>NC_080853.1:26585232-26888263 GCF_030435755.1 Ochotona princeps | reverse complement strand
AAGATCTTTTCAAAATTAGCTTATTTGTTTGCTTGTTTACCTATATATTTAATGATATAGTTTCATAGACTCTAGGATGTTCCCTCCTCACTCCCCAAATCCTTTCCCCTCCACCGATTTCCCCTATATTATTACAATAGTTTAGTCCTTCAACAATAACCACAAGCCTATCACACTGCTATTAAAGTGAATCCTGACATTGTAGGTATGGACAATGGCAACGAGTCTAGTATCCTATTGTCAGGATATATTTAATAGGTTCATTGGGAGTCTATCTTTGATTTGAAAGTAGAGATGCATGCTGCATCGCATCTTAACATCTGGACAGGAAAGTCTCTATTATTCAGCTACCATAGATTCCGTTAAATGAAAAGGCATAAAACAAAATCAGTTCTAGGAAGAAAAATGGAAAATTTACAACAACATGAAGTTATATAACATGCTATTGAATAAACGAAGTGTTGTTGAAGAAATGAAAAAGAAAATAAAAAACTTTGATAAAACTATGTTACTGTATGACCTAAGTGTCACTGAAGAAATTAGTAAGAAAAAAGCTTTTTTGAAGAAATGAAAATAAAACAATAATATCAAAACCTGTATTGAAAAACAGTATTGAAAGGAACATTTATAACATCCGGTGCCTATAAAACAAAAGGAAATATCTCAATTAAATGATCTAATAATGTATCTCAAAGACCTGCTGAAAAAGTAAAAAACGACAAGAAGCAAGAAAAGATAAAAACCACAGCACAAATAAGTGAAATTAAAACTAAAACACAACAAATTGCAACAAGAGCTGTTTTCTTCAGGAAGACAAACAAAACAAACTTCTAGCCAGAGTAGATAAGAAAAACAAATGAGAAAAAACAAGTAAAACTAGAGATTAAAAAAATAATAAGAAACTAGTAAGGTGATTTCTTGCTGAATTATATGATAATTATATGGTATCCTTTTTCATCTCTTAATATTTTTCATGTCAAAGTCTATATTATCTGATATAAGAATGGCTACACAAGTTTTTGTTTGTTTGTTTGTTTGTTTTTCCAATAGCCTCGACTATCTTTTTCCATTCTTTCAGTTTCTGCATTTCTTTGTTGGTGAGATTTGTCTCCTATAGGCAACAGATAGATGGGTTTTGTTTGTTGATACAGTCTGCTAATCTATGATGTTTGGCTGATGAATTTAGTCATTCATGTTCGGGGTTAGTATCAATAGGTGGTTATTTGATCCTGTCATTTTAGCAATGGGTTGCTGATTGTTTGGTTTAGTCTTCCTTTGTTGTTTTACTGGGACATTCTCGATATTTGCCTTTGGTTTGAGTAGATACTATTGCTTTTATCTGACGACAGAACATCTTTCAGTATCATTTGTAGGGCAGGTCTGGAAGAGGTAAATTCTTTGAGCTTTTTTCAGTGTGAAAGAATTTTATTTCTTTTTCAAAAACAAAGGAAACCTTTGCTCGCTAAGTTATACTGGGCTGAATTTTGTTTTTCCTTTTAGAATCTGGAATATGTCACTCCATTCTCTTCTGGCCTGTAGCGTTTCCTCTGAGAGATCAGCTGAGAGTCTGGTTGGGATTGCTCTATATGCTAATTGAATTTTTCATGTGCATATTTCAGGATCTTTTCCCTATGCTCAACTGAAGACAACTTGATTATCATGTGTCATGGCAAAGATTGCTTTTGGCCAACCTTATTGGGAGTTCTGTGGCCCTCCTATATTTTATTACTCAATTCTTTTTTCAAGTTAGGGAAGTTTTGCTTTATTATTCCATTGAATTCATTTTTAAACCCGCTTCTCTTTCTGTGCCTTTTGGAACTCCCATAACTCTTATATTCAGCCTTTTAATAGTATCCTTTAACACTTGAATACATTTTCTTTTAGCTTGACTCAGTTCCTCTTCTAGTTTTTTGTTTGTTTCTCCATTATTGAAGGAAACATCTTCCAATTCTGAGATTCTTTCTTCTGTCTTACTCATTCTATTACTGAGGCATTCCACTGAATTTTTAGAGTTCTCCTTTGTGTCCTTCATTTCTGATAATTAGGCTTGATTTTGTTTCAGTATTTCTATTTCCTGTGTGACATATTCCTTAAATTCCTTGAACTTCTGTATGTACTTTCCATTGTTGTTAAGCATTATAACAAGTTTTTAAAATTCTCTATCCCCTATTTCCTCAGTGTCTTCCTCAGTTGACTCTGAGGTTAATAAAGGGTTTTGCTCCTTTGTGGGGGAGGCATCAGTAATATTCAGTGTGCCTCTGTCTCTTCTTTCGCTCTTGGTCATTACTATTGTGATTAGCAGATTCCTCTCATTATGGCTAGCTTCTAAGCTGTGTTGGCCACTGGTCTACAGGTTAATTTTACTGATTGCATTTGGTACCCAGTTCTTTGCACTTACTTGTGCCACTCTCCCCAGTGAGTTTCAGTCCCAGGCTCTTGTGCTAAATTTCCACCATGGTCTTCATAGTCCTAGTTGCTGGTCATAACTTTCTACTCGCTGCAATCCTGCGCTGTGGCCTCATTGTTGCCCACACAACCTCTTCCTCCTCCTGGTTTGAGCAGTGCCCAGGATTAGGGAGATGCCAGCTGTCATAAGTCGCTGGGTTGTCAGTTGTGCTGGTCTTGCAGGAGTCTGCTGGACCTATTCTGTGTGGAACCCGTAGGATGCCAAATGGTACTACTTTCCCTGTGAGATCAGTGTGATGCATCAAGCTGGATGTGAGCTCACTCCTGGCTTAGCACATGCACAACACCCTGATGTCCCTCCAGCGCCCACAGCCTTTTCCCCAGTACACAAAATGGCACCAGTGTGGCACTGGTGAGTATCTGAGCCATTCATCCTCTTCTTGCACCTGCCTATTTGGGTTCTGCCACTGTGCTTCCACTTGTGGTTGAATCAAGCGAATCAGCAAGATCGGCAATTTTATGTCTTGGTTCATTTCCTGAGCTTCCAGTGAACTCTCCTTCCTTCCTGGCTGCTGGAGGAGCTCCAATCAACGATTGAGGATTGCTGCTGTTGTAGCTGGTCACCGCAACGTGGCTCTGTTGTCTCTGATGCTTCCCCTGTCCACAGGTCTCCAAATGTCCCTCTGTCATCATTCTGTCCTCTCCTATTTCCCAGGATCACAGCCTCTCTGCTTCACCCTGGCTAATGATTCTCCATCTTTTTAAACATGCCCTTACCCTATTCCACTATCTTGTTTCTACTCAATATCTGCTTTTAACACCTTCCACATTGAGAGAACGTTGGATGGAATTGTATACACTGATATCCCCTCTTTGAAGCCACTTTTGAGTATGCAGCAAGCATGTGTCACTATTTTACTATAGTCAAGCTTTCATGTTCAAATATATAGTCAATGCTTTCATGAAAAAGGCATTTAGATGGCTGGTTCTGTGCAAATGAATGAAAGCACTCAGATGTGAATAAACAGAAGTTATTTATTCAGAGGTTGCTATAGTACTGGTATTATCAGCCAGTATCACTGGTTTTTGGCAGACTCAGCAGCAGGCAGGGGCATGGGATACCTTTCTAGAAAACAAAATTGAAGACTTCTGGCATTCTGGGGTTGCAAGCTCTTGGCACAGGGGAAGCTGGAAACTGCTAACCAGAAGTGAAACATCGTGAGTGACCAGTTCCACGATTGGTCCCTGGGTTAGAAGGAAGCAGAAACAAACAGTGGGGCAACTGACAGTCACTGACCAAGTCCTGACCAAGTCCTGACCAAGTCCTGACCAAGTCCTGACCATCTGAGCCCATTCCTACAGAGGCCATCATTTGGTTGCTAGAGGGATTTTGAGTCCGAGTTTGATTGTTACACATGATCTGGCCTTTGTCCACTGGTACATTCAGTCTCTCAATTTATAATGTGGGCTTTGGTGCTCTAAAAATATCAATCTCATTAAACCTGCTGACCCTTGGAAATTTACAAAATGGTTGCTATGCCTGCTCTGGGCTACTTCTGGAGAAGGGCAGTAATTATGCCTTCTGTTTTTATGCAAATACTTGCCTAGAACACACACAGTCAAGTAAAAGCAAACATTGTATCATGGTTGTATAATCTGGTTAGAGGTTTTGCTTTTTCATTTCATTTGGTCTACTGCTGCTCACCCACTGTCAGGTTTTCAGGTCTGTTTTGAATTTTGAAATTGAAAACATGGCAAACGCAACAGGCCTATTGACACTGCCATTTCGGAGGGAGGCTGCTTACCTCCTTGAATGTCAATGATCTGTTTTGCTTTGTTTCTCCCTTTATTTTCACAGCTATCTACTAAGGCTTTTGAATGTATTAAAGGATGGAAAAATGTACATCCCAACTGCCCCCCCCCCCAAAGCTCTGTTATGAAATGAAAACTTTATAGATGAGACAAAAGATGTCCAGCCAGCATCCACCAGTAAGAATTTCTCAGCATGATCCTCAAATATTGAAGGAGTGAAAGAAAACTGGAAGAAGGCATAGCTTAGAAAAATCACAAGATTCTCAAATGTATTTAAGATAATTAGGTTTGATAAATATTTAACCTTTTCTATTTTCATTTCTGGTTACAGTTGAAATGAATAGTCAGACTGACAGTGTAAATGACCCCACAGAGTGTCAGCCAGAAGACTGACTGGTAAGGTGCCCCTGGGGCAGAATTTTAAATTGATTAACTGGCCATTGTAACTGTTTGCAAGTGACATACTGAGTTTCCTTTGGTTTAACATTTTCTCACAGCATGATTTAGGTTAACTTGTAAATCTTTAAAGAAAACCATAGAAAAAGGAGGATTAACTCATAATCTTGCCATCTTTTCATTTTAATTGATTGCAAAACAAAGAAATAGAGCAAACACTCCCAAGCACTGGTTCACTCCTTCAAATGCTTGCAATAACTGGAGCAAGCTGGACTAAACCCAGGAGCCAGAAATGTAATGTAGGTCACTCATATGACCTGACAGGTACCCAACTACTTGAGCCATCATTTCCTGCCTTCTGGGGTCTACATTAGTAGAGTCTTCAATAAGGTCTGAAGCTGATATTAAAATCCAGATAGGCCCAGCACCACACAGACCTTCAAATCACCTCTCAACAGCTAAATCCAATGCCTGACCTGAAGCTTGGCATCTTATAAGGGGAAAAGCTAAATCCGCAGCATATTCAAATTGTACACTACCATGGTTTTCTGTGTTTGACAACTAGAAAACCATTTTTCCATCAGTCTTGCCCCCTGGCCTTCTGGAGTGATCAAATTATTTCAACTACTATAAGCTGATTCTGAAGCAATGCTTTTCCAGAAGTTACCTGCTGTATTGTTTAGTGGATCTGTTTTTAAGTGTAACACTAAATCTTGGCCTTGGAGAATGTGTAAGGCACATGAGTGTGCTTGGACAAAATCAAGCCTCCTGTCCTATCCCCTACTACCCATGCACCTGAGCATCTACACGAAGGTTTATGGAGGCGAGTCGGCCTCTAGGAATTCCCCAGTGAAGGTAAAAAGTCTGAGTCAAACCAGATGTAGGAGCTTTGCCAGGCCAACAGTCTAAATCTACTTGGATACAATAAAGTGGTATCCAGAATGATGAACGGTCTGTAACCCTATTCTACATCATGATGGCTAGTAAGCCGAATTAGAAGAAAGCAGCCATTCTCATTCTTATAAACTGTTCCAATTCCTAGCCTAAAGTATTTCGTTTGAGAAAAACAGTATTATGGTGTGACTATATTGTGAGTCCTGCAATGTATGACACTAATGATGTGTTGACACCGCTGCAGAGAAGCACCTGCCTCAACCCCAGCATCTCCCCTGTAGGTCTCTGCACTCTCCAGGCACCACCCACACAAGACCCTTGCACCGATGTCACAGCAAGGCAAAGGTTGAAAACCTGTGAAAGGAAACACCTGCACCTCCCACAATAAAACTAAAACTAAATTCAAACCCATCTGTGTAAGGCACATGCACCATAAAACTGATGAGAAAAAAGATCAGGTAACATAGCAGTTTAGATGCCATGTCTTGTATCAGTGTGCCTGGTTAGATTCCCAGTTATGGCTCTGGAGTACAATTTCTGCTCATGTATATCTTTGAAGGCGATGGGGCTCAAGTGCCTAGGGCCCCTCCTCCCACATGGTACACCTAGATGGATTTCTCTGTCTACTGGCTGGACCATTGCAGGCATGTGGAACCAGCAGATGAATCTTTCGTTGTGTCAAATAAATAAGTATATTTTCAAATGTGCTTATACAAATGTGATCTTATAAATACTTCTTCTTTTTTTAAACCTTGTTCATGTAGTTTAAATATTCTGGTAAGCTGCTGAAATGATAGATGATATAACTGAGATGTTTTCATTAAAAATGATAAGTGAAGACTAATCCTCAACAATACAAATGCAAGCCCTTGACTTTTTGCTCTCTTGATGCCAAAAATCTATAGATACCCTGTTTAGATATTTTTCTTAGTTTGGCATTTTTTACGGTGGGTCCTTTCTAGATAAAGTACTACAGTAAATATTTTTCCTTAGTTACTATCAAAATTACACTTTCCCGACATAGCCTCTCCGTTAACCCAAATGAATAAGTGATTGAATTAAAGTCCACCATTAGCTTAAAGAAAGTGAATTCCAGGATGGGAAAGTGACTTGTATAATGACTAATATGGAGAATAGTAAATATTTCCAATTCAAAAAATCTTGGATGATATTATATCCAATCCATAAACTATAGTATTTATCACAGGAACAGCATATCCTGTTCCTTACTGGTCCTACTGAGGGATTTACACAATTGGGTTTGCGGAGGTTATTTAGCAGTTAAATCTAAAGAATGAAGATCTAGTAATGAGAATTTTCCCTGAAAGTATATTAAAGAAGGAAAATGAAATGGTATTAGAATTTCAGCATTCAGAGATACAACATAGGAATATTTGTAGCCATGCAATTGAAAACTGAAAAGAAAATCAATGGTATCAGTGTAAACAACAGTAGGGCAGATGATCAGAGGAAGACTTGGCAAGTGCAAACATATTTTCACCAAATAGCAATTGTGGAATCTGAGCCATTGGGTCTGGCTGGACATGGCTTGCAGATGGAACTTTAAGAAGTTGAATCACTTCCAGGTCTGTACTTCCAGATGCTAGCTCCTAGACACCTGATACAAAGCACAGGCTATTCACAGAGGATGAGGGAGACCATGTGGAAAGACATCCTAGAAACCGTTTCAGATGCTCAGGCCCCAGCAGCTAGTCACTGGAGCAGATGAACTACTCAGCTGAATCCAGGCTGATGATAGACCCATGAGAAATAATAAATTACTGAAGTTTAAGCCACCAAATTTGGGGCTTCAGACTATGACTTAGAGATAGGCTCTATGGCTAGGGAGTTGGGTTTTAAATCTCACCAGGGACCTTGAACCACCACTCAAGGTAAAGTGTTAGAACTGATACCTCTGCATAAATAAGTCTGGGACTCCCAGCTCAAGAAATTAACAAGATTTGTGTCAGCACAGGGCACTGCACGCAGAAGAAAAGAGCTCCCTGGGCAAATGGAAACCCCAAATGCACCATGAGTTTGAAATACAAAGTTATACCATCCAAAGTTATGCAGTAATACACAAAGATACACTAAAATGTAAACTAGTACACAAAGAATAAACTGAAAAATGAACTCACTGAAGGATTACATTCCTACGTAAAATCCTCAGTGTGAGTTCACAGTTTTAAACCTTCTAAACATGCAAGGAAATGAGCTATCCTGGGTGGGTTTATGTGTAACACTTAAGATGATCAGCACCATGAGAACTTTAGAGGATAAAAACGTTGAAGACTTTATAAAATACAGACCAGATGAAAGCAGACATAAAGGAATAAGAAGGGGCAGGCATTTGGCATAACATTTAAGATACCTATATCCTATATTGAAGTGACTATAATCTCGGCCCCACTGCCAAATCTAATTTCATGTTAATGTAGATTCCAGGAGGCAGCAGGTAGTGGCTTAAATAGTTGGGTCTCTCCCACCCAAAGGGGAGACATGCCAGGCCCAAATACCCGCTTTGCAGACATTTAGAGGAGTTAGCCATTGGATGGAAGTGCTTGTACGCACACACCAAACCTCTCAAATGAAAACACATATATATGAAAAGTACAACAGTATAAAAAATGAATAACCTGTCAAAGCAAGAATGTAAGAACATTTAAAAAAAACACATGAAGGGACATGAGAGATAGAAAGAGAATATCCAAGATATGCTATGTTCAATAAGAGCTCTAAAGGTGTGTGTGGATCATTAATATTTGAAAGAAAGTGGCTTAGAATTGATCAGAGTTTATAAAAGTGGGGTATCTTAAGTTAAAAGAAGTGCAATAAGCCATAAACAAAGATACACTTGAATCCACACTGAAACACCACAAAAAACCAATAATCGAGAGAAAATGTAAAGCAATAAGAAAGAAGAGATTTTCTACAAAGAAAGAAGTAGCAGTCTTCTTACAATCAAGAAATTAGGGCAAAACACAATGGAGGGCCCGGCGGCGTGGCCTAGCGGCTAAAGTCCTCGCCTTGAACGCCCCGGGATCCCATTAGGGCACCGGTTCTAATCCCGGCAGCTCCACTTCCCATCCAGCTCCCTGCTTGTGGCCTGGGAAAGCAGTTGAGGACGGCCCAATGCATTGGGACCCTGCACCCGCGTGGGAGACTCGGAAGAGGTTCCAGGTTCCCGGCTTCGGATCGGCGCGCACCGGCCCGTTGCGGCTCACTTGGGGAGTGGGTCATCGGATGGAAGATCTTCCTCTCTGTCTTTCCTCCTCTGTGTATATCTGACTGTAATAAAATAAATAAATCTTTAAAAAAAACCACAATGGAATCAGGCTAAGACTTCAAAACCTTGAGAAACTAATTTTCAATGAAAATTTTCTACCAGCTCCAATATCATTTAAACAATTACATATATCATTGTCAGGAAAAACTGTTTGCTACTCATATATTCTATTTTATACAGCAATAAGAAAAAATTAAACCCAGAGGGAATAGGGTACATGTGTATTGAGAGCCAAAAAATGATAAACTCAACAGGAATCCAAATAGAACATGAAAGTTATAGTACAGCCGTTTTCCTGTGTACTACTAACCATTTCCTGTGTCCTAGACCCCCAGTGGGTACCTAAAAGTGTGGATAGCACTGAATCTTGTATATACTGTGCTTTCTCCTACATAGCCTTCAGCGCTGCCACACAGAAGCAGAATCAGTCTGCCCATTTGTGTTCTATGCCTTGATGCCTCTTTCATCACTATTGTTGTTCTTTGTGGTAGTCAGTAACTAAATTCAAAAAAGATTATTTGAACATTAACACTGTGATACGAGTAATTGCAAAGGGTTACTGCCTAATTAATGGTCAGAGAGTTTATACACTGTTGATGAAGTGGGCAAAGGGAAGGCTTCCATCCCCTGAAGGGAAAGAATGGCTGAGATATCACCATGTTGTTTAGAGTGGCATGTAATTTAAAGCATTTGATTTATTTCTGGAATTTTCTATTTAATATTTTCAGACTGTGACAGACCATTAGTAACTGAAACAATGGAAAATGAAATTATGGATAGGAAGGAATATTCTGATAATTAATGAACACATGTTCAAATAAGCAGTAAAGCAAAAATATAATTTATGTTTATGTTAATTTTATAATAAGCAAAATAATGTTACCTACTTTCCATTATACTGTATGTATACATATTTGTCAAGATTCATGTCTGTGACAGTATGAAACATTCAAGTGGCTAGAAAATATTGACATCAGGATTTTGGTTACCTTTGGAAAGAAATAGTTTACATTTATCTGTAAATCATAATACTAAATATGTAAATAGTTTATAATATATGGTTTTTTTAAAGATTTATTTTATTTTTATTACAAAGTCAGATATACTGAGAGGAGGAGAGATAGAGAGGAAGTGGAGCTGCTGGGATTAGAACCAGCGGCCATTTGGGATCAAGGCGAGGACCTTAGCCACCAGGCCACGCTGCTGAGACCTATAATATATGTTTTTAAAAGTAAAGTAAATATTATGAGGAAATTTAAAAATCACACTCTGAATGTATATATTGTATGTCTGTTCCTTCATCTTGGTAATCTTCACTAGTAAAATTAAAATTTATGGTTTTGTATGAACGAAAGAGCTAGACAGATACTACAGGGAGATACCGTGTAAGTACTACAGGGAGATGCTGTTTAAGTAGCACAGGGAGATGCTGTTTAAGTAGCACAGGGAGATACTGTGTAAGGCTGCCTAGAGAAGCTCTTGCCATTAGAAGGAATTTGCTGGATTCTGTCTTCTCCTTTCTACTGTAAGAAGCATGGTATTGCTTTTCTAAATGACTCCTAGGACATCAGAAAGGAAGATAAGCTCTGAGCTCATCTACTCTAATTATACCTTGTAGAAGTGATTGGTCTGGGACCTGCAGAGACTCTCTGACCTGCGCGCATTCCATATACTGTTCGAGCAAGGGGTTTCTGAGACCAGGGCCCTCTGCCCCTTGACCTGCACCCAACATACTTTTCACTTCATGTCTTGTCACACTGGTTTCTGTTTCTATTCCTTTCTCACATCTCCCCAGTCTAACATGCTTTGTCATGCAAATGGCATCTTTTTCTTCTCATAGCAAAGAGTAATTAAATTGGACTAGCTTTGCCCTCTATCCCAATTACAGTAGATTCCCTTCATGTTGAAACCAAAGAGAGTAGCTATTAGTTGGGATCAAACAGCTGTTAAAATGTATTTGGAATCTGCATTTTATGTTACTATTCCCTCAGAAAGCAGTGCATGTGGTGGGTGCCCATTGAATTATTCAGGTTTAATTTGATTTGGATTGATGTCTCTGAAAGCCCAGTGTTGAAGACACAAAATACAAAACCATGTCCTCCATTTGTGTTGAATTACAAAGTTAACTCCAACTGTACTAAAAGATATGGAGCGACTTCAACTGTTACATATGACTGCAGACAGTACGCATAGCATAGCCATCTGAGGAAACTGTTGTTTTTTATAAAGTTAAGCATTTATCTCCTATATGATCTAACAATTCTATGCTCAAATTTTTGCCTTAGAGAAATGAAAACTAATAGGCACAGAAGCTTTAGGCAAGAATATTCACAAAAATCCCAAACCTGACACAAGTCAAATACATCACAGTAGAATAATGGATCCACAAACAAATGATACATCCACTAAGTAGAATTCTAGTCAAAAATAAGAAATGTGAATGAATTTCTGAAGCATTGCACTGAGTGAAAGGAGACAGATATAGAAGAGATCCTGGTTAAATTTCCATATGAGGGCATCCTAGAACAGACACAATGAAACCAAGGGGATACAAAATCAGGTAAAATTTTAGTACTACTAGGACAGAACTAGGGAGAAGAAATTTCTGGGCTGATGGGATATTTTATAATAATGGTGTGGACTGAAGTATCCACATCATTAAATTAAATTTTAAAAAAGGATTTAATTGTGTATTTAGGATGTGTGCATTTCCCTAGAGTTTGGTTGTCTCTCAGATTTTAATACCCAAGAAGGTACAGCATGCACACCCTTTAGGATACACTGTGCTTCCAGATTTCTCTCAGGAGTAAAGAACACAGCAGAAATTAAAAAAAAAAAAAAAAAAAAAAAAAAAAGGTTCCAGGGTGTGGAATACTCACCAATGACTTCTGCAAATGAGCACTGTGCAAATTGTTATTATTTACATGCAGATCCCTGGGAACTGGAGTGTGAAATGGACACCAAAGAGAGAGCTTAAGGTTTGGTTTTTCAAAGAACATTTGGAAGAGTTGTGTTAATGTTCCCCATCAGCCAAAGCTGGTACTCAAAGTGGAAGACATTTATGGATAGTGATTTATAGTCTCTGTAAAGACACCATGTGCCAGCAATTACAGCTCAAACATCCAAAGTTCTTTGATACTTCAATAAGAGGAGGCCTATTTGAGAGGACAAGAAATATCGCAATGGGTGTATTAAAAAGATCTTCCTTTGCTAAGCTTATGAAAATGTCTCATCTTTAACCTAACAGGTGGTTTCTCTTTGTCTTCGGCAGGGGCTCAAGATGAAGCAAAGGAACAATAAAATACAACAAAACGACTGTGTTCTGCTTTGCAAGGCCTCTCCTGGTTCTCCAGGACTTCGGGAAGACTGTCAGCACACGCTGAGGAAGAGGGGGGTGGGTGGGAAGGCAAGTCCCATGAAAAAATGGGGACTCCTTTGCTCTAATTTCTCCAGCTGTGTTTTGTTCTGTTTACCCGCGGAAAAAGAAAGGGGAAAAAATGTTTTCTTTAATTTGGTGGGAGAATTCGTGTTAATGCATCTTTCAGGCACTATCCTGTCATTTCTGTGTTTTCGCTCACAACTTTGGCCCACAGTCATGGTGGGACAGATGAACGCTAGCCCCCATCTGCTTTCTCAGTTATTTCACAAAGCTGGTTGTACAGTGATTTCTTCAGAGAAAGAGAAGGAAGATGATGTTTGATAAGCTGCAGGCTGACTTTCAGGAAATCAGCAAACACAACATGAGCACAATCCGGACAGTGAAGGCAGGGAAAGAAGTGGGCAACAGTCCTCAAATACCACTATGAAAGGTTCTGCACAAGGAGTTGAAAATGTTTTAATCACACAGTAAATCAGGAATAGGGGAACAGGGTTTAAACCAGAGCAGAAAAACAAGGCCCAACAAGGAAGAGTCTCTTCCTTCCTAGCCAAGATGGCAGGTGCACTCTGCTTGGATGTTAGTCTTAGCTCTACAACTGCCAGGGATGGCGTTTGGAGGGGTGCTGTACTTTCCAGCTAAGAAGGGGGCTGTCGTATTTAGGAATCAACTAGATGTCTGAGAATATTGAAAGTTCCACTGGAAGTGTCTTAACATACAAGTGTTTCATGAGAGAACAGCCCTTCTTGACTCAAGGCCTGATGATCCACAAGTACATTTTCATTTGAACTGAGAGGCAATCAGGACTTTAACTAGTAGTGTGCCCATTCTGGTCTGCGTGCAGCTGGTATGATTTGCTCATGCCAACTCCCAAGCTGACTTGGTGCCTGAGTCGCTCACCTAAAAGACCAATCAGTACAGCTGTGAAGAGAAGCTGCGGTATTACTAACCCTTACATGCTGGCGGCACAGTCATGGCTGAAGGGGCCAGGTGTCATTATAGACACCTGTCCCACAACCACAATGGACAGGGTGCCTCCTTTGAGTCCCAAGGCCATTCCATTGTTTTTCTAGAAAATTGATGATCTACATATTTTCTTAAAATTGTTATTATTTGTATTTGTTTTCTCAATATAGGAAAGTAACATATCAAACAAAGTATTTCAAACATAAAAAGACATTCTGCTTTCTAGATAGCCCATCGAACTCTTCACTGTTCCTCTTTCTTCTTTGGAAAATTCACTGTTGTTTCTTATGACTTTTATTTTGGCATTTCTGAATATTTTACCCCATCTGTATGGCTTGTTGTGTATGCCGGAATAACTAGAAAGTTATAATTCAGCACAGGTAACATGTTTTAGCATCCTTGTTTTCCTTTAGAACTGCTCATCAACATAGTGACCTCGTGGGTTTCTTTCTCCTTCTGCCATTCATTATTCTACAGTTTGATAGAGAATCACACGCATGCCTGACTGCCATTAAATATTACTTTCCAGAAAAGCAAGGAATGGGCTGATTTTAAATAATCCAAGAAATAATGTCACTCAAATACTGATCACCCTATATTTCACGCTATCTTTATAACTCAATTGATAATTGCCATCTTTCTCATTGAAGTACTCCACAAGCACAATCAGCCAGGAGCTCATAATCCTCTGGCTCCCAAATGTGATTGCCACTCAGCCACAGTAAAAGTTACAGTGGGAAACATAGGATGATGTGGCGGACAGAGTTTTTTTTCATGGACAAAGATGAAAGAGACCTAATGTCCTTGCTAGGAGCAGCTGGGATGGGAGTCATTCCTGCCTGACCTCCTCCTCACCAACAATAGCTATTGTGTTCACTCATTTTATATGTGGGTGGTTTAGGAATGAGAGGAGGGTGTGCTCTGCCTGAAATCTAAAGCAAGAGGAAAGGAAACTTTGCACCAGAAAACTGAGAGAACAAGGCATCGATATCATTAGTACCACTCCTGAATTTGGGTCAGCACCATTTAGTGACTTAACTTCATTCTTCATCTTTTCCTTCTTCATGCTCTTTGATCTCTATTTAACTATGAATTTATGTTTTAAAACAAATAAGAAAATCAACTTAAGCATCAGTTGTGAAATATTCCAAATCCAGTTATTGGTCAGATTGAAGACATCTCAGGAAAGGAAACTTGCGTCCACTGGCATTGTCATTGTGTGGGCTGTGTAATGGGATAGATTTGAAAAGCTTCATCTTCTACACATGAATTCTGGCTAGTCGGCATCCAGCCACACTTTCTACTAGACTATGTTGTGCAAAGGGTTACAGGGAGAAGGGAAGAAAATAGTGTTAGCCGTGTTTGCATACAGAGGATGAAAGTAGGTCTTCAACACAATAGGTCTAATTAAAAAGGTACTCACTAGAGGAAAGACAAAGGGGCTTTTCCTCTAGCTGGTAGCTGTTGAGATGATGGACAAGTCTTCTTTCATAAAAACTTACAAAGGAGCCATCTGAAACACTGTCTGTGATACTGGGTCACATATTAATCACCATAGCTAATTGTGCATCTTTCTATGAAACACTGAAAAGCCTCTTTGTGAATTAATGCAGTTCTGCTTGATGCACTCAGTTTGAAAAGACATTTCTCTGTATGTGGTGCATGTCAGCTTTGCTTTGAAAAATAACAAAGTTAGCAGAATATGTTCAATATATTTTCTTGGGGAATAGGGTTTTTATCACATGACTCATGAAGGATTGCCTTACCCTGACATTTGTGATATAAAGGGAAATCAGACAAAAGTAATTTTCTTGATCAAGATATGTTTTTACTTAATGCAAATAAATGTAGTCTGTTGCTTGCAAGGAAAAAAAGTCCTCTGATATCTGGTATAAACTGCTAAATAGGATGATACGTCCTCTTTTGTTGAACCAGCGTGGCACTGCTGGACCGCGTCTGCATCTGTTTCTTTACATCTGTGTCATACACTAAGAAACTTCAAAAACTGTTGCCTTCATACTATATTTGTTAGAGCAAAGCAAAAATAAAATTTGTTTGAGAGGATAATGTGGAACTACTACTTGTGTTCAGTGAAATTTATTCTATTAAAAACTATGTATTGATTTACTTGAGAGGGAGGGCAGGAGAGAGAAAGAGAAGGGACAAGAGACAGTAGAAGTGAGCTGCCATCGCTGCCTTATTCCCCAAATAACTTCAACACTCAAGCCAAACAGAGGAGCCTGAAGCTCCAATGTGAGTGCAGGGACCCAAACGATTGAGCCATCTTCCCACATTGACATTGAGATAGATCAGAAGTGGAGTAATCAGGACTTGAATTGGAGCCTACATGGGATGCTGGCACTGCAAGGAACAGCTCAGCACGCTATGCCACAGCCTTGAAATTTATTCTTCAGCTAAAGTGATTAGTAACCAAAAGCTCATGCAATACTACTTAATTGTACCTATATATTTAAGTCGCCCATGTAATTCAACCTTAAATTAACACTATTCTTCCTTTGCTAATGCTGATCAATGTTTGGTCATAATTTTCAAATTTCAAGCTATGAAGTAGTTTAGAAGGCAATGGAAGCTGGAAAATAGTGCAAGTACTTGGGCTCTGCCATTCATGTTGAAGATGATCCAGATGGAGTTCTGGCTCCTGGCTTTGGACTGGCCCAGCCCTGGCTACTGTGGCATATAAGAAATAAATCAGCACATGGGAGATCCATCCCAATCTCTCCCTGTCTGACTGCCTTTGAAATATTCTTAATTGGGAAGTTTATATAAATACAAATCTCAATATATGACTTCTCTAAGGGTTAAATAAGCAAATCACCTTAGCAACAACCTCTGAGACATAAGGAATAAGTTGTTGAGATTAAAATCAATGGTCCCATGAACATTAACTCCTCCTTTGGAGCCCCTTATATAGTTATAAAATTCTTTCTGAACGATTCTTATGAGCTAGTCAGTATAATGGCCATGGTCTTGCTCCATCTACTACTGACAGAATTGATAGAATTGCACAATTGCTAAAAACTGGCAATGGACCCCCAAAATTCACGATGGAAAAAAGCTCAGCATTCTGTAGAAATTAAGGAGTACATGTATTCCATCCAATATAGCTCCCTTTATTGTCTACAGAAAAGGCGCTACAATCAAGAAAGCTGGCGCTTTCATCAAAAAAGTCAGAAACTCAATGTTTAAGGAGGATAGATTTTAAAACGACTATACCAGCAGAGCATTTCTTCCAGTAGTGAGAAGAGTTTGATGAGGGGAAAATTGTAGGCAGGATAGTTTCATGCTGCAATGGGCAACCTCCACACAAGTGCCTCAGAGTGACAGAAAAGATAATTTGACATGAACCTAGCACTTCTAGATGCAATTTTTCATCTACACCCTATGTTTCATCTGCACCTCTTTGCCTGTCACTCTTGTGTTTCTCTCTCTCAACACTTCTGCCCCTTTCATCACCTTACATCTACCAAAGATACCATGAAACATTTCTTAAGAGTGATGGTTCTCAGGGCTACAGGAATAATGATACCTACTTAAGTTCTTTATGCCAAGACTATGACCCAGTTAGGAGACTGTGAAAAATATAGTGCTTCTGTTTCTTGCGTTGCAAGATTGAAACACTAATGGGCACTGAATCTCTTACAAACTTAATGTGGAAAAAGGCAACATATTAGACTCTGTCACTTGAGAAAGCACCTGGTACATCACTGGCCTAAGAACCCACACTTTGATACTGTACATTGGCCTTTTCTCTAGCTCAGGTATCTTTACCAAAAGAACCCATGATGCTTACAATTAGGAAGTATTCAGCAAATGCAATTCTATCAAAGTTAACCTGGACTTTGCCCTCAAATAAGGGCCCATGATGATCAGAGAAAATTATTTCACTGAAATTTAGAGAACTAAAGAATTTGAGAAACACCTGGGCATAAAAAAACACACTTGGGGTTAATCTGTCAAAGTGAGCTTTAGAAATAATTGATGAATCTAAAAGTAAAGAAAAAGGAGTTGCAGCTCTCCAGTAGCTGGAGATAATTTGCACTACTTAAATGGTATGTGGCCATTTGACTTGCTCTGTCCAAGAATCTGTGGACAGCATGACATATGTCACTTCACACTGAACCTTGAAAACTCACTCTTCTTCATCAGCATCGCCCCCACAGGCTGCTCTGTCAGCAGAGAACCTGCAGCGAAGATGGAGAGCTGAGTTTCAAGCAACTCCAACTTAGAAGGTGACTTGAGTGAGAAAGAAAACGTTTTCAGAGCTGGGCTCATCTGTTACTCTTTCGCCTATACCCATTGATACTTACATCATCAATATAATTAACGAAAAAGTGCAGAGTTGGGAATTTGTGCTTAAGACCTGTTTAAAATGCCTGCACCCCATATTGGAGTACCTAGATCCAATTCCTTGCCTTGCACAAATGCTAGGATGCAGTGGTGATGGTATAAGTAATTGGATTTCTGCCACCTACATGGGAGACCTGATTTGAATTTGAATTCCTGGCTCCAGCTTTGGTCTAAGCCCAGTCCCAGAGATTAGAAATATTTGAGGAGAGAACTACAAATAAAATACAACCAAATAAAATAGATTCTCTCTCTCTCTCCACATCTCTGTCTCTTTCTTTCTTCTTCTCAAATAAATAAATGAAACTTCTAAAAATTCAGAATCAGTATGATGTGCCCACCGTAGCCCATCTTGTGTAACTCACAGCTTGGTTTACAATGCTGTCAGCATACACATCTTCTATCTATTCCTACAACAGTTCACGCTCTTCCCAGCCTCAAGGTCTTTGAACTTCAAAGACTTTTACTTCCATCCTTACTAGGCAGTACCTTGTCCTCCTTGGGCTCTCAGCTGCCAATTTACCTTCTTGGAGACATTTTAATTTACTAACCTGTTTCAGAGCAGATCGCCATTCATAAGCTGCATTTGATGTCAAAAAGTTTATGGAAAAAGCAATTGGTGAAAACAAGCTTAAAGGGGTCTGGTGTGGTAGTCGAACAGCTGAAGTCCCATATTGGGATCCCATATGGGCACCAGTTCTCTATATGGACCCCGGCTCAGGTCCCAGTGGCCTTGCTTCCCATCCAGCTCCTTGCTTGTGGCCTAGGAAATCAGTTGAGAATACCCCAAAGCCTTGGGACGCTGTACCCACATTGGAGACCCAGAAGAGACTCCAGGCTCCTGGCTTCTGATCAGCATAGCTCTGGCCAATGTGGCTGCTTGGGGAGTGAATCAATGGATGGAAGATCTTTCTCTCTGTCTCTCCTTCTCTCTATATATCTGACTTTCCAATAAAAAATTTTTTAAAATCTTAAAAGTTTGAAAACAATGCAGTTGCTTCAAAATAAATATTTTCTATAACATTTTTAAAAGTTCTTCATCTGGATCATCTGTCCTCACCATTTGTATGCATCAAAACAATATGTGAAATTATAAAAAAAGAAATAATCACAGATAATAGCCTTGATTTCTTACCATTACATACTATTTTGATAATTGAGTAATACTTTGTATAATTTGTATTCTCTGCTTTTTCACTTGGTCATATTGCAACCATTTTCTTGTCAATCAATGGTTTTCCTAAATCATTTAAAAACATTTCATCATATGACTGTAATTTATTTTACCACTTTCATATTCTCTGACACTTGGGTTACTAGAAGATTTTTACTATTTCAATGAAGCTACATAGAATGATTTTTGGCTGGAAGTTCTGCTTTCCTCGGGGTGTATTTCCAGAGGAGGGATGCTGGGTTTCGAATCCTTCATACTTGCCTCCAATGACTTTGCACAACCCTCCTGCTAGCAATTATAAGATCACGGTACAGAGCCCTCACTGATGCTGAAGGCTCTGTAAACCTCAATACCACACCATATCCACATGAGAAATGGCTTGTCATTATTATTTTAACTAGCACTTCTTTATTTATTGATGAAGAAGTACATATTTCTATCAACTGTTTATATTTCTTGGTGAAGGAACTAATACAGTTAGGTTTCTTGGTCATCTGTCAATGGGGATTTTGAGGGGTATTTTGGGGTATTTTTCTTTTCCTGCTATGGATGAGGCTTTCTATAATGAGATTAATAGCTTTTTGTCATATTTCTTACATACAATTTTCTACTTGTGTTTTGCCTTCTAATTGTGATTGTGATACTTTCTGACAAACAGACATGCTTTTATGTTCTTATGCAATCAAATCTCTCCCTTTGTGCTGGCTCCCATAGCTTTTGTAGTTAACATTTATTGTTTTTGCCTGTTGAGCAAGCATTCCCAATTCTTCGGGTGATGAAGCCCTTCATCCTAGCAGAAAGCTTCTACAGGGTTCTTGGCAAAGTTCATGAAAATTATTATTAAAAGATAAGCTTATTTTGGTGAAAAACAATTCATGTAATTTTTTTTTCATAATACACATTTTCATGAACTGTTAGATGATTCTTTATCTGCCTTTTTTGGAACTGGCCTTCTAACTGCCCTCTGGCTGGAAGACACAGCATGGCTCACCAGCCATGTTTTATTTCCTGGAATAATTAGTTTGGAGTGGTCACATGACCCAACATGGCCCAGTCAATGCCTTCCCTTGGACCTGACATGTGGCATCAGGAAGCAAGAAATTCACAAGCCATGGCAGCATCTAAGCTTGAAACTTGCCTGCCTTTTTCTGTGACTTTGTTAGGTGAGTCTATCAATTCCCCTTTTCGGTTCTTATAACTGAATGACTCTCCAATTCTTTCAAAGCAAAGGATAAAATTCTTACCGTTTTCTAAGGGACTCGTGACGTCACTGCACCTCTCTCTCTGAGTTCATCTCCTTCTTAACACTGGTTTCACAAAGGCCAGCCTTGTTTCTCAAATTAGGATCCTTCTAGGATTCTCCTCTGGATATTCACACTAATGGCAAATGTGTTCATCTCCTTAGAGTCTGCTTGCAGGTTTGTCTTTTTTTTTTTTTAAGATTTACTTATTCATTTGAACAGCAGAGTTATAGACAGAAAAAGAAGAGACACAGTGACAGAGATCTTCTGTCAACTGGTTCACTCCCGCATTTGGCCATAATGGCTATATCTGGGTCAGGCCAAAGACAGAAGCTAGGAGCTTCTTCCAAATTTCCTACATGGCTGACAGAAGCCCAAGTATTTGAGCCATCCTCCACTACTCTCTCAGGCACATGAGCTGGATCATGGCACATGGGAACTGGATCAGAAGCTGATCAGCTGGGATTCAAACCAACATCCAGATGGGATGGGCTGGCACTGTAGGAGGTAACTTAACCCACGGTACCCTGCTAAAAGTTTTTTCATGATAACCACCACCATCCCCTTGGATGCTACAGTCCATAGCTTCAGCCCTCTTCATAGATTTTATTTTCTCCCCTTTCCCTTGGTCCTTATGAAACAAGTTTATTCATTAGTTTAGTGCAAAACTATAAATTGAAACACTCACGAAGAAAAGGTTGATTTTATGAAGTGAGGGACTTTTTCCGTGTTACTCATTGGCGTAACATACTAACCAGTTCCGTACCTGGTATACATTGATTCTCTTTCAATATTTGTTCCATATGTGAAGGAATTCTGCTCAACACTTTGTCCTGGGAGCGCCTTGGCAAATGATCTTCTGTGGGAGTGATGACCACTTAAATGGAGTGTCTTTCTTGTCTTTCTGTGGCAGAAAATTCAGAAGAGAGATGCATCTAAACTGTGACTTCAAAGCAAGATGACAGAAGGCTGGCTCCATAGCTTTTTCCAGAAGACAGATATTAGAGCAATGGAAGAGCAAACATTTGCAACCCATGATGAAAATGTGCCTTTGCTTCAGAAATTACATTTACTCTTTATTTAATTCAAAAGGGGTATGGAGTTGTGGATTTCATCTTTGTGTTTTCATGCTACCTTTTCCATGGTCCATCTTGTTTTACCCGAGGCAGACAATGGCAACCATCAATCAGATCAAAAGGACCTGGTCCAGAGGGGGTGTGTGCATCTGATTCTTCTAAATCTTCAGTGCATGGCTTTTGAACTACAGATGATTTGTCCTACGTAGCAGTAGGGTGAAGTTCCACATATTTGCGTATTCTTTAAATTTTTCTATCCATGTTTGACTATATTATTCCACTTTTACAACAACATTTATAAGATCCAATGAATTTATTTTGGTACTGGCATTTCATGAGGAGTGACTTCATTGAATAACTTTGAAAACAAACCTGGTAGCCAGCATCCCATGTGAGCACCAGTCTAAGTACTAGCTGTTCCACTTGTAGTTCACCTCCATGCTAATGTGCCTTAAAAAGTGGTAGAAATGGCCCAAGTACCCAGGCCCATGTCATTCACATGGGAGACTCAGATGAAATTCCGGACTCCTGGCTTCAGTCTGGCCCGGCCATGGCTATTGTAGCCATTTGTGGTATGAACCAAGGTGTAGAAGATTCTTTCTCTCTGCCATTAACACACACAAACACGCACACACACACACAACACACACACACACCTTTATAAAAACAAAAGCGAATCTAGATTCAAGTATTTAATAACACAATCAAATTCCTTTACTCTGCATTGGCTTCTTGGACAAACATATATTTTACATATATAAGCAATCTATTTTCTTGACTACATCTTTTTGGCTTTCTCTAGTGTCATACTGTTTTAAGTACTGCAATTTTATAGCACTGATATGTACTAAGGTCTAGTCAATACCTTTACCTTTCTTAATTTATAAATGTTTTTGGGTGTTGTTTAGTATTCCAGATAAACCTTTAAATACCTTTGTCATATATCTGCCCTAGAGACAGTCCTCCTTTTCCAATTCTCTAATATCAACTTCATATCCCCAGAAAAAGAATAGTTGAGTCAGACAGTTTCATCTGCCCATGTTCAGTTCAGAAGAGATCAGCCATTGGAAATGCAGCTCCCGGAAGTTTTCCAGAGAAGAATAGCACTCCTGTTCATTCTCAGCCTCCTGGAAAGTCTGGGCAATGGTGTGAATAACAATCAGTTTAAAAACATTCTGTTCTGAAGTATTTTCCCCACTGTCTTGGCTTCCAGTCCCATCAATCTCATCTGAGTCACCTGGTGCTGCAGAGTAAGTCAGGAGGCAGAAGCTAGGTAAATGTCAGCTTGTCCTGGTGAGCATCGACTTTAAGTGATCATCCGCTTCGCAAACAAGTGCAGAAGGGCTCCACACAGATGGTCCATGGGGCTCTGTCTGTGGAGTTCAAGACACAGAAGTTCAACATTTTGTTGTCAAACGTGCCTGCTACCAATGTGTAAATCTGAGTTATTCCTGAAGGAAATGGAAATGTCTTTCAACTGCATTTCACCTTATACTGTGTGCTGGCTTCCTAGAGCTAGGCTTAGGTTCATCAACAGCCTGCTCTGGCAAACACTAACACAAAAGCATTCTCAGAAAGTCTGGGTTTTCTTGGATAAATATATATACATATGATTTTTCTTCCTGTTTTGGTAACCAGAATGCATAATCAATGGGAAAAGAAAGTATAAATGTTATGTTTATTATTCACACTATTTTTATACAAGGTTCATGGAGAATGAAATTTCAAGATAAGTTTGTTTCGAGGCAAAACAAACTGAAAATTCACACATAGTTTCTCATAATGTGCCGTTTCCATGAAGTTTTAAGGATCTCACTCCTGACCACAATGAGATAAACACTACTATTTTCTTCACTCTATAGGTGAGTAAACTGAGGCACCAAATGGCTAAATCTTTTGTGTTAGACAACACAGCCAGTAAGCACTAAGCACGTCACTTGACCAAGTTCTCAAGCCACAGGTTACTATCCTAGCCACTCAATCTTGGATCAGTGTGAGAATCCTCGTAGAGGTTTTGATCGCAGATGTCTTAGATCCCAAACTTACTCAGTTTATCATTCAAGATGTTATAGACAAGAAACATTACAGTCGATACAGCTGTATTTCCACACTGAACCATACACTGAAAATGATTTTGTTGTACCAAAATGATTGGCAGATGTGTTGCCAAGAAGATGATGACAGATAAACAAAAATGAGATTATGCAGCTGTACTCAGTTCCTAACGTTAGAATATCTGTGTTTGTCCAGTCACTGAAGCAAATCAAAGCTGGCATTCCATGTCAACATCCTCTTGCTACTATTAGGCTTCAAGGCAGCTATCCAAATATTGAACACTGAGAAGAGTTTTGGTTGCAGCATTAAAAAAACTTCCTTGTAAAGCTCAGTCTTGTGTTCTGCCAGCTGATGACAACTGCCTATACCTCAATTGTCCCATCATAATATAGTGGGGATAGTTATGTAACATTTAGGATCACTCTAACAAAGATTATCTTTGTATATGCACAGAGACAGGGAGAGAGAGAGAGAGAGATGGCAGTCTTTTATTATTTTCACAAAGGAGTCATGTTTAATTTCCTTCTTCCCTCTCAGACACCAGTAAAGTAATTTATCTTGGAGAGGTCATCACAAGAAGAGCTTCCAGGGTCGTCTTCTCATCCAGATGTTTTTCAAAATGTAGAACTGTGACAGGAGAGAGAAGAAAGCAGATGTATCTCTCATCACAGCTCATCTCTGTTAAAGAAGGAGGCGCTGGCTGCCCTCAGGGACCCTTGTTCTTGCACAGAAGAATTAACTGAACTGGAAAAAAAAATAAGTTGCCAGAAAGGGAAGATCTATCTAAACAACAAGAGGTGGAAAAACTGGCCAAGAGAATGGAGGTTTTCCTGAAACTACTGTACTCAGAATAATGATGGGTGCTCCTCAGCGAATAGTTAAACTGATTTTTAAAGTTTATTTACTATTTTTTCCATGTATTCAACGAAGTACAGGAAGTCCCTGCTTTGTGTGATTCACTACCCAAGATTCTCAAGATACAGAGGTAACTGAGAGTGAAAGATCTCCACATGGAGCATAGGAGCACAGTGTGAAATCTGCCCGCGGAGAGGGGAGAAAGCCCAGGGAGTGAAATGAGGACACTCTCTGGGTGGCCATCTGAAAGGAGGGCATCTAGAAGTGCCAACAGCAGGTGCCAAGGTCTGGAGATCACTTCATGTCCAGCCTCCAAAAACAGGCAGTATGACTAAGTGGGAAGGGAATGGGAAAAAAAAGGAGCCTGGATCAGGGATAAATCTAGATTCACAAGACCTTCCATAGAGAAAGAACGTGATTCAACTCTGAGAATAACTCTGTGCCAGTTGGGCTGTTGCAAAATGAAGTCTCCATTTTGGAGCTGAACGCAGAGGTAGGAAGAGAGAAAACACAACACAGTGACCAGGGGAAAAACCAAAGGCAAGCACATCTGAGGTATCCAGATTCTGTTGGCCCCTCCACTCCTGTCCATTCCCTCCCCTGAACAAGGACCCTATGGGATAACTCAGTAAGCATGGTGATCTTGTCCCCTCAGTCTAAAGCTGCACACCCGAAACCAAATGAAAGGACAGTCTGCAAACGCCTATCCTGTACTCTTCCAAGGTGTCCAGGCCATGAAAAACAAAGACTGAGCAACCATCCCAGACTAAAGGAGACTTAAGAAGATAGAACACCATCTCTTAGAACACTAAGAAGTCAAACACACTATGGGATCTCCACGGTCAGTTCCTTTTTCTAACAATATTATCTTACTGTCACACAGTGAGATGCTCTCTTCCCTGTGGAAATTGGCAAACACTAGATACCAACCTCTCCTGCAAAATACAGCTTAAAGAAAATGAGGATTAATCAGCTTTGATTAATAAGAAGGCAGCAGAAGTCTGACCAGACACTGGAGGATGCCAGTGGGAAAACAAAATGTACAGAGAAATGTGCCCAGAAAAACTGAGAGAAAAATCATGGAAGGTTAAGCAACATGAAAGCGTATCTGGATTCCGATTCAATTTCAGTGGTTGCAAAAACAAGACTCCTGGTTATTTGCATATAAATGTCTTGGAGGTGGGGGAGCCAGGGTACTCAGCCATGCATTCTAACTTTCTCCTTAAAATCTGTCCCCAAAGCAGCTGCAGAAATCAGCTGCAAATTCCAAACCTAAAAAGGAAAGTCACATGGCAGGGAGAGGAGGGAGGTGAGGGTACAAATGTTTCAGTTAACCCACTGGGGCCTGCAGCCCATATGCATTGCATTCAAGCATCCTGCTACCCTGCATGCTCCTGAGAGCAATCAAATCAGAATATCCATGGGTTGGGTTCAGGCACCATGTGTTTGCAAATTTTCCAAGTGATTTAAATCAACAGCCTTGACTGACATGAAAGCAAGAATCAATCTCTAAACTTCATCTGCGAAAAGACAGAAAACAAAAAATGTTAAGCATTTTAGACATCGGGTGCCATACAATCTCTGACCCTACTATTCAATTCTGCCATTATGAAATCTCAGATATTAGAAAGGAGCGTGTAGCAAACTTACAAAAAGCCTGTATCTGTAAAGTCTGGTTACAGATCCTTGTAATCCAGACAACAGCCCTTGTACTGGCAGTATTAACATTCCTCAGGAGTTTGTGAGAAACACTAGATGGAACCGCACCACAAAGCCCTCCCAAATCACATTCTGCTGTACAGCAAGATCCAAAGATGCTCATAGCACCTTCAAGTGGGAGCAGCAGGCATTGGATGAACAGTGCTCACTGGTGACCAGCTCTGAGAGCTGGGCTGTCTTGGAGCACCAATTCCTCTGCCCATAAAACTATTCTTAGCATTCAGGAGTTTCCTTTATTAAATGAACTTTTTGCCTCAATAAGAAACTTGTAAGGTATAAATAAAATACCGCATGAATGCGAATTTTAGATGGCTGGAATCAGAGCCCTCACCTTTTGGCAGCAAAGGAGCTGTGCCTTCAGCAGGTGCTGCCCTTTGCTTCTCCCAACAGCGTGAAGCTGGAGGACATTGGCCCGCACAGGGTCCTAATTCAGAAGCCAAGATACTTCAGCCGTTGTCTCTCCCAGGTCTGCCATTCACAGCTGTAAATTGCAGAGTGGGAATGAGGTGAGGATGGGCAGGCATGGGAACAGTTATGATGAGGAAATCGTGTATAGAATGGGCTGATGGGGCTGAATACCACCCTCCTGATTTCATAACTCTAACATATGCTTTCTGCTTTTATGGCCAAGTCTGCTCATCATTGCATGGCATCCACGTCAAAACTCCTTGATGAATAAGAGGACACACAGAGCAAGATATGCAATTTTTGGTGGCATCAATCTTGAATGTCCATAACTGGCTAATGGCTTTCACATGCATGCAGAAGGGCTCTGGGTTTTTATTTGTTCCAAAAGAGCCATCTCCGTTACCCTTGCTGCACAGAGCTCTGACAAATGACAACAGAAGCTATTTTTTAATCTGCTGCCAGGGGCAGATGGCCTAAGGGCCTGTGTGCTAGCCCATAAGGGTGAAGGGGACTTCATCAGCACTTGGAGTGTGTTCTGTTTTCCCGAGAGCTGAGTTGCTGAACAGGAAAGTAATGAACTGAGCAGCTCTCTCTGAGTCCCTGTCTGCCAATCAGCTGGGACTAGCCTATTGTCAGAGGATGTTTGCCATGTCCTAGAAAAATATTCTCTTGCAAACTCATGCCAGTGATTAGCTTGCAAGAGAAGGTTTGTACACACACTGCTTTATAAAGCCTTGCACCTGCTTCTCAGGTGTCTCTGTGGAGCACAACTTTGACACATTGTGTGGCATGGACTTGGAGAGGAGGCATGAGTGTCTGTCATGTGGTAACCAAGAGCTGAGATGCTCCTGGGTATCCTTGGCCAACACAGCAGCCATTGCAGAATAGAAAAGAGGATTTTGCAGCTACTGGGCATATGAACTCAGACAGTAGGGCTGGGTTTGGATTCAGCTTTCCTAAAAAGTCCAGAAGAAATGGATGCTAAGTATGAAGGAAGGAGTACAAGGCTCCAAGTCAGAACAGCTGAATGGTTCTGTCACTCAGGCTCAAACACAGGACATGATAGATGTGTTTTTACAAACATGATAGCTCCCATCCGCAAGCTGGAGTTCTCCATTTATCAGGAAGCAGGTCCTGTGCTGCCTCCTCTTAATTTGAGCAGGGTTTGTGAATGCCAATGAAGAGGTCCTGCAGCTCCTAAGAGTGGGTTATAAAGGGGGATGCAACTTAACCCTTGGTTCTTGAGGGACACTCACTCTTTGGGTCCAGCCACCATCTTGGGATAAGGCCCAGACGTCCTGCAGAGCATCAGGGAGCTGTATCTCTGAAGGCCCTGCCACACAAGCTAAGTTCACCATCAGCACATCTTGCCATCCATATTCATGAATCATACATCTGAACCTCCATAAATCCATCTTAGATGCGGATTCCATTGCTAGTCAAATGGTGCCTTCTGAAAGTTTGTGGAGTAAAGATGAGCTCTCCTCTGTGTCCTTCTCAAACGTCTTGCTTGTGAGTGAGCACCACTAATGACCAATGTTGCTGCAAACCTAATGATTAGGAGATGATTTTTAATGCATTAATATCTGTGTTTAGAAAAATGTTTTGATTATTTAATGAATTTCCTTGTGCCTCTGTATATTCCCCATATAATCTGACTGCCATTGTTTAACACTAGCTGCTTGGAGTACCTGCTAGGCTAAATAGACATGTATCTCTTTGCTTACCAGATACCTTTGAGATGCATGAATCTTTTTCACCTCCTCTAACCCATCCTCATTGTTACCCCAGCCAACACTGCCTTTTTCTCCATGTTTATTTAGGGCATTCATAAATTTGGCTGATGAATTCAACATTCAACTTCAACCAAAGTTTGGTGGTGCTATCTGTCAAATGGAGGTCTCTAGTTTCTGTCCTTCTCTCTTCACTCCCACAGCTCTGGTGCTTAGGCTTGTACACCAGTGTCACTGATCTAAAATAGTCCCATTATTTCTGGGTGCATTTGTTCTTCCAAACATACCATCACTATCCTCCTAGCTGTTATCAAGAATACTATCACCTTCCTTTTCACTGGCTCCTCACTGTTTTGAAGATAAAGTCTAAGAATAGCACGGTATGCCGTTAATGGCTTTGTCCCAGCCTATTGATCATGTCTTATTTCCTGCAGTTACTCTTACGTTTCTGCTGTTAGAATATCAAACTTCCTGGAGTTCCTGAAATGCGCCCTTGCCTTTCCATCTTTATGGACCTTGGGACATGCTCTCTCTAACATTGCTTCCTTCATGACTCCTTGTATTCATTGTCCTTCAAAACTCAAATCAAAAATCCCCTCCTGCATGGAGCCCATTCTCACCCAGGTCCTCCTTTTATGCTATGACCTTTTATATTTCTATTGTCAAATTTCTCTCATTTTACTTTAAGTCTGCCTGTTTGTATGCTTGCCCTTGCTTCTAGATTACTGATTCTTAGTATGTGTTCCCCCATGCCAACAGTAGATACACAGATATTCATATCTTTATATTTACTGAATCAGATGCAAAGAGGTTGGCGTCCAGTAATATGTGTGTTAACAAGCCTCCCAAAAGAATGGGCCACAGTGAAGCATCAGAATTGTTCTTTTGCCTAGTTGTACAAACAAAGTTGCCTGGCAAATATCTAGAATTTCTACTCCAATTAGATACTAGGGGATGATACCCTAAGCATGAGATCCCAGTATTGGTATTTCTAAAGTTCGTAGAGAATTCCCTAATTTCTATTCTTCTCTCAATGTATGGTCTTAGATGTACAACTTAAATATCACATGAGACTTGCTAAAAACATGGACTCTCCGGTTCCATGTCAGACACATTGAATCAAATCCTGCTCTCTAACCAGCGTCCAGGGTAACTTGAATGAACATTGAAGTTTGAGAGACTCTGTCTCATACATCTCTGTACCCAAGCCCCTTGCAAAGAGCATGGGACCAGGACAAGGGAGCTTTAATTTAAAAAAAAAATCAAAGGCAATTTGGATATTTATAGCATCATTTACAGGCCATACAGAATAATTAGCTTCAAAATTAGCCTGCTAGAGATTTGTTGAATTTTGAGTGCTGTCTTTGCCTGGGCAGGGTCAGATCAAAATATTTTGCAAACTTTTTATATGGCCCAGAGCTTAGACATTCCCCACTCCTATAACCCTTGTAATTCTGGAAAAAAATAGATAATCAAAAATGTACACTTTGTTTCTTTCGATTTTGAAGAATAAAATGAAAGTAAATGGCAAAGTTCTTTGTAAACAGCCTTGTAAATATGAAAGGCTAGCGTCAACTGATGTCTAAAGAACTGGTTCAATAGATGACTCATCTTGCAATGTTCAGTGTGAGCCTAGCATCTCCAAAATGTGGCATTAGGCATAGAAGAGATTGTAGGAAGCAAGAGAGACCCAGTCTTCAAAGTCTAGAACAGAAGACAGATATTAAACACATAATAACACAGCTCATTAAAAGTATAATTTGATGAATGGCACAAAAGAACAGTGGTCAATGTTGTGAGCACATGGCCCATTCACTTTGCTTTGCTAGAGTTGAGCAGATATTATCTCTCTGAGTTCTCTGCAAGGTAAAGTAGGAATACAACAGAAAATTAGTGATCAGAGTCAGAGAGCCTTGAAGGATTTCAAGGTGAGTTTTTTTTTTTTTTACTTGATTCAGGTTTCCCCTCAAACAAAGCTCAAGACAAGGACTTGAATGCAGAGAGCTTATGTGTCAGGAAATGCCATGAAGTAATGGGGAAGTGCAAAGGAGTACATCCCTGACAGGCAGGAGCTCAGTATCCGTGGAGACACTTGGGAAGTGGTGGGACATGCTTTCACAGAACAGCAACGATGTTTATCCAATTAGATAATTTCCCATGGTTAAGGGCTCCCGTGGGGCTTAGTCTCATTCATACATCCAAGTTATACTTGCGGGAAGGTAAGCTACTTTATTGGAACAGTGACTCTCAGACCAGCAGCCATATCACCTCCATCATCCAGGAGTGTAAAAACGCAATCTGCAGATCCTTTCTGAGACTTACTGAGTCAGAATCTAAGGGCAGGGCTAGGAGAATCTGAATTTTTTTCTTTTTAAATTTTCCAATTAATCTAGTTGATAGACATGGAAACAGAAAGGAATAGTAGAAGAGAGACAAAAAGAGAGAGCTTCCATCTGCTGATTCACTCCTTAAGTTCCTGCAACAGGTGCAGGCAGGGATGAAAGTGAGAGCCAGGTTTCCCACATAGATGACAGGAATCCATTTATCTTAACAATCACTGCTGCCTCCCAAGGCCGGGGAGCTGGAGATAGCAACCAGAACTTGAGCTAGGAGTCAAACCCACATGCTTAGATGCGGGTATCCTAAGCAGCATCACAGCCACTAGGTCAAACGTCCATCCCACTCTGCGTTTCAACAAATTTTCCTGGGGAGGTAGATGTCTATTGGTGCTTGAGAGCCATAGTAATTAGAAAGTGCTGAGGCAGAAGAGAGCAGGACATGAGGTGGGAAACCGAGACTATCCCTACAAGTGTGCACTGCAATCTCAGGTAAACTCAGTGAGTCACGGGGCAATGGGCTGAGCATCAGCTCCATCCACCAGTGTCCTTTCACTCACTATGATCCAGTTACATTCATTGATTCATTCATTCTTTCACACAACTATTTATTAAGCCTTTGTACTTTATCAGGAACTACACACATGGGTTGGAATATATTAAGAAACAATGAAGATATGCCTACACTCTCATGAACTTGTTGCCTATTGGAAGACACAGTTGTATACTAAGTACCCTGGGATGACAGGTTCCCTGAAGCTTTTCACATTTAATAGTCCATCGGAATCACCTGGGAATAGCGGTAAACTCGAGTCAGGCAATCTATAAGGGTGTTGATTCGTGTCCTGGATGCTACAATTCTCATCCAGCTTACTGCTAAAGGCCTGGGAAAAGCATTGAGAGATGGCCCAGGTGTTTAGGCTCCTGTCACCCACATGGGAGACCCAGATGGAATTTCTGTCTCCCAACTTCAGCCTGGTCAGCACTAGCCTATGCAGTCATCTGGGTAATGAATCAGCAATGAAAGCTCGCGCTCTCTCTCTCTCTCTCTCTCTCTCTCTCTCTCTCTTTTCCTCCCTTTTTCTCATGCCCTTCATCCCTCCTTCCATTTTTTTTTCTGTGAAATAACCCTGACTTAGCTCCTCTTATGGTATATAAACTATTTGTGTACTTGCGTGTGTTCATTGTATATCTTGTGTCTCATCCAATAGGATATGATTTCTATGAGGACTGGAACCTTAGTTGCGCTTCACTACCCCCTCAGTTTTCAATAGTTCAAACTATGGCTAGCACAGGGTAGACCCAGATGATAGAGAAATGGCATGAAGCAATGTTTATCTTCAGATGTGGGAGCACACCTTCTGCTACGTGTTCATTGTTCATTTATTCACATGAACATCCATGAGCAACTATTCCATGCTGGCCTGTGGCTGACTAACCAGAACTCTGAGAATTAGAGAATCAGACATTTCTTATTTTAGTAGACTTCACTGGGTTTTGCATACATAGGCAGTTACATAATTAATTAAAATACTATGTGTTGAGTTAGTAATAGAAAGCAAAATTTGCAATAAAATGTGGGAAGACTTGCTAAATGTCCAAGCAAAAAGAATTAAACAAAAGTGTTTTGAGGCAGTAAAAGGTATTCACTTATGAAATAAAATAAATGGACATACATGTACTGAGAAAGGTTGAAGTAGCTCTTCACATTAATTCCTGTTACGACAGAGAGAACAGATTGCAGATATGTGCCCAGATCCCAGTCAAAACCACGTTTCATTAAAAAATAAAAACAAACCAAAAGCCTTGATAAAATGAGATTGCTATAGTAAATAAAATTTAGAATTAAGTTAAAATAGGTGACTTAACTAGAAAAGAATATAAGCTTTAACTTCATTGCATGAATGAATTTTATCTTTAAAACAATGTATTTTGTCTTTAAAGAAACATTTGATTAAATGTAAATAGATTCAAGCTTATTTCTACAATAACAAATTTCTAGCAGATGATATCTATACCAAATAATTAAGCAAGATCCTCTCAGAAAAAAAATGCCACTGATGCGCCACCATTAAAATTTACCCTCACATTTTCAGCAGTGTTGAGAAAGATATACCCAAAAATAAGTGAATGCAATATATTACTAGAACTGAGGTTAAAAAAATTACATGGTATCACAAAATACATAAAAAAACACTTAACAAAACTCAACACATTTTATGATAAAGCTCTTAATTAAGTGCAAATAATCAAGCCTCTGTGGAAGATGTAAAATTAACAACACATTTAATTGTATTCCATTAGAAAACAGTATTACTCAAGAAAGACTTTATTAAGATCAAAACAAAGTAGGATGCCTGTGGTTGCTATTTCTATTCTACAATATGCTGGCATTTCCAGCCAGGGTAACTAAGAAAAAAAACAAGCAAAAAAGCATCTAGATTTGAAAAGTAAAATTGTAAGAACATATTATATAATTTTTATATTAAAGTCTTCATAATATCATCAAATCAATCTGTAACAAATGAGTTCAAAAAGGTTGCCAGATATAAGATGGGACGTATAAAAGTCAGGTGTATTTCAATACAGTATCTTTACACAGAGATACTATTTTTTAAAAGTCCCACTTATATGGTATCACAAAGAATATTTAAGAATAAATTTAATAAGAGTTACAAAGCTAACATTCTAAAAGCGACAATCATCATGCAAGAAAGTTCCTGACTCCCATGAGGGGAAGACGTCCCATGTTCACGGACTGAAGGATAGACCTTACAATGACACTACCCTCAAATGACCTGGAAAGGAGATTTTACTCTGGAGACACGACAAGATGCTTCCAAAATTTCCATGGAAATGCAAGAATAGCCAAAATACTCTTGAATAAAGTTAAATTGGAATGATCACGTTTCTTGATTTCAAGTGTTATCGTAAAACTATAGTAACCAAAATGATGTGCTGCTAGCAGAAGGACAAATGTACTGATGAAGGGAAGAGAAGTGGGATATACAGAGGTCAGTCAATCAATCAATAGATAAATAAACAACAAATTTATTTTTTCCAACAAAGGCATCAAGACAATTCACTGGGAAAGAATATTTAACAAATGACCCCAGGGTGACTAACTATCACATACAAGTGAAGTCTTGCTCTTACCTCTATATAAGCAAAAAAGTTAGCTGAAGATATGTTAAAGAATTAGCTGTGAGAAATAAGTGTCTAAAAATTAAAAGGGCCCTGGCCTAGCAGTGGCCTAGCAGTGGCCTAGCAGCTGAAGTCCTCACTTTGAATGCGCTAGGATCCCATATGGGCGCCGGTTCTAATCCCAGCAGCTCCACTTCCCATCCAGTTCCCTGCTTGTGGCCTGGGAAAGCAGTCAAGGTGGCCCAAAGCCTTGGGACCATAGGAGACCTGAAGGAAGTTCCTGGTTTCTGGCTTCAGATCAGCACAGCACCAGCCATTGCAGTCATTTGGGGAGTGAATCATCAGAAGGAAGATCTTCCTCTCTGTCTCTCCTCCTCTCTGTATATCTGATTTTGCAATAAAAATAAATAAGTCTAAAAAAGAATTTTAAAAAACATGCCATCACATCATGATAGTACATCATCATAAGTTCAGTTAGGCAATGTTATTCTACATATGAACCAAAAAAGAACAGTAACAGCAGAATAAATAAATCAGATTTCATCAAAATTAAGACAATTTGTGCTTCAGAGGACATCTCACAACATGAAAAGACAACCCAAAGCATGTGGGAAAAAAATTGCATATCAAATATCTGACAAGGAAAGTATTAGCTAGACTAGAGAAAGAACACGTGTGGGTGATAAAAAGACATTTTCTTATTTAAAATGGCAAAAAAAAACCCACCTCACATTACTATGTTCCCACGAAGATATGCAATAGACCTACAAACACATCAAAATCTTCTTTAACTCATTAACCTTCAGGAAGGTTGATGACTAACATGAAAAAGACAGTTGGGGTGGCCGTACAGACTTGGTAAGTGTAAGACATGATGCAACTCTCCATGGTGTAACTGTTGTTACAGCATGCTCCTCCAAAGGTGAAAGACATTAGCAGAGTTACTATGCAACCCGGCATTTCCACCCCTAGGTGTGTATAGCAAAGAGAAAATTGCACGGTTTTCCATACAAAACTCTGTGTGAAATTTTGTAGTAGCATCATTCATTAATAGCCAAAAAGAGAACAAACTAGATTTGTATCAAATGATAAATGCAAAAACACTCAAGCAATGAAATAACATTTTAGTAATGAAAAGAAATGAAGTACTGATACATACTACACAGGAGAAACAAGTTAGGCTCAAGAGCTCACTTATTACTAGAGTCCCATTATATGAAATGCCCAGTAGATAGAAAATACATTAATGGTTGCCTGAGGCTACATTGGAAGATGTTAAAGGGAAATGTTCATTAACTTCTAATGGGGATGGGTTTCCTTTTTGCAGTGAAAAAATGTTAGTGGTGATATTTGCATCATTTGCAAATATACTAAAAATCAGAGTTGTACACTTTAAATGGATAACTTATATTCTGTAAATTATCTCAACAAAGCAGTTCTCTGATATATATGGCAAGCCTTTCTGTTTCCAGCAGAAATTTTTATTGATCAAAGTAAGTTTAAAAAGTCGAACAGATTTACAAAATCAACAATATGAAGCCACTGACATGGTTTGTATGTTATTTCACTATCAAGAATATCTTTGCAAAAAAGTCAAGCCAGCAGCATTTGCTTCAGTTTTAATTGTAATAATCTTTTTTTGGATCTCTGTGTGTGAACTTCTCCCCTGACAGACAACTCTGCTACTCTCATGTCTCACATCCCATCCTTCGGTTTCTGTTCAGTCTACATATTGCTGGTGTGATTAAGACAGACATGCAGAACTGCTGAGAATTGCTCCCGCACCTGACTAATTCCCCTGCGTCAGAGACGCTGCATCCGAGAGCACCTGGTGTCCAGAGCCTCTTCTGTCTCCCTTATTTGACACACTCACTGGCCATCCAGTCCCTGGGCCCCCAAACCAACCACCTGCATGGTATGTCTGACACTGAGACAAACTAGCCCTTCAAGTTCTTCCAAGTTCTCTAACACCAGTGCTCACCTGTTCAGTTTCCTCCCTGTGCACTAATTATACCGTATTCATAGCCTGATTTGACATTTACAAAGAAAAATGCAATTATAGCTTCCTGAAAGGCGGAAATAACCTGCTGATGATATTTGAGGAGGATAAAAAAGTCACTTTTGAGATTTGCTTCAGTTAAATCTCTCAGAACAGTGTTACTAAAATCTACTGGATGCTGGAAGCTGGCTCGTTTTTATTCACTTGAAGATTAAACCTTGGGGCCCGGCGGCGTGGCCTAGCGGCTGAAGTCCTCACTTTGAACGCCCCGGGATCCCACATGAATGCCGGTTCTAATCGCAGCAGCTCCACTTCCCATCCAGCTCCCTGCTTGTGGCCTGGGAAAGCAGTCGAAGACGGCCCAAGGCCTTGGGATCCTGCACCCGCATGGGAGACCTGGAAGAGGTTTCTGGCTCCTGGTTTCGGATCAGCACAGCACCGGTCGTTGTGCTCACTTGGGGAGTGAATCATCGGATGGAAGATCTTCCTCTCTGTCTCTCTTCCTCTCTGTATATCTGACTTTGTAATAAAAATAAATAAATCTTTTTTTAAAAAAGATTAAACCTTGCCCAGTTCATTCGAGTGTTTAATTTTAAAAAATTCCAAATGAGACAAACTTGCACTGAGCAATGGCTGAGCTGATCTGAAACAAGGAGCCAGGAGCCAGAAGCCTCTCAAATTGGGTGCAGGGTCCCAAGGACTTGGACCATCCTCCTCCTCTGCTTTTCCAGGCCATAAGCAGAGACCTGGATGGGAAGTGGAGCAGTGGGAACACAAAGCAGTGCCCACATGGGATCCCAGCTCTTGAAGGGCTAATATTAGTCACTTAGCCATTGCATTGGGCCAACCAATATATACTTTTTAATAAGCATTTAATAAGAATCAATAATGTGCTGACAAAACACACTTGATCAAGCCACACAGACCTGAATACAAATCATAATTTCATTACTTCCTCCCTGTATGACCTTGATCTCCAAGTATCGAGTCTCTAAACAGTAAAGTACTGTACATATTTGAAATATTATCATAACCTAACCTTCCCATGCTGTGAGACTCTCGCTTCTGTTTTCCTTGAGAAGCATGGAATCTGTCTGGTATTGACAGGAGAATTTTACATCTCTGAGATTTATACTTCACAGTCCTGTGTGAAATTTGTCCTTGGGAGCTAGTCTGCAGTCCCAGAATCCTCCACTGACAGGATGCACCAAAGCTATTAAATCCTAGAAGCCTTTGCAAGCATTCTATTTCCAAACCAGTTCTTTCTTCTGTTTTGTTTTTCTCCAGCAAATCATCATTTGGGATGCAGCTCAGTTCAAGGGCAGCTTTAATTAATGAGCCAGGTTTCTGGCATTGATAAGAATGGCTGGGTGGAGGTCAAGTGTGGAGGGCAGCGTTCATTAAACACACTAAATGCGGTTGCAATTGGAAATGATACTGCCTATCTCCTTGTGAGCTGCCGCCTTGCTGCTACAGGAATGATGGGCTCCCAGACTCAGAAGCAGAGGTAATTTAGGACCATAAGAACAGACATGATTCTTTACCCAATATTGGGACACACCTACTGCATCCATATAGCTACTGCTCATTTACCCAGGTGGCATTAAAAGACAAACACACAGAGGATCTACCACAGTTCTCAGGCCCCCAGGGCCCCTGATACTCACACTAGAGCCCTAGTTTTTCACTCTGACCACCAAACTTCAGCCATGGAAATGATGCTTTAAATCCAAAAACACACTAAAATCACCACAACTTTTGTAAAATGCATCATCTTCATCTACGTTTATGTGTAGCTCTTTACTTACAGCATATTTTAAAATGTTGCAGAGGAACCGTACTCCTTTCGAAAGCTTAATTCTAGGGACTCAGGTTGTGGCTCAGCGTGTGAAGGCACCCCCTGAAATGCCAGCAGCCCAGAGTGAAGTGCAGGTGAAGTCTCAGCTGCAGTGCTTCCAGTCCCAGCCCCTGCTAATGCATTTGGGAAATCAGTGCAAACCCAAGTAATTGAGTCCTTCTTGCCCATATGGGAGACTCAAATAATGCCATGCATCCATTACTGTAATATCTTAGAGTATTTTTGCCTTACAACTCCATGGTGCTCCACTTACTCATCCCTTCTTCCATCCTGGAAACCAGCAGTCTGATAGCCGTTCCCGCAGTTCTGTCTTCCTGAAAATGCCACATGGTTGATGTTACATAGTACAAAGTATTTCCTCTCTGACTGCTTTCACTTCGTAGTAATGTATTTCCCTAAATGACAGTACAGAACTTGCAGGTGCCTCTCTTTTCAGAGCTGAATAGAATTCAAGTATCTGGAGGCATCTACTGAAGCACATCTTGGTTGTTCCAACATTAGGCAATTATGAATAAAACTACTACAAATACTGTTTACAGATTTTTGTGTGCGCCTAAGTTTTCAATTTATGTGGCCAAATATCAACAAAACTGAGTGCTAGATATGTTAAGAATGACAATATATTTAGGTTTGTAAGTAAAGCAGCAAACAGCTGTGCAATGTGGTTGTGTTGGTCTGCATTTCCCATCAGCGAACCAGAGGTGGTTCCTATTGCCAGAACCGGGTATGGTCAGTGTCATAGACGTAATAGGTGGATAGTGACATCTCATTTCCATTTGCATTTTCTTAATGACCAATGAAGTAAAGCATTATTTCACACGTCCATTTCTGTTTGTGTATCATCTTCAGGGAGGGAGCATTTTCTAAATTCATACTTTTTTACTTAAATATCATCTTAAAAACTAGTTTAGATATATTTACAAATTTATATAGTTTTTTAAACCCAATGAGTGAAATCATTAGCACCAAACCAGTAAATTTTAAGAGATGATCCTGTGTTTTAATGAGATCATGAGTCCATAAACATGGCAGATAAATATCAGTGCTAACACCAGGTATTGACACCACTAAGTTAGTTAGTTGTAAGATAAAAGGGGCAAGTTGGTATAGCATGCCAATCCTTTACCTACAGTGTTAGCATCCCTTATAGGCACCTGTTCAAGCTGTAGCTGTTCCACTTCCAAGGTGGTTCCCTGCTATGGCCTGGGAAAGCAGCCAAAATTGCTCTATTTGGCCATGGCAGGCAGCCATCTGAAGAGTGAACCAGGAGATGAAAGATCTCTGTGTCTTCTCTCTGTGGATCTGCCTTTTAAATAATAAATACATTGTTGTTTTAAAAAAAAGGAAAAAGTAAGCAGAATTGTGACAAGATACCTTTTACTGCAGCACAAATATTTACGGTTTGCTGTATTGCATACTTGTTGCAATGTGCAACCAAAAACACATAGATCCACAGCAACCCCTCCACATGGGTATGCGCTTTGACCAGGTAGACATACATGATAGTTAGTCTCTAAATTCTAAGCCGAAGGATGACTTAGTGAGAGCAGGTCCATGTCTAACGGGATGATGCTCATTCCCACAAGGTATGATCTCGGGGAGAAATCATTTTACCTCAATGACCAGTCCATTTACTTAGCATTCCCATTCTTGTGTTCAGTATGTTTTCACAAACTACAAAGCTAATCTTTGAAGAACTTACCTAAAGCTTCGTGTCACATCAGGAGCAGCCAGTGGAGTAAAAGCTTTTAAGCCATATTCTCAGCTCTGGCTGCACAGATGACAAGAGAACATGTATCAGACTTTCTTAGTGGAAAGTGGGCGATGTTTCTTGTCAAAAGATAATACTCATCAAACCAGGAAATTCTCCCTTGTGCTAGACATCCCACAAGGGACATAGGCATCTGCCACACCTTCTTGCTTTTCCTTGAACATTTTGTCACATTTCAGGATGTGTGTTTTTGCAGGTCGCTCTACAAGCTATCCATCTTCACTGAAATGTGACGGCACATTCCTGTCCTTCAGATTTCAATTCTTCCCACCACTTGCCACATTGCCTGTAACACTGCCTTTCCCAGGAGGCACACTGACACACCTTGAACGTCATCTTTTCCTCCTGACCAGTGCTTTCCTCCTACGTGTAACCTCCAAGAGGCCAGGTATATACTGTTTATTGTTCAGTCCTTTGCCCAGTCTAGTGCCTACCATGCTCACAGCTCCACAAGTGTTTGAGAGAAGTGAATGGATGTAATAACATCCAATCTCTGCCCCCAACACATTTCTGTCCTTATGTATTGTAGATTCAGCTGCCTCCATTTCTCAGTCACCAAGACTGGTTTCATTCTTGCTTTCACACTTGCCTTTGATCCCCTGTTGGACACTTGAGCGGATTTCTTGTCTTTCTTGACCAAGCGAGTCTCCACTTCAACCACAAGCCACCAGCCATGAGTGGCAGTGTCTCTTCTCCTATCCAGAAGGAGAAAGAGGCAACAAGAAATGCAAGAGGATCATTAAGGTAAAAGTATGACAAGCTTCAAGAAAGGGCAGAATTATGAGAGGGGTTTGGGTTATGAAGGAGTTATAAAAAGCAATGAAATCAGGAGAATTGAGGCAAGATCTTTACAGGAGATAAACAGCAGGAGAACTATGCATGAGAACAAAAAAGAGCCTGAAAATAACTCTTGCCTTCCAGGGTGTGAGCCCAGGCTGACTACATGGAATTTGGCATCAGAACAGAATTGTGTAATCACTTTCAAGCTTCTACTTAGAAAGAGCACTGTGCAGGCTACCACAGGAGTCGGAGCACAAAGACAAAGGCTATGCCTGCGAGAGTCCCCTCGGGCTCATGATCAGAACATTTCCTAGGGGACTCAGCTTGTGTGTTCTTCCACTTTGTGGGCCAAAGAGTTCTATACATTCGGGCTGAAATTAGCAAAACAGGGGGTGGGGGAGAATCACAACATGACATGCCCTTTCTTGTCTACAACCGAAATAATGGCTCATATTCAATGAGCCCTTAAAAAAGCATTGAACTAAATACTTTTCATGCATCGTTTCACTCAACTCTCATAACAACCATTTCAAAGCTTATTGTCATTACCAGAATTTTCAGGTGAGGAAGCTACACATGGTGTGTGTGCCCAAGGTCACAGAAGCAGAAAAGAATGAGTTGGGATTCGTATGAAGGATTCCCCCTTCAGGGGCCCGAGGCTCAAGAGCTGACAAATGTCACACTATCAGACCAGTGTTTTTCTTAATTTTTTTCACCATTTATTAAATGGTGCTTACTCTTCAAGGCTTTGCTTGTGTGAACCTTCCTTCTTCAAGTCAGATTTAACTTTTCTTTGCTTGGCAGTTCTGTTACATCAATATTGAGTCCCCAAACCAATGCTACCTTTTATTATAATCAGTTCATTAAGCAGTTAGTGACATGTTTGAACTCAATCCATGAGTTCAAATCCAGCTCCATCACTTGTTAACCTTGGGGCCGTTACTTAGGAACTGTTCTGAGTCAGTTTCTTTACCTGTTACACAGAATATTGAAATCCATCTTGAAAGGTAGTTATAAGGATTCAAGTAACACAAGACAGTTGTTATTATCGGCCCTCTTTCTGTCCTTCTCAGTGGTAATAGACAGAGATAGGTATATTTTACATTTATATCTTTGAGAATGTGATATGCCATATGTATTGGATCATGTTATACCATACCTGTTGAATCATATTGTATCATACCTGGTAGAGCATATCATATCATCCTGTCCCTTGTCCCCGTCACTTATATTGTCCCAGTCATGGCCCACCACTATTTTTTTTTCACGTCTACTTGATATCTCCTAACATTTTACTATAAAATTTTTAATATATACATTTTTTATTTTGATAATCTTTGCATAGTTAATTAGGGCACAAAGGATCAAGGGCTATAGGAAAGCGGGTAAGACCATTGTTTCCACATTAATAATATTATTTTTTCTTTCTGTATCTGGGGTAAGGGAAGAGATAAAGGGAGAAGCCCCACTCAGCCTCCCACCCATCCCAGGCCCCGAATGTGGAACATGCTCCGAGGGTCCTGCTCATGCCATTTTGATAGTTCAACAGTTCTGAATTGCTGCCAATCTTGCTATTCCAAGCATGATGAAATCTCATCAGAATCCACTGTCTGACGTAGTCTCTTCGTGGTTGGAGTTCTGATATCAGCAGTTCAGTTGGAGGGACCCCCAAAGAATCTTCGTCTGAGGTAATCCCAGACATGATTTTTGGGTGTGCTTGCCAGTACAAGGTCCAGCACAGTCCGTCGCCCCAATCAGTTTATGCATATGCTGGTGGTTGCAGTTGCTGGGTCAGTTCTGTTTCCAGCCCTGTCTTCCACATGAACCAATGGGTGTTGCAGTCCAGCCTGATCCTGGGAAAAAATTTTTAAAAATGTGAAAGAATTTTACACTAAGTTCTTATACGCCTACTTGCCTAGATGATATCAGTAGCATTTTATTGTGTATTTGCTTTACCATATCTATCCAGCCTGCTGTCTTTCCATCAATTCATCTTATTTTGGATGCATGTATATGTGACTTGCAGATAACAATATGCTTCCCCCTTCTGCTTTCATATGTATATCACTGGCCAGAAATGAATACATTTTAGAATTTTTTTGTAAAATTTAAATTAGATGAAATGTAAAACTCTCAAGTCTACTATTTGGTGAGTTTTGACTAATCCTCTGTCAAAATAGAGAACATTACTACAGGGTGACTATTAATTATCTGAAACTCTTGGGATCAGAAATGTTTCAGATTTTGTATGTTGTTCATAGTTTGCAATATTTGCATATACATAAATGATGTATCTTGGGGACAGGATTCCAACCTAAACACAAAATTTATTTAAATCCTGTATATACTTTATTTATATCACGTCAGGGTAATTTTATAAAATGTATTTAACAATTTTGTGCATAAAATAAGATGCTCATGGTATTCAGTTTTCCGCCTGTGACATGTTGTACTCAAACTGCTTTGGATTTTGAAGCATTTCAGAATCTCAAAGTACAGGTTAGGATGTTCAGTTTGTCCCAACTGGAGGTGTTCTTCCCTATGAGTTTCCCTCCTCACACTCTGACAGCTACTGTTATGCTATTCTCCTACCATTCCCCACTCCACAACTCCATAAACAGGAATGCATACACTGAAAATTTTTAAAGTTTAAGTAAATTTAAAGTAACAATTAATCACCAAATGAAAAATTGACATCAATTACTAAAAATGTAACATAACTTTTTAAAAGATTTATGTATTATTTTTTATTATTTTTGTACAGAGAAGAGGAGAGATAGGAAGAAAGATCTTCTGTCTGCTAATTCATTACCCCAAGTGGCTGCAACGGCCAGAGCTGAACTGAGCTGATCCAAAGCCAGGAGCCCGGAGTCTCTTCCAGGCTTTCCACTCAGGTGCAGGGTCCCAAGGCTTTGGGCTGTCCTCAAACTCTTTCCCAGGCAGAAGCAGGGAGCTGGATGGCAAGTGAAGCCACAGGGACACGAACTGGTGCTGGTATGGGATCTTGGTGTGTGCAAGGCAAGGAATTTAGCCAATGGGCTATCGGCCGACCATAGTGAAAGTGAGCAGCTGTATAAGCCACATCAAGTCACCCTGTGCCACCGAGAGTCACTGGGGTTCTCAGGCGGCTCCTCCAAGACTTTGCAGGGTCACTAGGGAGAAGGCTACTCGGTCCTGTGTCTTTCTCACCATCACTGGCCTCAGGGTTTTCTAAAGACTACATGATGTAGGGTCACAATGAGAAGGTGAGCACAGCAAGGCTTCCTTCTATCCACCCCAATGTTCAAAATATTTAAAAAACTGTCAAAGAATGCCTCTCTTTCCATTAAATATTTTTGTTCAAAAAATAGAACACTTTCAATAGACTATTATTTGTACTAATATATGAATATAAAAGTATTATTATTATAAGAGATTCAATAACTAAGTACAGTATTTCCATCTTTTATTATTAGGGTCTAATATTGCAAATTTTGATTATTCAACCATGTATCTTGCTTTTTTAACTACCATTAAAAAAAAACATTGTATTTATTTGAAAAGAAGGATTACAGAAACAGAGAGAGATCTTCCATCCACTGGTTCATTCCCAAAATGGTTGTGACTGCTGGAGCTGAGCCAGGCCAAAATCAGCAGGCAGGAGCTTATTCTAGGTTTCCCATGTGGGTGGTCGGGACCCAAGTCCTTGGGCCATCTTCTACTGCTTTCTCAGGAGCACCAGTTAGGAGCTGAATCAGAATTGGAGCAGTCAGGACTCCAGTGAGCTGCTGGAGCACTGCAGGCACAAGCCTTGCAGGCCGAGACTTTACCCACTGCACTATAATACTGCCCCCTAAAAAAGAGCTTTGAGGACTGTTATCAACCAATTGTACATTTTTATAGGGTGCAGGGTAATATTTTAACACAAATATACATCATGTACTGATCAACTTGGGTAATTGGCATTTTCTTTTCCATATTATTTCTTTCCATATTATTTCTTCTCCATATTATTTCTTTATACACTGTTACTGGAGCAGGTGTCCTGGCACAGTGAGTTAATCTGCCAGCTGTGACTCTAGCATTACATATGAATTCTGGTTCAGACTCCAGCTGTTCTAATCCATATCCAGCTTTCTATCTGCTTGGGAAAGCAGAATATGGCCCAAGTGCTTAGTCCCCTTCTACCCACAAGGGAGACCCAGATGGAGTTCCAAGCTCCTGACTTCAGAGCTACTTTTTAGAAAATGCTTCACATCAGGTGGAAGTAGAAATAAGCAAGGAGTAGATTTAAATCCTAGAATCAAGGCCCATGTAGCTGAATGAGTTTTCAAAAAGAACAAGATGGTAAGAAAGTGGTAACTGAGGTGCTATCAGTTTATCTAATTAACTTTTGGGTAATGTTCCTCAAACTTAAGAAATTCCAGTTCTACTTCCGTGCTTTTGGAATGTAAGACTAGGGGAAAGAAAAGAATATGATTTGATAGTTGTTTGTGATAGTGATGTAATACTTTTCTTTCTTCCTATGTGCGTAGCAGAACATTTGGCTTATGAAACATCAGATATTCCTCATGGTAATTAAATAAATATTTTTAAATTAGTAAATTTTGTACTTGATTTTTAAAAGAATAACATTAAACCCTAACTATGTTTGAGTGATTTGGATTATTTCTTATAAGAAAAACTTTGGAAGATCAAAATAAAACATTTCTTTCAGAACTGATATAAAACAAATATGGAATAATTGCACTTTCTTATGTTCTATTCACTGTCAAAATAAAAAGTTGTGTTGGTATATTGCACAATGCTAAGTATGTCAGATACATTTTTATTCTTTATTAGGGAAGTCATTTTATAGAAGTTACATTCATAGAACTACATACAAGTGTTTTAAATTAAGCATCTTGGTGAACAAAAGTAATCTTGCATATTTCTGCTCTAAAATAAACATGTTTCTGTTTAAATATTTAAAAATGATAATTGTTCCTTATTCATATATTGCAATGACTTTTGTTCTGAACCTGACTGTAAGAGCAGACAGTTGTATCAAGCACCGGGCTTTTAGAAGTCACTGCTTTTCCTGAGTTTCATTTTGCAAGCTTAAAAAAAAAAGGCTAAACTGTTTTCACCTTCACTTCTTTTATACCTGCAGCCCCAAATGCAAGGTCAAGAGGTAACATTTAAAGACCACTTCCCCATCTATTTTTGGCCTCTCTTCCTTAATGATGTATAGCTTTGGTCAACGTGTTTGGAGATGTCCACCTGACGCCCTTGATCCAGCAGCAGGTGTCACAAGAGCTCAGAAGCCTTCTCTTTTACAGGATTCCAAGATCTCCAGTTATTCTTCATCTAAGACTGATGCGAAACAGTCCTGCGAAAACAACTCAACAGTCTCCTTTTATCACTCTGGCCGAGCGAATTCTTGGAGAAGTGGATGTTCTCTTGCTCCAAGGTCAAAACAAAGGGAAAAGAGCCTCAACTGCAGTGACAGGGAGTTGTCCGTGAGTACAAACCAGACCAGGAGTTAGTCGAAGCAGAGATCAATGAGGGTGCCCTCCAGACAGGGAAGAGTGGCCTCCAAATTCAGGTGAGAGGCAATGTCAATGTCAGTTTTGATTGCAAACCAAAGCCAAGAATACCCATCAAGGAGCATCCAAAGGGTGAGGACGGCTGTGCCTGGCACTCCTTTAGCAACTGATTAGCAATGACAATGTTTTGAAGTTCTAAGGGGGAAAATTTTAGTGAGGCCAGTAGATATTAAAAAAAATACACAACTACAAGCCCCTCTTTTACATTCCCCTAACAGTTTGTTTGTTTGTTTGTTTGTTTATCTGAAGGCATGTCCTCAGTCCCGTTCTTGCATATTTTAGCGGTATGGAGGGCAGGTACACAGTGCCTGAAGGTTGCAACTTACTCAACAGCTTGTCAATATTTGAAGAGATTTGCACTTGCTTTCCTCCTTAAGGAAATTCTGTCTTCAAAATTGAGGCTGGAATAACATTTTTTAAAAATCACAATAGCATGGCTTTTCTTATTTTCAGTATATTTAAGAATATATGCAATACATTTTCAGCATATATATAAGTTGAAATGTGCTAATTCCCAAATACAACTAATAGCATGTCAGGAATGAACAAATACTTTGAAGCATGAGTTGGATAGAGTGGCTAAAGAGAAATCTCAGAAGCAGAAATTTTCTGTGATTTTTTTTTTGGTCATTTGCTTTGGAACATGACACAGAAACTGCCTGTTTTGTTTGGATGTAAATCATTGAGCATCATCTATTAGGTAACTGCTGTTTTGTAAAAGTAGATCCTTAGGAAAAACTAAAAGCTGTTGGAGATCTGCACCTGAGCTTACATAGAAATAGTGCAAAAATAGTACTGTGGACAAAGAGAGAGGATGAAGGGAGAGTTGTCTTCTGGATGTGCACTGTTAAAGCAAGTAAGAAAGATCAGTACTCTTTTTAAAGGTGTATTTCAGAAGGAGACTAGAAGCCACGGAGACCAGCATTATGGTATAACAGGTAAAATCAATGCTGGCATCCCATGTGTGTGTACAGATTCAAGTTCCAACTGCTCTACTTCCAATCCAACTCCCACTGCCTTGGGAAAAGCAGCAGAAGATTGGTCTATGTGCCCGGCCCCCTGTCACCCACACAGGAGACCATGATGTCCCCAGCTCCTACCCTCAGCCCGATCCAGTGCTGGCTGTTACAGCCAACTGGGAAGTGAACTAACAGATTGAACATGTCTCTTTTATGTCTCCCCCAGGTACTCAATAAAATACAAGCCACCCGCTTTTTGCAGGGACAGATAGCTGCCTCTGAGTCTCTCTATTTCTCTCCTCTCCCTCTCTCAATCCCTTGCGCCAATTCCAGACTCATAATTCCCGGGAGGCAACAGAACAGATTCGGCAAATCAATCACACAGGTGATTTGCCCTTGGGAGCAGCCATCCAAATCAGAGGCCTTGATTTTCTAACTTGAAGTTCAAGCATCTTGCACATTTCTTAGGGCTGCGGTTGCTCTAGAGACAGAGCATCATTTCAGCTGAGCTGGACAGTGTCAGAGGGTCAGACTCTGCTGCATCCTTAGAGCCACAGAAAGCAAGCAGCTGGAAGGAACCAGAAAGATGATCTCATCCAGCGAGGTAATAACAGATGAGGGGGTGGAGTTCTCTTTAAACCTTTTGATTAAATTCAATAGTGCTACAAGAACTGAGGGAATTAATAGGCAAAGGCATGTATGAGTAATAACTGCCTTTTCTGAATTTGGCTTTGAGAGAAACAAAATTCCACCTTGCACTAAGCTTACTCCTTTAAAATAAATTTATGTCAATTATGGAACCTGATTTCACAAAATCCTGCCTTTTTCCTCTCTCTTGCACTGGTAAGTGATCCTCCCACACTAAAACTTTACCAGAGACCAAAGGGGAAACTCCCTGCCACACTTTGTTTATGAACTTCAGTCTGATTTTACATGAGTTGTATGCCAGCTTTGCTCTGATTGGGCTTATGCTTCCAGCTCTCAGTAATTGTTGGAAAGGATAAGGTCATTTGTTCCATGGATTTAATTTGATAAACTGCAATGGTTTAGGACAAAGTTTCTCTAGCTTAGCTAACTCTAGAATCACCTAAAGTTTAAGAGAAAAAAAATACTGATGACTGGTCTTACTCCCAGAGATTTGAATTTAATTGATCAGAGATGTGTCTTGAGCACAGAGATTTTAAACCTGTCCAGGCAATTTCTAATGGGCATTCAGTCTTGAAACCTGCTGTTACTAAGCAATGGCTCTCAAATCTAGCATGCCTGCTTCAGAACTGATTAGCAAGCTTGATTATAGGGCTCCATCCCTAGCATCCTAGGGGCAGGTGCAGCCCCAGTTCAAACAAGTACCCAAGCAATGCTATGCTCCTGCTCCATTACTGTCCTTGATAAACCTCTGACTTACTGCATCAGTACAAGTCTCTTTCCCTGCATTGCTTTTCATTTCTTTTTTTTTTTTTACCTGTAAGAAGTTTGCCTCAAGAAGCAGATATGCACATCCAGTGAAAACAGAGCTTCCTAACCCTTGAACTTGGTTGAAGTTCTTGAGTTTGGAGACTTTTTCTGTGTGTATGAAGAGAAGAGGCCAGACTATAGTGGTAGGTCCCTCAGAATGTTGAACTAACTGTATCTTTGTCGTAGTTTCTGGTCTTTCTTTTTCTCATCTGTTCATCTTTCCAGCTCTCCACGGGTGCATGGGTGAGTGAGCCTGTTTTTCACATTCACAGGGAAGGTTTGAAACTGGATCAGCCAAGCCAAGCCTTAAGGCCACTCTAGACTCAGGTCTACTAGCTTGAGAACTTGCTTGAACACAGTGTGTGTGTGTGTGTGTGTGTGTGTGTGTGTGTGTCCCTGCCTGTGTTTTTAGGACTAAGAAGCAGGCATTTTCAGGATTTGTGAAGACTGGCAAGATCGCCATGACGCAATCAGGAGTGCCACCCTAGAGGCCCTAGTGCCATAGATCTGCTTGTGCAGGAAAAGCAGCAGAGGAGGTTGAGGCTTGCACTGATCATGCTCCAGCACTCTTCTCTGAGCAGAATCCGGAGACATGTCCTGCAGCTTCAGACTGATGAGATCTTAGTGGAGCTAGGACAACAGGAAGTAGGAGTGGAAGAGACCCCAGGGAGGAATTCCTCAAGAATCCTTGCTACTTCGGCATACAGAGGCTGCAACGCATTAATTGATAAGTTTCAAAGGAATGTTGCTTACAACGTTGCTTTTTCCCAAAGTGAGGAAAGTAGTCATGCAAGTTCCATGCGCCAGAGATAAGAACAAGCCTTTCATTAATATTCCTCCTACTCAATAATACTCATAAAACACTATAAAACTCTGTCTGTGAAATCTCATTTGACCTACTTAGGACTGTAAGGTAGATGATTCAGTTGTTGCAAATCATGTCATGCATTTGGGAAAAGTAAGCAAAGACACAGAGAAGTCACACCATCAACTGAGTGCCCCAGTTAGGATGAATCTGCCACTCCCAATCCGTGTTGCAGGATGGAGAAAAGGGGCTCAAGCTCAGCGCGAAGAAGGTGGACAAAGCACCTTCCCCACTCCCATTAGGTCTAGCTAATTACAGAGGGTCCACTCTAATGTGTTCTCACAAAACCCCTTTAATTTGAAGGTATTGAGTGGTCAAACTTCACACGCATGAGAATACCCTGGGGAGTTTGTTTAAATCCCAGCGGCTGGGCCTCTCAGAATTTCTGATTCAGTGTGTCTGAGACAGGGCTTAGATCTGCCTTTCTAACAAATTCCCAGGTGTTGGTGGTGATGATGATGGTTTGGGGAGCACTCTTTGAGAACCACCACAACAAGACACTGACCCTCGGTCTTGGCTGTTATTAGAATCAATCAGGAATCATTGATGTTAAGATAATCTCCAGGTATGGCCAAGGTTGAGAACCAGGTTTGAGGACCTGTATGACAAGGGAGTCGACATGCAGGATCATAAGGTATTCAAGCTTTTTGGTCAGTAGTTCTCAATGCGGGGTCCACGGAGCGGTAGTATCAGCAAGCCTTTGAAGTGTTAGAAATGCGAATTCTTGGTTCTCATCCCCAGATCTACAAACTCTGACACCTGGGTGTGGGACACAGCCTCTGTCTTAACAATTTGTCTAGGAATCCAAGGTTTGCTAAAATTTACCTTGAGATTTTGGCTTCCCTGCAAATGATTCCTGAGAAGCTGGACTCTTTCGTACGGCCAGTAGCCATGGCAGAGCTAACAGCAGGCTGGACGCACCAACTGCTCCGTGGCAGCAGGGGTGGCTGAAGGACAAAGAAGGAGGCCATTTATCAGGCTGTCACAGAGGCACCATGACATTCTGCCAGCATCCTTTCTGGGACATCTGGTTTGTAAGCTCTGTGAGAGAAGTTTTGTAAATGACTTTGTAATGGGTCTCAATCGCAAATACTCAGACAGAGGTCCAGCTTCAGGCAAAATTGGCTGTAAATAAAACCAAAGTTGGTTATTCCTCCTTTGCCTTTCCCAGTTGCCTTCCTCTGTGCTCCGTCCTCTGCCACCAGTTCTCCAAAGCTGCTGTTGTGATGGCCTTCATTATGTGTGCCCGGAAGACAGCTCAACAAAGAGACTGATTAAACTTGAACATGTTATCCCTTCCCAAGGGTATCCATTCCAGAAGAGAGCAATTGGGATGGGCTATGCTTAACACATCAGATCATGTTTTCCAAGATAGAATTTTGGGTGACTGACCTAGTTGTGAAGCAGGTCTATCTAAAGGTAACCATTTAAGGTTACCTGTTTATTTGGCTTTGAGTGCTCTGTGCCTTGGTTTTTCTAAATCTCTGTATGCCCTTTTCCTTATGTTTCCTAAACATAAGCAAAATGGTAACTTGTAAAACTGATTGACGTGCTTCCCCTATGTTAGCACCTCTTAAATCAGACTTGGCTTTGTGGCTTGCTTTGGCTAATGGGGCATCAGAAACCACGAGGCGGCAATCATAAAACACTTGAGTGTTGAGGCTTACTTTAATGCTAAGATCAGCATGTAACCATGCTCATGGTAACAGCTTGGAGAATGAGGGGCCATGCAGTCTAACCCATTGCATTCCAACCCTGAGTGAGGTCATCTTAGAGTAAGGACCACAGATGCATAAGCCCGGCAGAGATCACCCTGATTCACACAGAAAAGCTGCCCAGCTGACCACCATAGGGTTTACTACATAGTTGGTTAAAGTCAATTTTGGGGATTTTTTTTTTTGGTAGCAAATGCTAACTGATACATTTGAGTACAGTACTGGTTATATTGATCAACCCTGAGAATCACCTGGAAATGGAAATAATGGCAGAGGTATTACCTACTGGGAGATGCTTTGACTGTAAAATGGTCCCCCATACATCCTCAGGGGCTAGGTTGATAACCCTTCCTATGTCTGGCTTCAAAATCAGTTCATGGTGATCTGATACCTGCGTCCATAATTTTCATTGATGTCTATCTGCCCCTCCTCGCTCACACTGAGATCTCTAATGGCCAATGCATGTCTCAACTGTCTTTGCACTTCCAGGCCTTAACTCATTTCCTTGTTTATTGTGCTGAATTAGGGGGAAAAAAAAGAATGATTTATTTAAGGTGAGAGTGGAGTGGGAGGGCAGAAAAAAACAACCAGCAATGTTTCACACAATTTACAAGCTGCAGTTTAGAATCTACTCCTAGGGCAACTCATGCCCACAGAAGCTCACAAAATCCAAATTAACTGATGCTAAAATGGTCCAGGATCCATCATAACCTGGAAGTCTTTGTCCCGTGAGTCACAGCCACATCCACCCCCTTCACCTCCAAAACCTATTTTAGTTAAAGATCCCAGAGATCAGATACCTGTTTTGCATTATTCTCATTTTTTCATTCATCATGGGATAGGGAGAGGCTTTATTTGCGCATAGGACATTTCACATTTATAAGGTCACCGACTGGACTTTTGTCTGCAAATTCTTTGTTTTTCCTCAGTCACACAGAATGCATACAAAATATTGATTTTAAAAAAAGAAAAGCCTCACCCTAACCCAGCTGTCTTTGCAAGTCTGACCTTGTGCACCAAACGGTATCAGCATCACTGGGCATGACAACGCCCTGAGAGTTTTGGATGCTCTCCATCTAACAGAGCTGGTTCAGAGACTCGAAGAGGGAAAATATGGATGTACAGGTAGGAGAAGCAGGTCTCACTGGCTCCAGAAAAGAGTGGCATGCTGACATGTAGGATATGAATGCTACAGAGCTATCATTCTGATATCTTGTTCTCTCAACGAGCCTGGGAAGCTGACTTGCTTTGCAAAGCAGAGAGAATGGCGAGTGCTTTGCCAAAGGTCGCACAGCAAGGAAAGCCATGGCCTCAGGCCAGACAACCGCCAGCCAAGGTTTGGGCTGTTATACCACTGGGCTGCCTGAAATGGCCTCAGCAATGCTGCCATCTAAATACATTGTTAGCAGCAAGAGTCAATGGGCAATGGCAGGCAGTCAGACAGGACAGTGAAGAAGAAGATTAAAATAATTACAGCTCTAATTGATCAGCTCTGCTCAAGAGGGGATTAAAAAGGAAAAGGCATATTGAAGAAGGCACTCAACATCCGCCCTGGGCCAAATTCCATCTGCCACTGTGGCTGGTTCTCCCCCACTCCTCCTAGTCTTCCATCCAGCAGGCCCTGCTGCAAAGCCCCATGACACAGCCTTGATGAAAGTCATTCTTTGTGGAAGGCAGCAGGCCGTGCTCCCATGAAGAACTGCTTTCACAAACAGCAGGGAGGAAGCCGCTCCAAGCAGCACACAGCGGCCTCCCGTTGGCAGCCCCCCAGCATGGAATTGCCAGAAGCATGTGGAAAGTGAAGAGGCGATGCCAGGAGCAAGGCCAGTGCAGGGCAGCGGACAGGAGCAGGAAAGGCGAGCCCACGCCCTGTCAGTCCATAAACTCATCCCGCAGCAGCAGCCTGGGCTCCAAGTGACGCTGACTGCAACTTCAGTTCAGCACAGTTCCTGACTCAGCTTTTGGCTCCTTGTCATTTGGGAGCGAGGCCAGAGAGCAGTCTTGCATGGTCCCTGGTGTCTTTCTGTAGAAATCATGTAGCAAGGGTAGGAGTAGGGACCAGGGCCAGGAAGGAAATAAGAAAACAGATTAGGAGGGCAGAGCAGCAGCATCAGTGACTGCCAAGGCCATCTGTTTACACCGAATCCAAACAAGGTCATGAGCAGGTGATGGGAAGAATCCTCAGAGGTTGACTTTCTCATGTATGGGACAGGTGACCACACTGGTTGGAAGAGCCCTCAATCCATTCATTCCTGATGTTTTGGCTCACCTCTGACTTGGCACAGGTCACAAAGGAAGATCATCCAGATGAGGAACCAGAAAGATTGTCGCTTTGACTGCAATGGGCAGCTGTGCAGGTCTCAGAGGAGGGAAAGTTCAGGGACCGGGGCAGTGTGGCCATACACACCATCCGCACACAGATGCAGAGGAAAACTAAATGGTGCTTCCTTCCTTGATACCAAGTTTCAGCCAGTGCCTCTCACCCTGGAAAATCAATGCCAGAAGGCAGAGTCTTCATTTCCAACCAGCCCACACTTGATGCTGATGATGCTTCTCCATGGATCACAATTCGAGTAGCAACAGTTTAGGCAACTGAGAGCCTACTTGGGATCACAACACTTATGCCAATGGCAAGGTGACAAGGAGAGCCTTGACAGAGGTCCAATGGCCTAGATGGTTGTTATATGCATAAGCTGAATAAAAAAATGTTTTCTTGCTTTTTCTTTCTTTCTATGAGATTTTTAGATCCTTTGTGACCATTTTTTAAATGATTTTTGGCTTTCCAAGGACTGCCTCCGATATATTCTGTGGTCTTCAGGCACTCTAGCACCCACCAAATGGACTACTGAGGCCCACTGAAAATCTAACAATGCTTGTCTCATCATTAACTCGTTCATTTAATTTATTCCATAAACGTTTTAATAAGGATCTACTGTGTGCCAGGTACTGTTGAGTGATATCGGTAAGCAAGGACAAACAGGAAAAGTGATGTAACCTAGGCGGATCATTTACCAGCAGCAATTTTTTTCAACTGCAAATGACAAAACAAATTCACATTCACTGGAGCCAAGCGGAGTGTATTGATCCATGTAAACAAATTACAGAAAGATTGGCTTCAGCTCTGAGACGTCTCATGTGCTAGAAGGACTGTGTTCCCTCTGATTCGGCATCATTTCTTCTGTACTATTTTCTTCTGCAAAGACCAAACTTTCATTCAAACGCAAGGAATGTGGCAGCAAGTGCTCTTCCATGGTCAAATCCTGAGATGAAAGAGGACTTCTGTTTCTGAAGCTTGATTTAGAAAATCTCCAGGGCCAGCTTTGGGGCACAATATGGCACACAGTCACTTGCAGCTCCAACATCCTAAATGGACACAGGTTTGAGCTGTGGTTGCAAATCCAAGTTCCTGCTACTCCGAGTTACTGCTACTCCCATTCCTTTGCCATTATCCTCCAAGAAACTAATTCCATGTCTACCCTCTGCTAATAAGAAAGTAGAAATTGGTGTTTTGGAGGATTCTAACACAAGTGAGCATTCCCAAGCTACTGCAAGTGGGAAAGCAGCAGAGTACGGTCTAGGTGCAACGGCCCCTACACTCACAGGAGAGACCCAGAGAAAGCTCCTGGCTCCTTGCATCAGCTCGGCCCAACTCTGGCTACTGTGGCCATTTGGAGAGGGAGCCAATAGATAAAAGATCTCTCTGCCTAACTTTCCCCCCCTCTCTACAACTCTGCATTTCAAATACATAAATACATCTTAAAAAAAAAAAAGGAAAGGAAAGAAAATGCCCAAGGATGTTATTCCATGAAGCATGATAGTTAATGAAGAAATTTTATTTTGTTTATTTGAAAGGCAGAATTTTGGAGAGGGAAAGAGAGGAAAGATCTGACATTCTCTGATTCATTTCCCAAATATCTACCACATCCCGGGGTAGACTAGGCTAAAGCCAGGAGCCTGGAACTTTTCCCGGGTCTCCAACATAGGTGTGGGGCTCAAGCACTTGGAACATCTTCCTCTAATTGCTCAGACCATTAGTTGGGCGCTCAGTCAGAACCAGAGTAGCTGCACACGAATGTGACCGCATACAGGTGGTGGGAATTTTGCTTGCGCCAGGGAGGCAGACGGAAGAGAAAGCCAAGAAAAGGCAAGGTGACCCAGAGAGCAGTAGCAGAAATACTAAACAGCAAGTGATTTCTAGAGATCCAGTGAAGATTAAAACAAAAAGTCCCTAACAGGAAATAAAGGGCATCCAGACTGGGAAAAAGGGAGCATAGCCACCATTGCTTGCCGATGACACAAAATAATATTACATAAAATAGCTTCACTTTTAAAACCCCTATGAAAACTAACAAATTCAGCAACATTGAAGGATATTAAGTTTTTTTTACATGCAATACTAAATTATTTTTATTTTTACTTTTTTAAAGATTTGTTTATTTTTATTGCAAAGTCAGATATACAGAGAGGAGGAGAGACAGAGAGGAAGATCTTCTGTCTGTTAATTCACTCCCCAAGGGACCCCAACAGCCAAAGCTGAACCGATTTGAAGCCAGGAGCCAGGAGCTTCCTCCAGGTCTCCCACATGGGTACTGGGTCCCAAGGTTTTGGGCCATCCTTGACTGCTTTCCCAGGCCACAAGCAGGGAACTGGATGGGAAGCTGGGTCACTGGAATTAGAACTAGTGCCCATATAGGATCCTGGCATGTTCAAGGCAAGAACTTTAGCCACTAGGCTACTGTGCTGGGCCCGGTAAATAATTTTTAAAAGAAACCAAGAAAGCAATTTCATTTTAGGGCTACAGTAATTAAAATAGTAGTATTTGCATAAAGTAGACACATAGACCAATAGGAAGAACAAATACCTAGGAGTAAACTCACGTATCCACAGCTAACTGATCTTTAACCACTACACTATCGCGCCGGGCCCCATGCTAACTGATCTTTGATAGAGATTCCAAGAATACACATTGGATAAAGGACAAACAATTCATTAACTAAACCTGGAAAACTGAATGTCCACAAACAGAAGAATAAAACTGAATTCTGCCTACTTCTGTCCGCACCATCACTCCCTGCATTAAAAATAAAAATCAACTCAAAATGAATTAAAGACCAAGATGAAAGGCCTGAAACTTGGAAATGATTAGAAGAAACTTTAGAGGAAATACTTAAGGACATTGGACTAGGCAAAGGTTTTTTTTTTTTTTTTTACATCCCAAAAGCATGCAAGACAAAAGCAACCTGGATTTCATCAAACCAGAGAGCTTCCACACAGCGAAGGAAGCAATCAACAGGCTAGAGACGGCCTATAAACCAGGAAAAGTGTTTCAAGTTGGACATCTGTTGAAGAATGCACAATTGAAATATACGAAGAAGTCAACTAACTTTCCAAAAAGAACACCCAATTTAAAAGAGGACACTAGACTTAAATTCTTCCAGTAATCAACAGGAACACACAGGGAAATCATCTTCACCGTCATTAATAAGGAAAGTGCAAATCAAAGCCACAATGAACTATGGCCTCAGTCAACTTAAATTGCCTATTATGATAATAATTTTTAAAACCCAAGGGGAATAACAAGTGCTGGAAAGAATAAAGGAAATCCTAGCACTCTTCTGCTATGAATTGAAGTTAGTGTAGCCATTGTAGAAAACAGTAAGGTTTTTCCAAAAGCTAAAACTAGGTTTGCGTGTGATTTAGCAATCTCACTTCTGGATATATATTCAACAGAAATTAAATCACTCTGTGGAAAATATATTTACATTGCTATGTTTATTCCATACCATTCACGATAGCCAAAAAAAAAAAAAAAAAAAAAAAAAAAAGAAAAAGAAAAAGAAAAGAAAAGAAAAATAGAAATAGCAGGGTCCATCCACTAATGAAATGATAAAGAAAACTTAGTACATATCCACAGCAGAACACTATTTAGCCATTAAAGGATGGCATCTTGCTATTTGTGGCAAATGGATGGAACTGGTGGTCATTATGTTAAATGAAGTAAGCCAAGAACATAAAGAGAAGTCCTACATAATGTCATCATACACGGAACACAAAAAATTAGCCCTATAGAAGTTAGAGTATAATGCTGTTTACCAGTATCTAAGGAGTTTAGGAAGGAGGGTAGGATGGAAAAAGGTTGATTAATAGATACTATTAAATAGATAAGGATGAGAAATAGTGGTTTTCTACTGCTTAGTAGGGTGTTTATATGTACTGAAAATGCACTATATATTTTTGTTAAAAATAGAGGAAAGTGAGGCCAATGCTGTGGTGTTGCAAATAAAGCTGCCACCGGTGACGCAGGCATCCCATAGGGGTGCCGGTCTGAGTACTGGTTACTCCACTTATCATCCAGCTCCCTCTACTCTGCCTGAGAAAGCAGTGGAAGATGGCCCAAATGCTCCAACTTCTGCCATCCATGTGGGAGACCTGGAAGAAGCTCCTGGTTCTGGGCTTCAAGCTCGCCCAGACTGGCTGTTGAAGGCATTTGGGGAATGGGCCAGTCAATGCAATGAAAGACCCCCTTTCTCTCTCCTAATCAAACAAAATGAAAACAAATACATAATTCTATAAAAATATTTTAAACTGAGGGATGCCCTTTGTGGATCAACAGATTAATTCTCCACCTTTAAGTGCCAGCATCCCATATGGGCACTGGTTCATGTCCCAGCTACTCCAGTTCCCATCCAGCTCCTTTCTTATGGCCTGAGAAAGCACCAGAGGATGGTTCAAGTCCTTTGGTCCCTGCACTCACGCGGGAGACCTGCAAGAAGCCCCTGACACCTGGCTTTGGATCAGCTCAGCTCTGGCTATCATAGCCCTTTGGAGGAGTAAATCAGCAGATTTACTCAGCCCTCTCTCTCTCTCTCATCTTTCAATGTCTCAATACAAATTGCCTTTCCAATACATATAAATGCATCTTTTGTAAAAAAAAGATTTTAAGTTATTATTTCTCTACCAGACACAGGAGTGAGAGAGAATCAATTAATTAGAAAACCTGATCTCTAATTTTATTCTCAATGAATGGAGGACGAGACGTACAAAATAGTTGAAAGAAAATTATGTGCTCCACAAGAAAGAAGATTTTGAGGCTTTTGTGAAGAGTATTGTTACAAAGGTAGTACTTTGTCTACTAAGGAAAGTTTGTTGCCCAAAATTGGGTTCACTGTCTTCTGAAAAAGACTTAGGAAGGTGGGGGAATTTCCTGAATGCCTCTACTGGGAAGCTTTCATGTGAAGTTATCAACTCCAAGGGGCAAGTGCACATTATAACAAATCTAGAAATCCTTGGAAGTCTCCTAATTCATGCCTTGCTATCCTGTCTTGGAATTCAGCATTTCTCAGAGACAGAGAGTAAGCAGTCATTGTTTTTATCCATCATCCAGTTCACCACCTCTAACATTTATGTGTTTGGTTAATGCGACACGCCCCCTCTCTGACACCGGGAGTGCGCACAAGCTAAGATTCCTGTTGAGCGACTGAGCACATTGAGCTGGAAGGCATTTGTTGCTTCACCAACATCTCCATGTCCATGCATATGGAGGAGTAAGGCACGGCGACAGAAAGCCTGTGTTCTCAGATCCCGTAGTCTCACAGTCCAAGCTATGAGAAATCCAGACCTAGGATAACAAATCTGTTCCTCTGCCGACAACGGTTCATAGACAGAAGTCACCAATAGAAGCCTCCTGACACTGCCTCCTGAGAGTAACCCTGTTTCACATATCTGGAGCCCGTTCTTCTGAAGTATTCTGAGTGCTCCCCACTGGATGTTTGCATGCGTGTTTACAGCACTTATCTCTTCAGCTTTCCTCGACACCAAAGCAACCGACATAGGGTGAAAACGCTCAGTATTGTTAAATATACACAAAACGCCCTTCTGGAACACTTGTCAAACACTGGCCTGCACGCAACAAAAATGCACTTTCATGCAGTGCAGAAAATGACAGTTCAACATCAGACTTCAGTCTAATGGTGTCAGTGAGAAACCAACCCAAACAGCAGTCTGAAGAGGAGCAATATCCCAATCCATGTCTATGGCCACTGCTGGTTTCTCCCCTTGCCTGCTGCAGTAGCCTCCTACTTTGCCTTTCCACAAGTTATCACCTTAAATAGAACCATGATGTTGGATGCGTATTGTATCTAAACAGTCCAATGTGGACCATACGTAGCCATAAACACTTGAGTGTGGCATAAAGAACCGAGAAATTAAATTTTTAAAGTTTTTTTTAAAATTAAATTGAAATAGCCACCTGCCCTAACGGCTGTAGTACCCGGAAGCCCAGCAGCAGACCTGCAGCGTTCTTCTGGTTGGTGTCATTAGCAACAAGGCTCACAGGGAATAAAACCAGAGACAAACGCACCCGATAAAAAATCAAAGTAGAGGTTGATGCTGTGGAACAGTGGTTGTCAGTGTCCGTGTGAGTCCTGGCTGCGCCCCTTCCTACCTAGCTCGCTGTTTATACACCCATGACAGCAGCAAATGATAATCCAAGGACTTGACCCCTGCCACTCACATGAGAGACCATATGGAGGTCCAACCTTCCGCCTTAGAGCAGGCAATTGGGAAGTTATTCAAAAGACCCAAGATCTCTCTACCTCTCTCTTCCTTTCTGTCACTTTGCCTTTCAAAAATAGATTTTCAAAAGTTTTTAAACTTTAAAATGAATAAAAATTTAGATTTATGCATTTATTCATTGGTGTGTGTGAGAGAGAGAAGTGCTAAAGATCCAGGTTGCAGTGTTCTGAGCATCGTGGATAAGCCTTCAACACACCTGCACATGGTGAAGCCTCTCTCAGACAGCACTGCCTCCAAGGGGAGACCAGCTTCCTACTGTAGGGGGCAATAGCTGCTAATACAAGTCCCAAAACCTCTCAGGAGGTGCCAACTAAGATCTTTGGCAGAAAAGGAGATGAATGTGCAAGTGAAAAAGATCAAATCAGTGGGCCCAGTGGGGAGTCATTCTACTTCAGACAGCACCAGAGTGGCTCCAAGGAAAAGAGCCTCAGCAACAACAGTACAGAGAACATGGCAGACCCATGTGAGATGCCCCAGGGACAAAAAATCTCCAAATGAGCAGCTGTCCCCAGAAACTTGACATAATCATTTCCTTTTTTTCTTTAAAGATTTAGTTATTTCTTTGGAAAGAGTTATTGAGACAAACGGAGAAACAGAGATTTTTCATCTGCTGCATGCAACAGCCAGCCTTAGACTAGGCTGAAGCCAGGGCCATTAGTTGGGAGCTGGATCAGAAGCGGAAGAGCCCTGGCTGTGGCTGTCCTCTCCTCACCACAGTGCTGGCCCCTCCATTACAGCCTTGAAAGTCTGTTTCGCTTTGCAAAGACCCAAATATGGTCAATCACAGAATGGACTATAAAGCACTCTCCCCACCCAGTTTTGACAAAGAGTTTTGCAAAGCCTTTGTTTGAAACCTCCAAAGAGTCATGGACACCGGTTGATCATCCTAAGGATGTTGGTGGACTGTCCTCGCTGGTGTGCTGTTCAGTGAAGATCTGCTCTCCAGGGCGGCATGATGGAGAGTTCTGACTTGCAGCATGTACCAGTCACTGTGGTGTAAATACTTTCAGCACAGCTGAATCCATGCCGTCAATGTCACAAAATGCCTCAGAATTTGACAATCCCTGTGAACTGCTCACACCACTGCATGTACTCTGATTTACCTGTGGCAAAGGAAAATGTAACTGTTGGTTGCCTCCCTACTCTCTTCCTCTTCCTTTTTCCTTTCACAGTTATTATGCACACAAGGGTCAGCCCATTGCATTATCCAGCAGAAGTATTCACTCAGAAGCAGAAGGAGACATGAAAAGCTACTGGGTTCTTCTTCTTGCCAACTCCTTTTGATTTAGTAAAGAAATGTTATCCACATGCTCATGCCACAATTTGAGGTCTCAGATTCCAAAAGCTTATGGAACAAAATCCATGTGTTTGAGGCATTGTCTTTTTTTGTTGTTGTCAGACATGCATCATGTGGAAATATGCCTTCTGAGTGGGCATGTATGAGCACACAGTCCCCACACCTGCCTCCAGCTCTTGACTTGCCCATTCTCCTCGTTTCTACTGGCACAACAGGGAGGAGAGATACAGCAACATCTGGAGAACTCACTACTGTATATAAAAAGAGGATCCAGTCATCTTTGGCTCAATATGATGTGTCCTCATCTTTCTATTGAATAAAATAAGAAAGCAGATTTTCACCGAGTGACTGTGAATTTCTTTCCTTGAATTTTCCTACTGTTTGAAGTCATGATTAACCCAGTCTTGATCATTAATAGAGATGTGCATGCTTGTTTATTTATTTCTTGAAAAGCAGAGAAACAGAGGCAGGCAGATAGAGAAAGCATTCACTGCTTCATTCACTATCTGCCTGCAATAAATAGTTGGGCCAATACAAGGCCATAGCCAGAAGCTCAGAACTTCAGGTCTCCCAGTTACATGGCAAGAATTCAGCCATTTGAGCCATCAGCCCCATGGTCAACAGGATACATAAACAAGAAGCTGAAATTGAGGCAGAGTCAGGACTTGAACCCAGATTACCCTGGATGGGACATAGGCATCTTAAACATTTGAACAGCAAAGTTAAAGATCCACTCAACTGGAACAGCGTGAAGACAGCAGGGCAGTGAGCTCATTTGCTCACCACCATGGGTTGGCTTGACACTGTTCCCTACTGTGGTCTCAGGATTCAGGGCTTGCAATATGCCCTTTTGGTCCTGGAGACCTAGAACCACACTCACAACTTATCTGATAACTAATCGCCACTTGCACTCTTGGTTAGTTGTTACATGTGTGTCTGGCCACACAGTGTCAGAACTGTGGAGGAGTGTGCAGCGACTTCAGCAGAATATGCCTGACACGTTGCTCACACTGACAGTTTCACATGCCACTCTGGACCCGAGCAAAGCGTTTGGGCTGTTTCCACCTGATAGTCAGAGATTGTTTTTGCGAAGTCTTCAATCTGATGTGTCGATCGATGCTTCTCCCCTGGTGCCTTTTCAAGCATGTAGAACAGCTGTCCATCTGACATGAACAAAGAGAACCAAGACACAGCGGCCTGCCACCCCCACTCTCAAAGAAGGTAGGTACAAAAACTGAAAAAAGATATTGACATTTCCTTGGAAAGTCTTCAGGGAGGAAAATAGACTTGAGGAAAGTACTTGAAAAAAAATGTAATAAATCCGGAAATGGAGTTACCCGATATGAAAATCAGGAGTTGCAACCTGTCTCTGGGAGACCAAACCCCACCTTTGAGGAGGAGTTTTAAGTTCCCACAGACAGTACCTCCTGTGGTTCACACAGTCAGTAACGTGCTTCTGGCCAGTTTTGCTGCTTGCTGATTAATCTCTTAAGAAAGGAAAACATGTCTCCTTGGAGTAACTTCATCACTGCTTTCCTTTTGAAGGTTTTATCAAAGCAAACAAAGCAAATACTTCTGATGCATCACACCAAGTGATCTAAACAAGAAAAAAAAAATAGGTCTTCCTCAAACGACACTACTCTTTCTGTGCTGCCAACTGGGAGCTTGGCTCCATCAAGACCAATCTTCGGAGGGTCCCCCAAACACACCCTGGAATCCCAGTGCCAGCTCACCCAGTCCTCCCCGAGCTGTCCTCCCCTGCTGCTTGTCTGAGCATCTCCTCACCCCTGCAGCCCTGTACTGCTCTGCCCTTCACAGCTTTCCAGAACTGCTATAAGAATCGCCCAAGGAAGGTGTCATCTATATATTTATATTTTATTAATGTTGAGAACAGAGTTTATGAATTTGATAGAAACAATTCCAAGCATGGAGCAATGCTTTCCTCCCTCCACCCTCCTTTCCTCTTATTTGTCCTTTAAATGTTTGTAATACACTTTTTCAGTCTCCCTTTACAGGGACTGCATGGTGGCATAGTATGCTAATATTTCTCCCACCACACTGGCATCCCGTATGAGCACCAGTTTTTGTTCCAGCGGCTCCATTTCTGTTCAAGCACCCTGCTTATGGACTGGGAAAGCAGCAGAGGATGGCTCAAGTTTGTGGGTTCCTACACCCACATGGGAGACTCAGAGGAAACTCATGACACCTGGCTTCGAATCAGCTCAGCTTCAATAATTGCAAACACTTGAGGAGTGAACCACCAGATAAACACTTCTCTCTCTGTCTCTCCTTCTCTCTGTAAATTCTGCCTTTCAAATAAAATTGAATGACTCTTTTTAAAAAGTCTCTGTTAATTGCAGGCTTAATGCTTGTCTAACTAGAGTTGTACACATAAAAAGCAGGAAGACTGGGCCCGGAGTGGTAACCTAGCAGCTAAAGTCCTTGCCTTGCATGTGCCCAGGATCCCATATGGGTGCAGATTCTAATCCTAGCTGCTCCATTTCCCATCCAGCTCCCTGCTTGTGGCCTGGGAAAGCAGTCAAGGTGGCCCAAAGCCTTGGGACCATAGGAGACCTGAAGGAAGTTCCTGGCTCCTGGCTTTGGATGGGTGCAGCTCTGGCCATTGCAATCACTTGGGGAGTGAATCATTGGACAGAAGATCCTCCTCTCTGTCTCTCCTTTTCTCTGTATATCTGACTTTCCAATAAAAGTAAAATAAATCTTTTTTTTAAATGCAGTAAGACTAAGACAAGGGCTAAGCAAAACATTGAAATCACAAGATGTCAACTCTGCTCATCTATACGAGTAGGGTTTTTAATATATTCTCTATATTAGTTAAATCAGATAAAACTTGATATTTATCCTTTAAGTTTTGTCTTATATCACTAAGCAGAAATGTCCGCAATTGCATTCATTCTGTTTATTTGTTCAACTCCTTATTTAATGGAGTATTCAACTTTTGATTATAATACTTTCCATCTCTAAAAATCAAAGACAACGAAAAGGAAACAAAAGAAAGAGGGAAGAGGGAGGAAGGGATGAAGATACTTTTCATGTTCTTAGAATTGTATTTATGAACTAATTAAATTTGTTCTCTTCATATTAATATTAAAAAAGAAAATCACAAATTTCACTGCCCCCAATAGGATTGGCTAAGCCCTCAGTTAAACATGGAAATTCCTCGGGTTATGGAAAGAATGTTATTCTCAAAAATCCATGCTATGATACCTATATGCTAGGATGATATTTAGATTAGGAACAGAAGCAAGATCAGAGGCAAACATGATAGTAATAATTGCTTGGAGCTTTCATGAATGAATAATGAGAAAATGGCCTAAAGATGAACCATTGATGAGCCTCAAAATTAAGTATTTAAGTAGCTATCCTCTCTGATTTTCCAGTGGATGGAGATGAATAGATTGTACATGACCACTGAGATCAGAATTGGAGAAAACGGGCTGAGGCATTTGGGCTAACAATGCAAAAGAAATCCTCCTGCTGCAGAAAGAGAAGAACCTGCACATTCTCCAGGAGTGCCTGAGTTTCCTCTGAGCAGAGCACATTTTACCCTGGCTTTGCTTTGGCACAGCAGCTGAACATCATGACCTGTGGATATACTTGTAGGCCTCCTTAGCTTGGCTTGGTACAGGAAACAGTGGGCTGCCATAGAGAGAGGCGTGAGATTCTCTGAGTCTCAACTGATTGTGTAACCTTGAGCCAGTTCTTTAACATCCCTGGGCAGCAAGTCTCTCGCTCTGTAGGTGTGGAATGATAGCAATACCTACTAAGGTGTTAACCATTAAAGATAGTGTTCATGGATGCTGTTCAGGAATCTATGGTAGCCATTATGAATCGTGCCTATTAACATTTTATCTTGCCAAGCCTGAGCAAGAATTAATGTTGATGGGAGTTTAGCATATGCAAGATAAGATTTTCGTCCCCTCTAATAGTGGCTGTACTGGACGTGTGCTCAGAAAACGGCCCAAGGCAAATGAAAGCTCTGGTTGCCAGGTAGAGAGCCCTGGCTAGTTTCTGACTACCATCCCCTAGGTACCACCAGCCACATCTCAGGTTCAACCTCTTCTCCAGCTTCGCTAGACCTACCAGTGGCCCCAGGATTTCCTTTCAATGGATAATAACATCCCTTCCTTAATTCTGGGAAGGAGAGAGAGAGACAGAGACAACGAGAGAGAGAGAGAGAGAGAGAGAGAGAGAGAGAGAAGAGAGAAAGAAGTTTCTGCGGCTGAAAAAAAAAAAGCAAATTGAACCCATTTACTGCCTGTAAACAGCCTATGTGAAGAAACCAAGCCACCTTTAATTAAAGCTAAAATGATGATCTCCTATGAGTGGTGCTTTATTGATTACATTCAGCTCAGTACTCATCAATCATCCTATCTGGGACTTGTGCTGCAGGCTGAAGCTGATGAGCCAGCCTCATAATGCTTCATGGGTTGTATATAAATGCTCAGAATATAAGCTTGCATGTTTACTAAATACAGAGGAAGGTTTCTACCAACAGTTCTTAATGAATTCTTTAGGGTCCCAGGATATGTTGCTAGAACAGAGAAGTTATAAAGTCTGCAGACACCAGGACTCTTTGGGCTCCTGAGCATAGGGTATCAGCCAGCCCTTACTCAAGCTACACTAAAACTTGTGGACTCTGCGGAGTTGGCATATAAGTTGTCCAGAACGGAAGGCTCATGATTCTGGAGGTTGGTAGTGGATTGAGTTCTGTGGGCTGGTTGTTCCACTATCTCAACTGGGCTTACTCATGCATATAAAGTCAGCTGCAAGTTTAGTTTGGAGTTGGTTGATTTAGGAGGACTTCAACTGATGATTCATCACTTTTCCATGTGTATCTCATCCTCAAGAAGCTAGACTTGACTTATTCAGAAGGCTGCTCAACAAGGCTGTAAGAAGCACTAAAGAGAACAACTGTTATTTAATGCATCAACACTTTTAACTCATGAGTTACATTGTGTTTAGTCTTATCTTAATGGACAAAGCAAGTCACACAGTTAAACTCAGTGTCAGTGAAGGATGGAACTACTCAAAGGCATGGACACAAGAAGGCAAGAATGAATCTATTCCAGTTATGTAAGCAACCCACATGATTTTCTAGCACACTCTGGCATTTTTTTAATCATTTCAGTGATACATGAACTTAAGCTCTTACTTATGCTATCAAAACACTATCTCTTGATTATCTTCTGCATACCACACTGAAAAAATTTATATACATTGTATTACAGGGTAGATATTGTTATTTCTATTTCAGACAAAGGAGAAGAGGCTCATACAGTGAAATGACTCTGTTTCAGAGTCTTCAAAATTGTCTCTGTTTCAGAAATGGCAGAGTCAAGATTTGAACTCAATATCATCAGCTGTCAGAGTTCATGTTCTTAATAATTGATTGAGCAATAGTCTATTTCCAAACACAATAATTTTTTATTAAAAATTCATTTCTTTTCATCAGAGATGCAGATTTACAGAGCAAGAATCTTCCATGTGCTGTTTTTTCCCCAGATGGCTAATCTGAAGCCAAGAGCCAGGAGGTTGTTTCAGGTCTCCCACATGGTACAGGGTTCTTAGGACTAGTACCATCCTCTGCTGTCTTCCCAGGCCACGAGGAGGGAGTTAAATCAGAAATAGAACATCTGAGTCTCAAACCAATGCTGATATGGTGCTGTAGGCAGAGGATTAGCGTGCTATACCTCCACAGGGGGCCCCTGTACACAATTGTTTTAAAAATTACGGCCTGGCGCAGTAGTTTAGCTGCTTAAGTCCTCATTTTGAATGTGCCAGGATCCCTTATGGGTACTGGTTCTAATTTCTGCGACCTCGCTTCCCACCCAGCTCCCTGCTTGTGGTCTGGAAAAGCAGTCGAGGATGGCTCAAAACCTCAGGACACCGCATGAGCTGTTTGTTTGCAATACACTTCCCACCTGGAATTTTTTCTATGTATCCTGAGAAAAATCCTTTCTCTTCTCTCAGTTCAGCTCAGAACAAACTCTAATCCTTCTCAAACTAGTCAAATACAACTCTGTAACTCTCATGACTCAATCAAAAAATCCAGAATCAACTTTTACTCTCTTCTTTTATACCACATATTGAGTACACCATATGTAAGCAGATTGAACTTGTGTCTGTTCAGGTATATGTCATCTCAACATGTGCAACAGGGCAATTTATTTGTTTAATTAGCACAGCGACCAATCAAGACACTCACCAGGGATTTGTTTGCAAATATCTATGTATCTATCTATCTATCTATCTATCATCTATCTATCCCTAACCCTAACCCTATATTCCTCAAAACGTGCTGAAGAATTTTTTTCTCCAAGAATGCTGATCATACCCTCAATATGAAAACAATCCAAATATCCATCAGTAGTGAAACAGTTAAATAAATTGTAGTAAGTACAACACTAGTGTACTTAGTGAATTTCACAAAGCTACACTAACAGATATAAATGAACAACTACTACATGCAATAAAATGGATGAATCGCACACAAATAATATTGAGTAAAAACCAAATAATGTATTATTCCATTTGCATGAAGTCCAGAAGCAGGAAAAATAGATCTAATGTGACAGAACAGTGGATACCTGTAGATGGGTGGGGAGAGTTAGTATTGATAACAAGGTATGAGGAAGTATTGTGCTGTGGTGGTAAAGTTGAGGGATTGCATGATCTCCAAAGCCTAGATGAAGCACTTTCTGGTGCTCTGCAGCAAAGGGTTGTTGAAATCTATTCCATACCAAGAATTGGGCAGAGATTTTATATGATGTCTATGTGTGAAATAGTTTACATGTTATCATTATTATACTGAACAGAACAGGTGAAGGAAGAGAGAAGGGAAGAGAAGGGAAGGAGCAAAGGCCTGAAATATATTTTTAAGAGTAAAAAACATCAGAGCATTTAGCGTAGCAGTTGAGATGACGACGCAGTTGCCTGTCTCACGTTAGCTGGACATCTGGCTTTGGCTTCCCGCCAGTGAGGCAGCAGGTGATGGCTCCAATATTTGGATTCATGCCATCATGTGAGAGAGCTGGATTGACTTCCTGGCTCGCAGCTTAGCCCTGGCTATTGAGACAGTGGGTCATCTTTCTATCTCTCTCACTCTCAAATAAATAAGTAAGCTATTTTAATCCAAATTGTATCCTACACAAGTCCTTTGTAATGGTAGAATCATGTATCATGTTGATGGATAGAAATAGATAACAACCAGCTTGTTAGCAGAACCTTTTCCTGAACTACAAGGAAGATGAAGGCAAAGTTATTTGCCAAATCCATCCACTCCAGCGAAGTGCAGAAACCGTTTTGGGCTCTTAGATGCTTCTGTGGTGTAATCTTCAGTGTAAATCCTTCCTGCTCTCCCACTTCTGCAACGTGGGACTTTAAACACGTTATTTACTATCTTCTTTCTCCTGTCTCCTTTCAGTATAATGGACACAATAATTACACCTATTTTGCTGGGTTATTGTAAGATTAAATGGCCTTAATACATGTAAACTGCTGTGCCCAGAATGATGACTCAATTAATTATTTCTCCCTTTCCTCCCTTTCAAGGCCGAGATCCCATATGGGCACCAATTCCTGTTGTGGTTGCTTTATTCCCCATCCAGCTCCATGCTTGTGGCCAGGAAAAGCAGTGGACGATTAAGTGGCCTTAGTATGTGCAAACTGCTAAAGGACTGGAGCAGGAGCATAGTAGGCCAATCTTCTATCTGTTTGCTGGCATCCCATGTGAGTACTGGTTTTAGTCCTGGCTGCTCCACTTCTGATCCAGCTCCCTGCTTAAGGCTTGGGAAGGCAGCAGAGGATAGATCAAGTTCCTGGATGCCTGCATGTACATAGGAGACCTGGAAGAAGCTCCTGCTTCAAATTGGCTCAGCTCCGGCCATTGCAGACATTTGAGGAGTGAACCAGCAGATAAAAGATATCCCTCTCTGTCTCTCTGTCTCTCTGTCTCTTCTTCATCTATCTTCAAATACAAAAAGAACATTAAATAAACATTATATATATATATATGTGTGTATATATATATATATATATACACACATACACACACATACAAATGGTTTAGAGCAGTACCTACAAAAATAAAATCAGGATATTTAGATATTTTAAAGAAAGCTATAGAAAAATGAGCTCATTAACACTCACAGACTTTGAAATATAATGATAGGAGAGTCAGAGCTGTCTCCTAAGTCCCCAATGCACCCCTGTTCTTGTTGAGGCATCACAAAAGCATGACAGGCTCCAAGAACGCTCCGAAGCCCCAAGAATGCTCAAAGCTGGCACACAGCATCTCCACCGGCCTCACCAACAACAATCAATAGCCCCGCAGCTGTTCTGCCAATCAGGAAGCAAGCTGACATTTAATTGTACAGGCTTCCAAGCCGGTGGCCCCATGCTAGCATCCAGGGAGTAATGCAGGTACCTGCTGTGGGGTGAAGCCAGTCTTCCACCTGGATCTGTCTTCACAACTATTTTGGAATGCGGAGATATGGGTCATAAAGCCCAGGGCAGCAACACGGAGGCAGATGCAGCTGAGATAGGTGCTCCTCAGATTTATTCATCTCTGCCGCCTGCAGGGCATGTTTGTCATGTGCTGGAGCACAGCTGGCATCCCTGGAGGTGCCCTGTTTGTGAGAACCAGAAGCAGTCAGGTTCCAGGCATCGGGGAGGCACCAGCCCTGTTCCAACCAGACAGGTGTGGTGAGTAGTTCTTCACTGGAGGTGAGCAAAATGCTCCACGTCTGGCTTGAGGAGGACGTGAGCAGACAGCCGCCCATGCCCAAGCTGCTGAGAGAGAGTGTTTAACATTGGCCAGTTCTGCGAAGATGAGGTAGGGCATGGGGACACTAGGTATTTGTCATAATCAGACCTCACAAGAATTTGGCTGAAGGCAGCCCTTGAGATACCAGGGAGCGGGGGTCTGTAATCGGAGGAATCAGTGCCAGCTGCAAGAAGGGCTGGTCCAAGCTTGCTGATCTGCCTGGCAAGGACAAGGAAATCTTCCGTGTTTTCTCTGTTTCTCCCAGCAGGAAGACGCTCTGCATTCCTTTCTGTCTGTGGGCAGCTTTTTCACGGGCGGAGACAGTATCAGGCACATCTATCCTCGTGGAGTCGTTTTTCCAAGTAGGGATTTTCATCTGGGTTATCTCTGGTTTCCAGGGTCCTTATCCTCATTGACTGATCATGGAAAGGCTTTAAATCCTGTTCAACTTGCTGGAAAAACCCATTTCCCTGAAGCTGTTAAGTAAGGCTTTTGGCCAAAGGCCACCCTCAACTCCTGGGAAGCCTTGTGCCCATCTCTTTCCATGGACCATGCTCCATAACACAGAAGCTTGCATCTTCAGAGCCAGCAAATCAAACTTGCTCACTTTCTCCTTTACTGCTTTTGAAGAATCACATTTGCATGCTGTGCAGCATGGCCTTATTTAAAGATAACTACATAAAGCAAAAATTCTACGTTTGTGTTAATGGGCACACAATGCATGATACCATTTGCACAACAGTAATAGGATGAGACTAGGAAGTGGAGGAATATAGAAATAAAGTTTTTATACACTATTGAAATTAATTGGGTGTTAATTCAAGTTAAGTTGTTTTAAATTAAAATATTATAATCTCAGAGCAAACATATGTAAAAAATACAGTGAAAGCAATGATGTGAGAATTAAAATGGTACAGTTTGAATATATGTTCAATACAAAAGAATGCATCTACAGAAAAGAGAGATAAAAACTGACATTAAGGAAACAAATAACAAGGGGGTTGACATAACTATCACTTCCTTAATATGGTTATTAGCTCCAAGTAGATTAAACATTTTGACCAAAAGTAAGAGATTGACAGAATATACTAAGGAAATTTTACTGAACCATAAGTTGTGTATAATACACACTTTAGACTCGGAGACCAGAAATAAGTTGAGCTTTATCAATAATTGTGACAAATGCATCATACCAACATAACATTGCTAATAATAGGGGAAGCTGTATACGGACTATATGGGAACTCTTTGCACTACTTCACAATTTTGTTTTGTAAATTTAAAATTATTCTGAAATTAAAAACTTAAAAAGTATGTTGTACATGAAAGGGTAAAATAAATCAAGCTGGTACAATAGTACAATACTGCTAATACGACAATACTTCAGAGTTGCAGGGTGGAGCAAGAACTTGGCTTGGCAGTTCTGATGCAGAACTGAATTGCAGCTCTGACCTCTGACTCCAGATTCCTGTTAATAAAGAGTGAACCAATGGATAAGAGATCCTCTCTGACTCTCCCTCTCTCACTTAGTTTTTAAATAAGAATTAACTAATTTGAGAAAATTAATTTGATAAAAAGTGGAATTGAGTGGCAGCACTGATAATCATAAAACTTTATCAAGAAAACAAAGGCAGCCTAAGTCGATAAAAAGATATCTTGTGTCCATGGATTGGAAGACTTGCTGTGGCTTATATGGCACAACTACAACAAATTGATCTATAAGTACAGTGCGGTCTCTATCAAAAACCAACTGGCTTCCCAAATTAAATTTAATAAACTGATCCTACAGTTCTCATTCTTATGACTATTTATGAAAAACTGTACTATAGTAACAATATAGGAAAACTCAGCTGGGGGTGGGTGGAGAGGGGATTTGGGGAGAGGGTAAGGGAAATTCTAGAGCCTATGAAAAGTATCATAAAATAATGATACTAAATGGAGAAAAACAAACTATCAAAATAATATAGTTCAATGTCATCAACACTATAGTCAACAGAGGAAGCTAAAAATCAGGTGCATGGGAACAGGTTACCCTGATTTATAGAACCAGAAGTCACAAAGTAATGCCTGCTCACAGAAAGTGGGCTGAGTGGAAAAAGGCAGAGGGTAACTTTCTGGAGTGAAATAAGATTTGTTTTTTGTTATTTCAGGTAGTGGCTATGTGGTTACATGAAGCGTGTATGTAGCAAAATACCAATGATATAACATACTTCATTATATGTAATTTACTTATCTAAACAGAAATGTTGCATGATTATAGTTTTTTTTTTTTAATTTCAGCTGCAACTACACTTAGGAAATCATGTAAGAACTCTTTCCTTAACTTCAGTAATGGCCTGTATAGGACTTTCTGCTCATCAAGATACTTTTTTATGTACTTACAGTAATTGACTTTCAATAGACTGTCTCAGCAGCTTAAGAAAGCACTGTTTTAAAAAAATTAAGTGGTATATACAATTTATTTTATAATTATACATCCAGTGGGCCCAGGGTGAAGGTTCAATGGCTAAATCCTCACCTTGCACAGGCACCAGGATCCCAGCTGCTCCACTTCTCTTACAGTTCCCGACTTATGCCCTGGGAAAGCAGTGGAGGACGGCCCAGATCCTTGGGACCCTTCACTCACGTGGGAGACCCAGAGGAAGTTCCTGGCTCCTGACTTCAGGTCGGCTCAGCTCCAGTCATCGTGGCCATTTGAGGAATCAGGCAGCAGAAGTAAGATCTTTTTCTGTGTCTCTTCTCTTCTCTGTAAATCTGATTTGCCCTTCCAAGAAAAATGAGATAAACCTTTGGGGAAAAAAATTACAAATCCAGGTCCCTTCTAAGACTTTAATTCCAATCACCTGTCTCCTCAGGCCAAGTGTGACAAAATCCTGTACCGATGTGATTTCTCTAAAATTTCTAGTGCAGACTCAGAACATAGCTGCACGACTTGATTTATATTTCAGGGAGCACACTACCCCTGTGTCTGTGTTGTGACTCCCGTAGGTGCGCTTAGAATAGTACATGAGTTTATGTTTATACGTGTGGCAGAACAGACCATCAAAGCACTAAGACAAAGCTGCAGGTCACATTTACTTTCCAGAAAAGGCAATGTCTGTGCTGTGCACAGTGTCTGTGCTGAAACTTTTTCACTCTCACCAGAAGTCCCCACATGCCACAGACACCTCCCACACCTCACAGTCGTCATTGGAGGGGATGGAGAAGTTCTGCTACAAAATACATCTCCGGTTGCGGGAGGCTTAGGACTACCAGCAGAATGTCAAACTAACTCTGGAGCTCAAAGTAGCAATTTCGAGCAGAAGAATGGAATGCAGAGGCCTTAAGTTCAGAGAAGAAGATGCAATACTTCAGAGAATGACAACACACTGATACTGTTTCAGAAGCAATTCACTACACTCGTTCACCCGTGCCCTGCTAACACAGACATACACACCAAAACAAGGTTCTGTTATGCACCATCGGTATTGCATTTGCTGGGTAATGTGAATGAAGCAAGCTTGCAAGGATAATGAACACTTTGTGTTTTTTTTTTTAATAAAAATATTGATAACTTTGGGTACAATATATATAGCAAGCACACAGCAAATATTGAACAAGTGCGAATATACTATCACTGAAAGTGATACAATCCAGGACACAGTTGATACACAGCAATGTTTCTTTACTGCAGTTTTCTTTATTCCCTTCCCCCTCCTACATTTGAATAAAATAACCACAAAGGCTTAGCTCTCCCCATTCAATGGTAGAGTCTACACTCTTACAACTTGACCATAGCTTCCCTTTGAATTTGATTCGCTGTCATTCAGCTTCTGAGTTTACACCTCAAACAGCCTTCCAGTGTCCGTTCATGCCTGTTTTGGAATGTTGCTGCCAGGTGAAGAAGATGGAGTTTTCCGCAGCTATGCAGCCCGGCTCCAACCAGCACTAACCGGTCGGCCATGAGACAGAGGTAGGCTTAGCTTTCTGCCCCAGTTGAACTTCAGGATAACTGAACCCGCAAAACGAGCTCAGACAGCACCAGCAAAGAACTACATGGATGAGTGCAGCCCCAATGGAGGGCCCGTGCACAAGCAATTATTATTTTAGACCATTAACATTTTTTGTTTAAAATTAAAATATGAACAGTTGGGACACCTTCCCTGTTTCTTTTCAATACTAGTGAGGATACATATAATTTGAATTCATTTTAAGGTGTTCAGACCTAAGGGCGGCAAGACAGCAGAAAAAAAAAAAAAACATTGCTAACAAGATATTCAACTGCTTCCTAGCAGCTGCATCTGGGCTGATTTCATGGGAGCAATGGACGTATGTGTTTCCTTGCTTTTCTTGACAACTGGGCAATGCCCCTTCTCACTAACTCCCATTAATAGTTTTACAAGTGCTTTTTCTTATAACTGCAGTATAAAATGCATAAATGAATGGAAACCAACCTATGTAACTGCAATGTATAGTCATAGCATAGAGAAAGCAGCAGCTTAAAAAAAAATAATGATGTGTTCCACAGTATCAGAGAAAATGGGCACTGTTCAATTTTTATGTTGAACCATTACAAATGCATGTCCTCTTAAGTCTAAATCACTCTTTCCTGATCAATAATATTATAAACAGCCTCATTAATCAAGGATTTACTATGCATTTAGGACCATCTAAATGCTTTAGATGCAATTAGTCCTCCCAATTAATCCTTAAGTTTGTCCATTTTACAGATTGGGAAACTAAGGTGTGATTTATTTAGTTCTTTATTTAGTTAGTTTTGCTTACTGCCCCAGCTCTCAAAACAAGTGTCTTAAGTTAAATACAAATGATAGATTTCTTTAATGCCTTGACTTGGCTCCAGAATTGAGCTTTTCAGATCACTAGGAGGGCAAAGCAAATCTCAATTTTCAAGATGAGCTTGGAAATATATTCAAAGGAAAACCCTTCTGTCTCTCACTGTTAGACCTCCAAGCCCAGCGACGGTCCTCTGCTTCATCAAAGTGGAGTATGGCGAGTCTGCCTCTAAGGCTCCCACGTGGGCTGAGAAAGTGGCATGTGCCTTCACACTACAGAGGCCATATCTAGAGACTGAATGGGTGACGACTTTCCTTGGTTCCAGATTTATCAAAGCATGAGGAATTCACCTCTAAGAGCAATTATTCTTAATCTTGGCTGAACGTGAGAACTACCTCAGGATTCAAGTGACTCATTCTTCACCACTTTCACTTAACTTGTTCGACTTTCCACTTGTAGTACCACCCATTTGCTGAATACTTATCATCTCTGTTGTAATAAACTGTCCTTGCAGGCATAGAAGAAATAAAACAGTATTTTTAGGTAGGCAATGTCTTGAAAGAGATGCTCATTTCCTTAGGGGTAAGCTGTGAAGTGTAATAGGCAAGGCCTTGAGCAAGGCTGGATTAGACCCATCTTGCTACATTTCAACCTGTCGGTGTATGTAATGTGTGCCTGGTTTGAAGAACAAGAGAGGTCACATTCTGCTGAGGGATCTGTAATTATTTATTCTTACTGAGAATTAATATTCATGTTTTAGATCACATTTAGAAAATACTGGTTGCATCTAGGGTTAACTAAGATATCCTAGCATGAATCCCCAGCTTTGCAGACCTTAATCCAGATCAAATGCAAATTTCCACATCCAGAAACAAAGTCTCACCCATGTGCACGAATCTGTACATCAATGGCGTCTGTATGTCCCATATATCCTTCCTGACGGTAAACACCTAGCACTCCAATCAAGACCTACTGTCTTCTAGTGATTGGCTTGTTCAAGACTCTCCATTTGGTGCCCTAATATCTGGATGTGAGAGTGTACAAGGCATTTATGAGCACTTGTGGTATCATCAACCAAATTATTTTCTGCCTCTCTAACCCTACCACTCAGGGTCCCACATTTGCACATAATCCAAATATTTATGGGCTTAAGTAGCAGTGAATAACCACAGACCTCTTTATGTGCTTATCATCAAGTTCCAAATGCTGGCCCCCAAGAATTAGCTATCTTCTTCCAGAATTCCAAGACTCAGTCCTGCAGAGATTCTTCAATTAATTCAGGCCGTTAGCTTCTAAATCACTGAAATTTCTATTTTTCTCTCTTTATACAAGAACCAAGAAAATAAATCATCCCATAGAACATCCACTTAGCATAGAACATTTGTGTCATCCTCTGATGTCACCCACTTGCCAGATTTCTCTTAATCCTCTCAACACAAACAAATTCATTTTTGTAGATTTTCACACTCCATGAAGTTTCACAGTATTCATTTTAAAAGGGAATTCAGTACTGTTAATGATATGCCACCTCCAAAACTCATCCATAATTTACATCACAACCAGACATAAGGTCCTAGGGCTGACACAGAAGCTCAACAGGCTAATCCTCCACCTGCAAGTATCAACGTCCCATATGGGTACCAGTTTGTGTCCAAGCTGCTCCACTTTCCATCCAGCTCCAGACATGTAGCCTGGGAAAGCAGTCAAGGATGGATCCAAACCCTGGGGACCCGTACCCACATGGGAGACCAAGAAGAAGCTCCTGGCTCTTGGTTTTGGATTGTTCCAGATCTAGCCATTGCAGCCATTTGGTTAGTGAACCAGTGGTTGAAAGATCTTTCTTTCTGTCTCTCATTCTCTTTATAAATCTTCCTTTACAGTGAACAAATTTTAGAAGAAAGAAAGAAAGAAAGAGAGGAAAGAAAGAAAGAGAGGAAGGAAGGAAGAAAGGAAGAAAGAAAAGTAAGTTCCTGGATTTGGGGTCCAAAGTCCTTTTTGACAATATCAAAATCGCTTTTGATGATCATCTGGGAAATATTAAAAATTAAACTATGTGATGGATGAAAAAACACACATTTGCTGGATTGAAGGACAATCTGTTTTCTGTCTTAGAAGAACATAATAAACTATGAGCGTCCCAAGGTATGGTGACACATGGGCTGTATCGTGGTGATTTCTCTTATGTAAAGCAGAAAAGAATGTTGAGTTCAATATTCCAAGGAGAAGAAAATAAACAAGTCCAATATAGAAACAATTTATTTGACCAGGAAGTCCCACTGTGGAGATCATTTTTTTTATTTCACAAGAAAATATAAAGATCTAATACTGAGTATTTAATATGCACCAAGTCAACTATTGATGTTTTAGACACATGTACCAGTTTCACTTTCAAAATAATCACTGGAGAGGGTGTTAACATTATCTAAATCTCATATATGAGGAAACTGGGACATAGTGTAGATTGCTTGACTTTATATAAGTTAAGGCTGAGAATTAGTGGTGAAAACTGGATTAAAACTCAGGCTAACTAGGTGCCCTATTCTTATACTGTTTCATCATCTCATACACAACGCATGCACAAGGCAGGTAAAGTTTAGAGGCAGGATGCATTGTTTCCTCTGGATAAGCTTGTGAATTAGACTGGCAACACAGTCAGACATGAGTTTTCCAAAGCTTCATAGCCTTCCAATGTAAATCATGGTGGCTTCCATCTGACAGAGCAGATTGTCGCGTCTTCCAGAAATACAGTCTGTAACAGGTTTTCTGTGGAATAAGATAGGAATCACAGACACCCTCAACTTCTTCCTGCTGCCCACTTGGAATAAATTCAACTGGAGTCGTCTTTTTCTATTAGCTTTTCCTGCTTGGACTATGACTGAGTGTCCATTTTATCCTCAAGCTAGCCCGAGACACTGCTGGGCACACAAATCCTCCATGACTCATTTCCTGTCACTTTAAAGTTGCACTGATTGTATTGTTGGTTAAATAGAACCCTTAGTGAAAAGCCAAGGAAGAAGACTGCATATTTCTTGGGATACTTCCATAGAATAAGTAAGGGATTATCTTGGGAATCATGGTAGCTGTTGAAAACAATGGCCACGCTATTGAAATTCTTTTCATCAGGGGGCTGATGTTCATTACTTCGCTCCTTAATCTGCAGTGGCTATTCTCTAAGCTTTGGAACACTAGTACATTACAAGAAACCTGTCTTGTTTTGATCCAACCACAGTCCTCTTTGGGAGGCAAAGAATATACAGAGCTAAACAGGTTATGCTCTCCTAGAACCTCAAGCTCCCTTCATCTGAAATCATAATTCAGGTGGAGAAGGCACAGAATTTCCCCTTCAAATAAATCCCACTGTGTTGTCTCATGGGCCAGCTCTACAAAGGGTTGACCATGCTGATGGGTAGGTCCCACACACCTGAGGGGGCGTTGCTGGATGGGCTGTTGGCAGTTGCTGGATAAGCGAATAGAATGTTTATAGATGAGTCAGACTTCCTAAGAGTAGTGGCACTCTAAAGACTCTAAAGAAAGGAAATCTGGCTTCCCAGATAATTATGAAAGTGTATTTTCAAGAGAGAGTGAACATCTTTTGTTTAACACTAGATTGACTTTCTTTTAGGTATAAATATTTAAGCACACAGCCTCCATTTCCATTTATACTCTTACTCAAGTACCCATAAATGTTAGATAGCTTGGTTAAATAGATAGGTAGTGGCCAAAAACCAGAAAGCACTGCTGAAAGTATTTCTCAAGCGTTAGAGAAGCTCTGAGTGACCTGGGGATTTTTCAAACATGCAAGCACTGATTCCCTATTTTCTAACAAGCTCCCAGGAGAGACCCCACATTGCCAACACAGGGACAAAACTCTAAGTAATAAGACTGCCAAACATGTTCCAAAGTTTTGCTTTTGTTTTATCTTTACCCCAAGAACCATTAGAAGTTCTTGAGGGATTTTAAAGGACAGGTTTTCATTTTGACAAGAATATAAGAGCTGGGACAAAAAGCATAAAGAGCTAAGGAGTATGCAGACATTATTGGGCAGGAAAGGAAGTAAACACATTTAGAGATATTTAGAAGGTAAAATCTGGAAAGCTTTGTTGGCCTGGACAAAGAAAGCAGAAGTTAACACCCAAGGAAAGACAAAGTTGAGCGAAGCGAATGGATAAATGAGCAGTGGGCTGACTGTCAATCTCTACTCAAAAGTTTCAGATGAGCAGGATCCTGGGTAGTTGCACTTGTGCATGAGTTCAGAGAATTGAGTGGCTTTCTTTCCATCCCTTTGTAGCTAGTTGGAAGCCATTTTTACCCAAATTACTTTTCACATTCCTCTTTTTGCCTCCCAAAGAACTAAAATTGTAGAAGCCACAGCAGCTAGAATTATAACCGTCTCCATTCATCTGTATTCCTTCTGCATTTGGGAAGGCCATCTGAGCACTTTTCTTCCTTTAATTAAGTGGCTGTGACTGTCAGATGCTCTTCTCAAAATGATTTCTCCAGTGCCTAAGTGATTAAACATGGAACGCTCTGCTCTTTGCAGCCATCCTGGAATGCAGAGAGCCCCACAGCCTGCAGGAAAGCGTTCTTTCCCTGGAGAGCTACTGTCCCAGGAGAAGCTGCCTTGCATACAGATGTGGCTCTGGAGAATGCTGCCTTGCTTCAGAGGGACTTTCACTTTTGAGACCTAGAAACAAGATTCAAGGTCCTGCTGAGTTAAACACTCAGCTGCGCCTGCTGCAGAGGCGCATGGTCCCACGGGAATCACAGCCTCCAGAGAGCTGTGGTTCTTGCCAGCAGCACCTGTCACTTGGCCTGCGATAGGTTTGCTCTCTGCTAATCTTACCCCTAGCTTCCTCCTCTCTGTGTGCTATGATTCACAAAAGCCCAAACAGGTGACACCCAGAGGAGTTTCCAGCCTAAATTCAAGGAAGGTGTCGACTTTCTCGTAAATACTCAGAGAACATGCTTAACTCAATGAACTGCGCACTCTCTCTTAAAATTTATTTATTTGGAAATAGAGTTACACAAAGAGGCAGAGAGACAAGAAAGAGATATTTCTGTTGGTTCACTTCCTGGAAGGTCATAATGGCCATGGCTAGGCCAGACCAACCAAGGAGCCAGGAACTTTTTCCTAGTCTGCTATATAGATACACAGGGGCCCAAGCACTGGGGCCATTCTTGGCTGCTTTTCTAGGCACATTATCATGAAGTTGGAGTTGGATCAGAAGAGGAGCAGTTAGGACTTCAGCCAGCACCCACACAGGCTGTTGGTATTGCAAGCAGTTACTTTACCTGCTCCAGTGTCTGGCATTCTTAACCTAATGTGTCACCAAGTTCCCATTCTCACTGTCTGCAATAGTCCCACAGATGACTGGCTTCATTTCTGCTCTGTATCAGATATTTATATATTTTCGTTTCCTGGCTGTGATCCACTTCATCATTGATTCCCATATACTTGTGTTCTTTATGAAATCTGCTTCTTCCCATAAACCCCACGCATGCCCACTGCCTTCTCCCTCTGCAATCACCAAGGGGCACTTTCAGACTCAAGTTTAATTCATGGGAGCCCCTGTTTCTGCCCCATTCTACGGTATCCTCAGAAGAAGGCTTTGCGGGGGGCTCCACATGAGGATTTGCTCTGCCTGGTTGTTGGGCCTCAGTGCCTGATATATAAGGAGCCTAAAGGATTAAAGCAAGAAGAATGACTAAAGGCCTGGCAACCACTAGAGTATGCTGGGGCTGTGACAGGCTAAGAGAATGGAGGAAACAGCTCTGCTGGGACCTACTATTCGTGCCAGAGTGGAATTATTCTCGTTCACCCAAAGCTGAAAATCCACTTTTAATGGGAACTCTCCTGACTTTTCTTTTTGGGATCAATGTATTGAAAATGAAACAACAGCTCCAAAAGTGTATCTGCAGAAGAGCAGCTTAAGTAGTTCGGTTTGTAGTTCTCTTAGCAGTAGGCACCCTACACATGGATAGTCATGACATAGCAATGTGGTCTCTTATTTTGTCCAGGAACTCAACCCCACATGATGTGAAGCTGTAAAAATGAAAAAATGAAAAAAAAAATGAGGCCCACTTGCTATGAAGTTGCGCTATAGTGAAAATTCCCATCATGATGAGGCTTAGCCAGACCTCCAACCTGGACACCTCATATACAGTCTGAAGAATCCATTTACATTTATAGTGATTTATAGATTTCTTGGCATCCGTCCTAAGGAAGATGACTTAACATCTCATAAACAACATGTAACAGCATATTTCTGTAGTGAGTCTTCGATTCTTAATTAATTTGTCAAAGAAATAATTTCTGTTTTTACTCACTGTTGAGTCTTTGTACTAAAAAAGCATAATGTCTAGAATATACCAGGGACTCTAAAATCTGTCTCATCTCATCTTTTCATTTTTGAAAAAAAATCTTAAAATATTTATTTATTTTCACTGGAAAGGCATACTTACATATGAAAGGAGAGACAAAGATCTTTCATCTGCTGGTTCACTCCCCAAATGTTCACAAAGGCCAGAACTGAGTTGGTCCAAAGCCAATAGCCTATTCCTGGACTCTTATACAAGCACAGGGTCCCAAGGTTTTGAGTCATCCTCCACTGCTTTCCTAATCCAGAAGTAGGGAGCTAGATGGGAAGCAGAGCAGCCGATACACAAACTGACACCCATATAGGATGCCTGCGCTTGGAGGTGGCGGCATCCCAGTTGAGGCAACAAGCTGGCCCTAAGATAGATTTATTTTATTTATCTGAAAGGCAGATTTATAGAGACACAGAGAGAGATATAGAGAGAGAAAGAGTCTTCCATCTTGTGGTTCACTCTCTAAATGGCCGCAAGAGCCAGGTTAGGCCAGGCGAGATCCATGAGCCATGAGTTTCTTCCGGATCTCATGTGAACATAGTGGACGAGGGACTTGAGCCATCCTCCACTGTTTTTCCAGGTGCTTTAGCAAGGAGCTGGACACAAACTGGAGCAGCCAGATATGAACTGACATCCATATGGGATGCTGGTTCTGTAGACAATGATTTAACCCATGAAGCAACAGTGCCATCTCCTATTACTTTTTGTTTTTATTTGTGCACATTTCCTTGTCCTAGGAGCCTCATGTAAATGTAATCATTTAATATTTTTGTTTCATAGCTGTCTTACTATATAGTACAATATCCTTATCCATATTAAAGCATGCATCAGAATTTTATTCATTCTTAAGGCCAAATAAATATTGAATTACAGGCCCGGCGGCGTGGCCTAGCGGCTAAAGTCCTCGCCTTGAACGCCCCGGGATCCCATATGGGCGCCGGTTCTAATCCCGGCAGCTCCACTTCCCATCCAGCTCCCTGCTTGTGGCCTGGGAAGGCAGTCGAGGTCGGCCCAATGCGTTGGGACACAGCACCCGCGTGGGAGACCCGGAAGAGGTTCCTGGTTCTTGGCTTCGGATCGGTGCGCACTGGCCCGTTGCAGCTCACTTGGGGAGTGAATCATCGGACGGAAGATCTTCCTCTCTGTCTCTCCTCCTCTCTGTATATCTGACTTTGTAATAAAATAAATAAATCTTCAAAAAAAATATTGAATTACTGTACACACCACACACATCTTGCTTAACCACTCATCCCCTGTTCGATGTTTGTATTTTTTGGTGCCTTCCCATAATGCTAGTATGGAGGATTATCTAGACATGAGTGTTTTGGGTGTCTCATTTTAAATCAGCTGATTCTGTGCCTGGAAGAAGAGTTTGGGATCATATGGTAATTAAATGTTTAATTTTGGAAAAAGATGCTGCTTTCCATAAGCAGTACATCATGTTTTTCACTCCCAACAGCAAAGCACAAGAGTATCTGTCCCTACAAACAAGACCACAGCAGTTTCTTTCTGTTTTGCTTGCAGACACTTGCAGGGATGGGGAAAAAACTGGTCGATAAGGCCTTTGAAGTCATATAGTTTGACCCCACACAGCAACCTCAAGCAGGATTCACAATTCTGTAAATCTATCACAGGCTAATTTTTAAGCTAATGGTTTTGTATGGTTCATGAATGATGTTATAAATAGCCTAAATGAGTGGTCCTTGGCAGAAAAAAAATGGTTGTGTACTCCTGCAAGAAGTTTCCCACAATTTTTGTTATGTGTATCAAAGACTCTTTCTCCTCTTCTACATTTTTCATTGACAACAATGGTTGTACATATTCGTGGAGAAAACTGTGATAATTCCATATATATGTACAATGTGCAATAACCAAATCAGCTTAGTTATTATTTTCTTTTCTTAAACATTGATTATTTCTTTGTGTTGGGAAGCTTCAAAATTCTCTTTCCTCTTTCTTTACAAAAATATGTAATAAAGGGATGTAAACTTCATTTTATTTTGGTGCAAAGCATCTTACTTTGACTATTGTGACTAATACTTCTATAGAAAGAGGAGTACAGGTATTTAATTCACACACTAATTTCAGTTCTCTTGGGCGTCTCAGAACGGGGTAGCTGGATGATTCAGTAGTTCCATTTATAGGTTTTCAGGGGCCTACATATTCTTCCCTGCAATGGCTACCCTCATTTGCATTCCCACCAGCAATCTGTAAGAGTTCCTTCCTTTGTGTTTCTCTGATGATTAGTGATGGCAAACATTTCCATATGAATTTTGGCCTTTTATATATTTTCTTTTGGGAAATCTATTTCAATCATTTTCCTGTTTTTAAACAACCTGTTTTGTTTTGGTTTGGTTTGGTTTGGTTTGGTTTTTTGCTGTTGAAGTTTTTGAAAAGATTTATTTATTTACTTATGATGGAGGAAGAGAGAGAGAGAGGTGAAGAAATTTTTCATCTGTTGGTTCACACCCTAAATATTCACAACAAAAATATACAAAATAATGGGACTGAAGCGTCTGCTTAAGCCCCAGAACAGAAGTGTGTTCCGCAAGGCAATTTTCCCTGACTAGACCACATCTGCCTGTTAGACATTATCCTAGAACTCCTTTCTTTCTATATATACATCACAGCCTGTAATTAGGTATTACTACAAATTCTGATTCCTATCACATGAACTGAATGTTTTACTCATTGAGGACAAGGAATATAATTATTTTTCTCACTCCTACTGGCTCCTGGCACAGGAGAAGACCGGATACATATTTGAGGAAGGAAGGAAGGAAGGAAGGAAGGAAGGAAGGAAGGAAGGAAGGAAGGAAGGAAGGAAGGGAGGGAGGAAAGAAGGAGAGAAAGAGAGAAGGGAAGGGAAGGGAAGGGAAGGGAAGGGAAGGGAAGGGAAGGGAAGGGAAGGGAAGGGAAGGGGAGGGGAGGGGAGGGGAGGGGAGGGGAGGGGAGGGAAGGGAAGGGAAGGGAAGGGAAGGGAAGGGAAGGGAAGGGAAGGGAAGGGAAGGGAAGGGAAAGGAAGGGAAGGGAAAGGATCCTTGGGATCATGCACCCATGTGGGAGACACAGAAGAAGCTCTGGGTTCACATTGGCTCAGCTCTGGTCATTGCAACCATTTGGGGAGTATACCCATGGATGGAAGACCTTTCTCTCTGATCTCCTTCTCTCCATAAAACTGATCTGCCTTTCCAATAAAATTAAATCTTAAAAAAATAGAAGGGCATGGAAATCCTTATGTTATAAGTGGTTTAATTAGCAGTAGCAGTCACTGAATGATTCTGTATCTGAGACACAATGATAAAAGGAGTGTTCCACTTATTTTCCAATCACCCAGTTCATGGCTAAGGGGCTGACACTGACAGCAATCCTAGGAATGAAGAACCAGCAAGTGGCAGAGGTCACACATGAACTCAAGTAGTCTGACCCCTGAGTCCCACCCTTAATCACTCCTAACCACGCCCAGTACAAATCACTGAAAGACAAGAGTACTTAGGAACACAAACTAACTTGAGTGCCTTCTCAAGGACATTCTGAGGAAATCTATGCACATAATCAAAACAAAATTAAACAAATATGTTTGGCTTTGTAACAAAAAATAAAGTTTCCAAAGAACAGTAGAGTTAAGTGGAAAACTTGAGTGAAAAATGAAAGCATTAAGGAGATAATGAGGCATAAAGGACTGACACAGAAGGGTGCTCAGATGGGTGGATCCATTTTTCAGCAAGAAGGGGGTGAACAACTCACAAGAGATGGGATGGAGGATCAGCTGGCCAAGGCATTCACACTGACTTAGCAAAAGGAAGCTCCCAAGAAGAGTCCTAATTTCAAAACACTATTGCAAAATCTTTCAAACACAGAATGGTAGCAGGGAAAAATTTTTATTAACAGCAAAGCCCTCATGAGACTTTTACTTTATGCTGTAGTTATAAATAATGTAAACCTTTCTTTCTAGAAAATGTTAAAAGGCATGGCCCTCACCCCCAAGAATAGCTAATATGGGAAAGATGCATGAAACCCAATGCTAAGGATGTAAAAATTGACTTACTTGTTAGAACACAATACTCTGCTGGTGAGTGTATGATCCAGCACACTCACATAGCTGATGATCCAACAGCATCATTCCTGAACATAACCAGGCACAAATGCAATGCGTATTCAAAGGATGTACTTGAGTGCTCAGAGCAATGCTATTCATGGTAGGCTCTCCCTGGAGACCACCCAACTTCCCATCAACAGTAGAGTAGTTCAACAAGAAATCATTGTACATTTATATGTTGGAATAATACATAATAATGAGCCTGGACATTGTCCTAGTACATACAAAACTACAGATTGAACCTAACAAAGGTTAACATTTAAAGCTTAAAAATGAAGCCAACTGCCCATGGGAGATCAAGATGGTTATTACCTTTGTTGGGGAGAGGAAGGATGGTGGGTCATGCTTCCATACAGACATTATGAACACTAAAAATATTCACAGAAGGCATAGTCATATTCAAGAACAAAATAAACTTCTTCAGGAACCTGCAACTGAGAAGAAAAGTGAAGAGTAGAGAAGGAGCACTGAGTAGGAAAAACATCAACAGACTTTATGTAGAGAACTTCTAATAACATGCTGTTTAGGTCTTGGAGGTACTACTAGGCTGAACATGCTAGAAGAGCTCACATTTCTGTGTCTCACGATGTCTTCTTTTTACATGAATTACAAAAAGCAAGAAGGGATGTACCTCTGACCTTGTAATTCTCTGGCTATCATTGTGCTTTGTGTTTCATGGATTCAAAGTAAGTGCATGATGAATGACCGATGAGTCAAAGGAATCATGTGTGTCTCTGACAGTATGCCCAGTTGGATTCCCACAGCAGGTGATCCTGGCGTAAGACATGCATGAGTTCATCTAGGAGATGCCTCCAGAAGGAACATGAAAGGAAGTGGCAAGGTGAAACAGGGATGGAGAGAAGCCAATGCAATGTAATTTCATGAACAAGTTTTCACTATGAGCAATTAGTGTTCAAGGAAGCTCATGATATGAAACCTACGTCATAAGGAACCTACCCAAGGAGTAAGGAAGGTGGGGTGGTACTCCTTCAGCTTCCCTTCGTCCTGATGTGAAGGCTGCCACTGAAGAGCTGACTCCGTGGTACACTCTGAAAAGTCACAACTGTTTCTGGTACAATATCTTGAAATGGAGGATATTTAGCAGAAATGGAATGACACACAAACTACCTGCTACAGATGGCCAGAAAAATCCTCCCAGAAAACAAGACTGTTTTCCTGCGTTGATGAAAATAGCCCATGATAGAGTACTTGGAAGTGAAGAGTAAAAAGTGAAAGCAGAAAATGTAAAAGTCTCAGTAAGAAATAATTTTGCAATCCAGTGTGGAAACTCTTTGATCTTTAAATGGCTTCCCCGGTCCTTTCACTTACCAAAGAGTAAACTATCTAAGAAGCTTTGAGAAAAGTAGCAGCTGAACCCTACATGATCCCATGTGTCCAGATTCCCACACTTGTGAACACATGTGCCCTGAGAAAACACATGCCCTGTTGGTTGCACAGTCACAGGACCTGCAGTGAGAGCCGCTGTGATTTTTAATAATATGTATCACAGAAGTTGGCTCCCTCACTCCAGTTTTCAGCTACAAACAAAGGCCGAAAGAGATGACATTCGTTCTGAAGCCATAGCCCACCTACTCCAAGAAAGTCCTTCCGTAGCCTGATTTCAAGAGCAGCATGGGGATGGCCCAAGCCTCAGTTACTTTGGAGACAAACTCATTTCTGTTTCACTCTTTTCTGACTTCCTTGGTCTCATTAGATTCCTCCCAAAAGATGGTTGGTATTGTTAATTCCATAATGACAGAGCAGCATTGATGTAAAATTTGAAGAGCTCCTCAGTTTGTCATTACTATGAGCTTAGTAGGGTGAAGAGATATTCCATTCTTTCCAGGCTATGTAATTTCAGATAACAAGTGAGGTGATGAAAAACTATTTTAATGCATTATAGCTCCATAGAGGATATTGAGATTACTTGCATAGATACTTTGAAATGCCAAACAGAGCCTAAAACAGAACAAAATATTGCTCTAAGCAAAGCACTTTTAGATGCAGTTTCCAGAAGAGATGCCATGAAGCACCTGAAGATGTGACAAGGACAGGTTATTTAGGAATTCTCTTCTAGAACTGCTGCCTTGGGAAAAAAAAAATTCCTTGAGCTACTTTCTACTTTATGACATGATGAAAACTTAAAGTTCCCAAAGCTAAGACCAAGTCCGGATTTTTGGAAAGATTTATGGCTGTGAATCTAACAAAACTTACAGTAGAAGACACACTTGCCTCTTTAGTTTTAGTCAAGTTCCTCAAGGGGACTGGCCATTCCTAAATACATATGGGGATTATGGTTCTAAATGTGTCATGGTACTCAGCTCAGGAGTAAGTTCATAACAAGTTCTCCATAAACTATTAGACAGGCAGAAAAACAGAGAAATGGAGAAAGATCCATCTGCTGGTTCCATCCTCAAATGCCCACAATGACTTAAGGCTGCCCCAGGCTGAAGCAAGGAACTGGAACTTCAATTCAGGTGGTCTACGCAGGTAGCAGGAATCGAATTCCTTGAGTCATGTTGGCTGCCTCTCAGGGCCTTCATCAACAGGAAGCTGGAGTCAGGACCACAGCCGGTTGTCAATATCCACATACTTTCATATAAAATGTGGACATCAAAAGATGAACTGCCCACGCCTCAATAAAAATTACCGATTGAATATTAATGTAGTTTATTCGGAGACACATTTTAAACATTTGCTGATCTGGAAATAATCTCAACCTTTAAAAATTCACAAAATAGTAATCTTTTAAATAATTGAAACTGTCTGTTGTAACCAGAAAAGAAGAAAAGCTGCAAAGCCTGAAAGCATATTTTTAAAAGACTCGTTAGAGCTGCTCTCCTGTCCTGGAGTTGGAGCACTCCACTCTGTGATGGGAAGCAAGTGGTTCAGAAGGTGTGACGTACCCTGACAGCTTGCGTCTGCCTGTCTCCATGCTCTGTGTTCTGGGAAACCGAAAAATGAGGATTTTACAACCGAGCAGCATCTCTCTTCTTTTACTTTTCTTTTGTAGTTAGCTTTGGTATTATTTGAACATTTTCCTGGGATCTGTAATCCAAGGTTTCTAAATGTTTTACAGACATTAAATAAGTTCCATAGAAACGAAAGGAAAAATATGGCAAGAGGAGGTTCCTTCCTCCTCTTGACAGATCCAAGGCTGTTTCATCTTGCTTTTATTGTTATTGCTTTGTTTTGATCCAAGTTCTTCCAGACTTGAATTTCCTTTATTAAACAAAGCAGAGCTTCTCAACCATGACCCGAAACCCATTTGGTCTTAGGCATGCTTTTTCACCCATTTCCCTGGCTGTCACATTGCATTTTTCTTACATTCTGCTGCACTTTGCAATTGATTTCTTGTAACTAGCCATTGAAGGCAAACAGACAGTGGATGGAAAGGCCCTAAATATTAACACTTGAGTCAACGCAATCAATGCCAGGGGAGCATATGGGTCCAAGATGAAACCAGAGCACTGCCTTTGGCCAAATGTGGCGACTTGCATTTCTAAAGAAGCCAGCTAGGTCAATGCTTCCCACACATAGGTCTTTTGGGATGTGCTGTGGTACTCATGCCACTGAGAAGTGGAGTCTGTATCACCAGTCCTTGAATTGGGGCTTGTGACTACGGCAGACTGATGCTGTGGGGTCTCTGAGGTTGTAAAGGCAAGAGCATATTCTCCAGGACACTGGTTTGGAGCCCTCAGCAGCCATGAAACAAGTTTGACCATCCAGAGGCAACCACGCTGTGAAGAAACCCAAAATAGCCGGTGTGGTGACACCATGTTAGAGGTTCTGAGACTGCACACGGGGAGACAGAGGACAGGCAGCCACCAGGTGCTTCATGTCCTGCTGCTGCTCCAGCCACCTTCCAAGGCCAATGTCATCAACTATCAGAGCCAGAACCACACATCCGGGCCCTACCTGAGTCTCTGACTCAGAAGCCATCAAAGAGGAGCAAATGATATTGCAGCTTTAAGGCACTCATTTTTTTTTTTTGAATGATTTATGACATAACATTAGATACCCAGAGCACCATCCATTTCTTTCCAAGCTGGACAATCCGAATTTAAAGAGGAAATGCTAGTTAGGTGAGTCTCCTGCATAAAGCAGCCATCCTCCTTCATCCATGGTTTCCTTTTCTATGGTTTCAGTCAACCACAGTCCAGAAACGTTAAATGCAAAAATCGAGAAATAAGCAATTCATAAGTGCTAAGTTTTGTCCTGCTCTGCATAGCAGAGTGAAATCTCACACCAGTCTGTTCCATCTAGCCTGAGATGTGAATCATCATCTGACCCATCCAATGCAGAAAATATGTGCTGCCTGTCTTCTAGTCACATATTAGGCATCTCAGTTATCAAATGTACTGTCACCACATTGCTGTGCTTGCATTCAAGAAGTTACTATCTGACTTAAAGAGAGCCCCAAAGTACAGCACTAGTGATCCTGGCCATTTTGGTACCGCCAATGAGAACCCATAAAGTGCTTCCTTTAAGCGAAATGGTGAACGTTTTTGGCTTAATAATAAAATTAGAAAATTTATATTCTGAGGTTACCAGAATCCATAGTAAGAATGAATCTTCTGTGGAATTGAGACAGGAAAAGAAATTCATGTTAGTTTTGCTGCCTTACCTGAAACTGTCAAAGGTACAGGCACAGCACAAGATTAGTGCTGAATTAAGATGAAAAAAAGAATTAAGTCATATAGTCTGACACTCCTGAAATTATAGCCATCCATGGAGGGTCTTGGAAAATGCAAAGACTACTTTGTTTTGTTTTTTTTTTAGGAGTAGTGTTATGCATTTTTATATGGATACTATTCAACAATCATACATTTTTTTCTTCTCAACTAATTTGCTTGCAGTGACTTGGTTAATGAGGCAAACATTCAAATACAAACCTGTTGTCTCATATCTGAATCAGGCAGACCCAGCAACCAGTCAATTTGATCTAACTGTGTAGGCAGGAAGCTAACTTTATTCAGTCTGTCAGACATTTAGGTACATGATAGCACCTTGTGTAACTGGTTTTCAAACAGAAATTATTATAAGTGCCAATGTCCTGATCTTGCAGAAGTCCTACTCAATAGGAGTTTTAATCAGATGCATTTGACTTATCTGATCTACATTCACAAGGAAACTAGCACAGCTTGTGGATATTAAATGTATATTTAACATTGAAAGAAGGCTCAGTGATGTCACTTATAAAAATGTAGTTTTGAAATAAGGGGGAACAAAATTGGAAGCCAACTTCTTCAGCTCATGGATTTTCACATTATTCAAAGATTTCTTGGCGTAGAATGCATCCTATACAGGTAAACGACCAAATGCTTTGAAAAGTGCCTCTGTCAGTTAGCATTGCTTATGTAAAAAACCACCCCAAAATGTAATGGCTTGAAGCAGAAAGCCACATTTTTCAGTTCATAATTTTGTGTGTCAGTTGGGCAGTTCCTCTGGTTGGGGTTGACTAGGCTTATTTCCACAGGGTTGACTGGTAGATTGCTTGGTGATTGGATGATCCGGGATGGCCTCTCACAAGTGAGGCAGTTGACAGGTTGCTAAGGGAGTGAACCAGAGTGAGTCTCCTGGACCCTCCTCCTCCTCCTCCAACAGGTAAATTCAGGATCAAGCATCTTACCAGCCTTGCCAAACATCTTCAAGAAAATGTCAACCACGTGACATATCCCAGGTTTAAAGCAAACAAACCACCCACCACTACCCTTTACAGCTCTCTCATGGGCTGACATCTCCCAAAAAGGGCCAGGATCTTTAGTTCTAGATGGGTAGCTCTGAGACCAGAGCATAATATTTTTTAAACACGTAATAATACTGATTCGATACAGCAGCTGTGAAATGATCATAAATGCAAAAATTAGGAAAAGGCCCACTAGAAATAAGATTAAGGATGATGTTTCAGCTCATCAGCTTTCCCTGGGTCCTAGGAAAAGAAACACACACACACACACACACACAAAAGGTTAGTTACCTTTCTCCCACCTAATGAATATTATGAGGACAAATATTCTGTTACATGTACCCTTTTGGCAGTCTGGTTAATTTGTCAGGCCCAACCAGACACATAAAGAGTGCTCTTTTATCTTCGTTAAACTCAATGAGAATGAATAGCCAACAGCAGCAGCAGCCTTTCTCTGGCTGATGGGTATCATCAAAGGATCTGGAAGTTCCAAAAGCTCCACATGTCATTCAGCTTAGCTGGCTTATGGGGTGTCTCTCTCATAGCAAACATTGGCTGCTCTCACTTCTCTACTTCCATAGACTCACACAAGCCCAGCCCTGCTTCCTGATACACACAGCAAATAAAGTTCACATTCAGACATGAGCATAAACACAGACATACATGCACATTGACCAATTAGCGTGACTGCTCTTGTTCTACAAATAAAGGAGCAAGCAGGTTTTTCTGGTGAGTTGGAGCTCTAAGAGACATGAGCAGGATGGATGAAAAGCTACTGCGATCTCTTTTCTCTTGGATCACATGGTTATTGGCCCATAAACTCATGAAAGACAACAGTAAAAGAGAGATCTGCATAACTTAGAATTACCAGGACACTCAGTTCCTCCAGCTTCCTTTTCCCCTGTGATTTCTTATTTCTGCTTGTCTCTCTCCTTCTCGTTGACCTTAGTATCTCCTAATCAAGACATGAGACCTTTTCCACAAGACCAGGAAAATGTCAAATAATTAGCCGGACAGTAAAACAGAACTTCTTTTTTCTAGGGTCAACATTTTCCTTTCAAGAAAGAACTCCGATTGGCTCTGCTTGAGCCACATGATCACCTCTTGGACTCTTCTCTTTGGCTGAGACTGAGCACTGTACTGAGGCAGGCTATCACCTGCTCATTGGTGCCAAAGTCAAGATCATCTCATCTGCTGAGTGCACGTTGGTCTAAACACTTCTGTGTAATCAAATGCTTTTTCATGAAAACTACAAGCAGTATCCAGTCCTAAAGAAATCAAAGCATCCCTAAAAATATGCACATATTGCAAAGCATCTGTCTTCCACAGGCAACACACATGCTTGTCTTAGCTGGAGGAACAGACCAACATTCATGTTTGATGAGAATTGGAAATGTCTATAGACATTGCTCTGGCTGGCTGGAATTCATGAAGAAGCAGATTAGATGAGCACAAATCATTAATTCCATTACTCTGAACTTTGGAGGGATCCTTCTCCTTTGGAAAATTGATTTTAGGTGTAACTGCAACCTCTGATTGTAGGGATAAAGGGAACCTCCGGCTAGCTTGTTGCCCAGCAACCATATAAGAACTCCCAGGGTCATTCATTGGCAATGAGAGGATGTGATATTAAGAATTTATGGCAGGGCTAAGACAAACAGAATGGAACCGGAGAATATTTTTTTCAAGGTTTTAATAAAGTGACATAGGTCTGTCTAACCCAGGGTGATGAAGCAATGTCTCAAAATTAGCTATGCAGTTCAACAGCTCCCTCGAGTCCTTCCAAAAGCTATTAGAAGACAGATTTCAGCTCAGCATTTCTTGACTTAATACTTGACTCAATTTACTCAATAATGTAAATATGGTTTTAATCAGTTCTATGGCCTGAATGCTTTAATTCCCTAAAATTTGTCTATCCAATTCCTAACTTCAAAGGTGGTGGTATTAACAGGTAGCATACTTGGAAGGTGATTAGGTCACAAGATCAGAAGGCTCATGAACAGGATATATTCCATTACAGAAGAGATTCCAGAAGACTCTTTTGTCCCTTCCCCCATGTAAGAACACAGAAACCAGAGGGAGTGGGACCTCACTAGACACTGAGTCTGCTGGCACATTTACATTGAACTTTTCCTGGATTGTGTGAAATAAATTTGTCATTTATAAGAAATTGTCATTTCTCATAGCAACCCAAAGAGACTTAAACGATCACTTCCAAAAACATAGATATAGAAGCTGGGTCACTGGTGAGATCCTCACCCACATCACAATATCACATTGCAAGCACACTGGCTTACCCAGTGACCACAACACAGTGACATACTGTGGACATCCATGGTATCTGAAAAGATGTAACATGTTTCCACTCAGCTTCTCTTAACTGTGGTGCTCAGAGTACAACAGTGATTAGATTTTCACCTTGTGTGGCAGGTGGTTTTCTAAGACAGACACATCAGTCCCTCCTACCAATCACATGACTGTACAATCTCCCCACCCAGTAGTGGTTCTGTCTCCCTTCACCTTTAGAATTCGCTAACTCTATGTTTGCCACGGACCCAAACAGTGGTGGCAGAAGGGAGGTTGTAAGACTTCTGAGTCTAGACCTTAAGAGACCCGGTAGCTTCTTTCTTCATCCTCTGGCCATATAACAAAATTCAGACCATTGTAGTCAAGATGGACATGTTAAGGAAAGAAGCCCTGGAGGAGGAAATAGGCCACACGAGGTGTGTTATCTTTCTATTACTGCAATGAAATACCTGCAAGCGCTAAGTATGTGAGTAGGGCCTTCTTGGTTCTTCCAGCCCCATTCAAGATCCACAGCCACATCAAATGGAGCAATGATGAGCCATCTTCCCTCCCCAAGGGAAGGTTGTTGTTTGCAGTGACTGAATTGCAGGCAGGCTTTTGACACATGACACCCACATCCCATATCAAAGAATTCTGTTCCTGATTCCAGTTTCCTGCCAATGTAGACCTTGGGAGGCAGCAGGGATGGTCCTGCCACCTATATGAAATACTTGGGTTGAGATACTGGCTCTCAGCTTCAGCCTGCCCCCCAATTCATGTGGACATTTGGAGGGCAAGTAAGTGGGATGGATCTCTGATTTCCCTTTTCTTTTCTGACTTTTAAATAGATAAATTCATACAGAAATAAACATTTCAAAAGCCACTGAGTTAAGACATCAACAAAAAGTTCATTCATTCATTGATTCCATATTGAGGAATTAACCCAAAAATTTTAACCCCGAATTGCCAAATTGGGGTTGGGTTCAGGATCCTAAAATGCTATGGATCCTCATCACTGGATACAAACCATTTGCCTCAGCAAACTAGCACCAAAAGCAATGTATTGCTTTTCTGCAGGGCTGAATCAAGCCACTCAAATTCAGCCATTTTATTGATCCTGGAAACTTTTCCAAGGGTCCTCATGGGGCTATTGCACACCCTCGGATTCCTGCAAGCTCCTTGGTGCCATTTTATCAACCCAGAGTCTCCTCAACTCTTATTAACCTCTTATAGAATTTGCCAAGTGGCTGTTGACAGAACGTTTTTAAAATATGAGATTTGGTCTTCCGCTGAGTACACTTCTGCAACCAGGTTTCTATTGGATATCAATGGGAGCATTCAGACAGCTGAACTTGGAGCCCTAATCACTTCCCACATTAACACCTACGTTCTGAGACGGATCAATTCTGCTCACCAGTCTTTAGGGACCTGGGAGAACTTTCCAGCAGCTTAAGCATGGCTCCTCATTATCAGGTGATCGATAAATCATTTGCCCAATACATCAGCATAATAAAAGTTTGAATTAAGTAATGTTCCTTTTTATTATCAGTAATGAATTACCTCATGGGGCCAGCATATACACAGATGCAGTGGGCTCGTCCATTAAGTGCCAGGCTTGTTACAATCTGTTTCCCACACATACAGAAGATGAAAACAAAAGAACTACATCCCAAGATGGCCACGTGTTGATATCGCAAATTTATTTTTCAGGTTCATTATTACTGTCTGCTTAATAATAACATCATAATTTTCATAGCAGTCATGGCAAGCCATTAGTGTAACAGTAAACAAAATCCCAAACTTTTATTATTTATTCTGAGCTAGAATGGAGGGCTTTGACAGGAAGGGTGTGTTGAGAGTTCACACTAGAGAAAAGTTTCTGTTTTCATCCCTGCTAGGCCCTGGGTGGTAATGAAACAGCACATTATGCTAATAAATATATGTCACAACACCAACATCTATGTCATCACTGTAGAAAGGAATATCACACTTGGAGATGTGCGTGACAGCATATTCCTGTGACTTTGACAGCTCATGCATGTTTCAGTCTTAACTTTTAAATGAAATTCTCCATATGATGATTAAATGCTAGCAGTATCCAAGGGATGGTCTGATTTTCACTCTCTCTGGAGTCCATGGAATAGCACAGAGGCACTGGAACATCACACCTGGGAATTGGCCAGGGTCAAAGCCTAGAAGCTTTTTCACGGCTTTGTCTCCAGCACCTAGTATACAGTAGGTATGCTAGTATTCTCAGTAAGTGCTTACAAAAATGAGCAAAAACTGCCTGCTGACACTGATGCATTGTAAATGTTCAGAGTTTTCCCAGAAGATCTGTGTGTTGTTTCTGAAAATAGCTACAGTTTCATCCAATAAGGGCAAAGGAGGAGATGAATACCCTCAGAAAGACTCAACTAACCACGGATTCTGGGACCATAGGAAGCTGTGTGTGTTGATGGCTTTAGGGTACTGACTATGTAGCGGTCTAGAAGCAGCCATGAGACCAGGCAAGGAGGTCTCAGGACTGTCACACAGTAACACAAAGTTGGCCGAAATATATACATTGCAGGGAGGATTGAGGGATTTAAAGCAGAGAAGAATCTTGCTCGGATTTCCAATTTAGGGGGATTATTTCAGCTTCAGCTCTGGGGAAGATAAGTGTGGGCAGCAGTATTCCAGCCATCCTGACAGCCCTTTTCTGCCCCTGCAGGAGCATGGCACAGGCTGGCTTTGGTACCATTTGCCTCTGAAAGCCAGCTGAGAATCTTAACAAGATCAAACAAAGTAGCTCAGGGCTGCAGTTGGCAAGCCATCTCAAACCCTGGGCACTGGAGGACACCATCGAGGGACATAGTGTTACAGAATATTGTGGTACCCTCCACCTTCACTGTTTACTGGTCAGTGTGGACCTTGGGGACAAAATGCCACCCTTGCTCTCATAGTCTCAGCGTTTCTGAAAGGACAACTTTCCCTTAAGACCTGAAGAGTCCCTCTGGTCCTGAGCCAACATCATGGGGGCAAATCTTAAACGGTTGCATTCTCCAGCAGCCTTTTTTATACCAAATGAGAATGAAAACAGGCCACTTTATCCCCCGATGATTACCATTAGAAACGGATCCAAAACCACAGGCATTCAGCTTCACAGATTTTATAGACAAAAGCACACCATAAACCCACTCCAGTGCCAGACACATTTTCAAGGTGCTTTCAAGAACACTGCAGGTTTGGGGAAAAAAAATGTCCAAACTTAGTACTATTTTGTAAACACCAGAGCCTGAGTCTCTAATGCGAACCCCTTGTAGGTTAGTTTAAAAATAATAAAATTGGTCAGAAGAAATATTTAAGAAATCAAAAGTACCCAGAGTGGATGAGAGCCCTGAGAGCAAGAACTCAGAAGACTCTGCTGAATCCAGATTACTGTTCACAGTGCATTGTCAGCTCTCTGCCAGGCCCAGACAAGAACACCAGCTCACTTCAAAGCAAGAGGATTTAATCCAGACAGACAGAAAAACTTGCAGTCAGCAAAGGTTATTAGGAACTAAAGTGGGTTATGAAGGAGAAATCCTTCAATTCATTCCGCAGCAAATACTGACTGAGCACCCAGCATGTGCTAAGCAATGCTCCAAGCAGAAAGGATGAAAAGCAGTGACACAAAGATTCCTGCCTATGGACTAGCAAGGGGAACCAAGCTACAGGACTTGAGTAACCAAGAACTGAGAAGCACCTGAACACGGACTCTGAGCATCCCAGAGTGGGAACAGTACAGTGTGCCACAGGTAATCTGTAAAACAAAACAGGGCGACTTGAGAAGAAGGGCATACTGTGCCTGAAATCTTGAGTTCACAGAGTGCTGGTGCTAGAGACTGAGGTCAGACTCTGCAGGCAATGGTCTACGAGTGGGCAATTACAGGCAAATGTCTGCAGATGGGCAACAGTCCAAGGCCACAGGACTGGGAGATTTAGGAAATCCTTGAGACAATCACGTGCCAACTTCTGTACATGGGTCGTATTGTTATTTCCTGATTGTTAAGCATTGGTTGGCTAATATCACTATGGGACAGAGATACCAACTTTCGTGCCACATCAACTGCTGTAATTTGGCTCCCCAAGCAGTTCAATTAAAGATGGAGGAAGTGAGTCTTCTAGGTCAACCTCCTTCCTCACAAAATGGGGCTTCCGTTTGGTCACCCAATTTCATGGTTTTTATCTTATCTGTCTCTTTTCTTACTTTCCCAATTGCACTTCACCCCATCTCCAGCCCTATTCTTGCCATAGCAGGCAGTGGTGTGGTGTGTGCACAATGGAGCGTGAGTACAGTGCACTGTGGGGCAGCTAGGTGTGGGAAGCGTGCAGTGTGGATGCATACTTCTAGTAAGCTGTGACAATAGCCTAGCCTGAGTATTGTACAGAGTGGAAACAAGAACTACAGTGAGGTGTAGGCACAGTCCAGTGTGAGTACTGCACAGGGTGGGGACAGTGCAGTATGTATATAGTGTGGGCACAGCCAGTGTGGCAACAGCGCAGTTTGAGTAAGGCAAATAAATGAAGTGTAGCTATGGTCTGATATGGGTTCAGTGCAGTGTAGGCGCTAGCTAGTATGAGTACAGAGCAGAGTTTGTAGAATCCACTGTAGGTACAAACCAACATGGATATAAGCAAGAGTAAGTACAGTGGGTACAGCCAAGCAGAGTTTTGAGGTGGGTGGGGTGTTGTCTCTGGGAGAAACCAGAATGTGAATATAGTGTCTGACTGGCTAACGGGGGAAGAGTCAGGATGAGGTGAGGAAGGAAGTAGCAAGCTTAGACAAAGGCAGGTGTGAGGCAAGTGGCCATGCTATGGAATCGCCGTGCATACTGGAGAGAAAGACAATCACAGTGGGGCAGGGGAGGAAAGAAGATGGAATGAGATCTCTGAATAATGTGTGCTTGCTGGTTGCCTAGAGAGTGGCAGGACCATAGCAAAAAACCAAGAGGTCCATGTCTGTAATGGTACAAGTGAAAAATGAAGTGACCCTGAGTGACCAAAAGGAAAAGATGAGAGCCCTAGCTTCCCCACCTCTGAGCCAGCTTCCTGCTAATGGCTCAAGCATGTGGATCCATGCAACAAGCATGAGCGATCTGGGTGGAGTTCCGGGCTTCTGGCTTAGACTTGGTCCAGTTCCAGCTGTGGTAGGAATCTGGGGAGTGAACCAACAGACAGAAGATTTCTTTCTTAGGTTCTCTCTGACATGCCAATGAAAATAAATATGTTTAAAAATCAAAAAGATAGAGTTTAATTGTCATTAGGATAGAACTGTGAGAAGCAGACTTTCAAAGAGTGAGCCATCTATGGCATCATGAACATATATGAGGAGAGAAAACAGAAAAAAAGTTTCATTCAGTGTCGAGTTCAGTGTCAGCTCTGAGAGTGTCCTGGGACATTAAGCAAAATTCGCCCAGCAGTAGGACTGCCTCCAGGATCCATGTGACCGACAGGGACAAAAGGGACTTGCTTTAGAGTCATCTGTTATCACGCTCGGGCCCTGGGTATCAGTAAATGAGGTAACACAGCCTCAGGAGAAGGAAGTGTGCTCTTTCTTCTAGAACACTGGACACATCAATAAAATCCCAAACTGTTCACACACTGCTTTTATCTGAGCTAGCTCAGTCCTGGGGGGAGAGCCTTGCTTACTCAGAAGAAAATCCTAGAAATACTGTCTTCACACCTCCCTCTCCCAAAATGACTCAGATCTGACTCTGATGTCTCTGGTTATCTAAGAACCGATTGACCCAGGTCCTCTATGAACTTGACAGGAGGGCCTATCTCAGCAAGTGCAGTGGCTCCACATTCCTGCTAATCCTCCCTGTGAGTGATTGGATTAAGCCTTCTCAGCGCCCAGGCTCTTACAGCAGAAGCCTGGCTTTAGTGGATAAGGGAAGCATAGGACAACCTTGTAAATTCACCACCTCCCAATCTTCAGTCGTCATGGTGATTTATAGCTAGCACTGTTTCTAGTAAGGGCTTCTGCTCTGTGGCTTCCTTGAAGCAGAAATGGTGGTTGCACAAGGCAGTTCTCCAATGCCAGTAGCGTGGATCCTGCTGACATGATTGTCTTTCGTACTTCTAGGGGAGAGGTATAGTCTACCTCTATTTGTGCCTCCATGAATGGTCAAGAGGCTACTGCATCCAACCATCTGCCTCATTGACTCAGTGATGCTGGCGTTCACGCCTCCTTGATGTCAGTCATTGCATGGCCCACACCATTCACTCCCTTATATTCTTCATGAATTCTCAGTAGAGGCCAACAAGGTGCCATTACTTCCCATTACCCCACACCTGCCTAAGTGATGCCACACCAAGGCAGCACAGCTCCTCAGATTCTTGATGATTTTTTAGGTTAGCTGGGACATGCTTTCCTTTGCAAAACCATGCAATTTCAATCAACAGCATATTGATTAACAGACACCAAAAGATAATATACAGAATGCAGTGGTGAGGCATGTTGGAAATCATTTTATTCCTCTATAAAGTGGTGACCCAAGGCATGGGTATAAATAAGACAGTACAAGGATCAACAAACTCTTTGCAAAGGCTTTGTGAGTCAGAAGGTCTGTGTCAAAAATATTCCATTCTTTCAGTAATTTTTATGACATAGAGTTTCCAAAATGCAAACACAATTGGAAAGCAAAACGGAGCTGTACTACAAAAGAAAAAATTTCAAATCAAAATTGGCTTAAAAGAGGATATAGAAGGATGCTAAATATACATCGGTTCATCAAAAAGTTATAACTGTCGTTTGTGTGTGTGTGTGTGTGTGTGTGTGTGTGTGTGTGTATTCAACATGAGACCTTCCAAGTATAAGTTAGACCTAACGGGAGAGCCAGCTGTGAATACAATAATACAACATCAATGGCCAGATCATCCAGACAAAAAAGCAACACAGACACGTTAGAGTAGATACCATATTACAGGGTTAGTGGACCTAACAGCCATTTACAGAGTATTTCTTCCAGTGACTGTAGAATACACACTCTTCCCATCAGCTTGTGAGACATTTAATAGAATGGACCATATATTAGGATACAATAGGTCTCAGTAAATTAAAAAAAAATTCTGATTGGCACGAGGCTTGTGGCAAAGAGTGTTAAACCGCCACTTCAGACACTCATGTCCAGCATTGGAAAATCAATTCCAGTCCTGGCTCCAGTCCTTGTCCTGCCATCTGTTAGTGCACCTGCGAGGACAGCAAAACATGGCCCAAGAATCTGGGCCTCTGCTACCCATGCAGGGAACTTGAGTGGATTTCCAGGCTCGTGGGTTGGCTTGATTCAGCTCCAGCTGTTGCAGACATTTGAGGTGTAAGCTAGCAGATGGAAGAGCTCTCTGTATATCTTTCCTTCTGCTTCTGTTACTTTGCCTTTTCGATAAATAAATAAATAAATCTTTATAAAATAAAATCATGTTATGCATATTCTCAAGTCATAAAGGAATAAAACTACAAATCAACAACAACAACAACAATTTTTAAAATTACCAATAGAAGTCAGTTTTGTGGCAGAGCTAGCTAAGCTGCCACCTGTCATGCTGGCAACCCATATTGGGCATTCAGTTTGAGCAGCAGCTGCTCTGATTCTGATCTAGCTCCCTGCTGATGTGCCTGGGAAATCAGCAAAGGATGATCCACATGTTTGGGCCTCTGCTCTCATATTGGAGATCAGGTGCAGCTCCTGAGCCCCGACTTCAACCTGGACCAGCCCCAGCTGTTACCATCACTTAGGTAAAGAGACATTAAATTAATATCTATTGATTGTTATCTATATCTATATCTAAATATATTTATATCTATGTGCATCTGACACTGCCTTCTTCAAATAAATAAGTCTTTTTTTTAAAAAAAATGGTGGGCCTGGCGTCGTAGCCTAGTGGCTAAAGTCCTCGCCTTGCACACACCAGGATCCCATATGAGCGCTGATTCTAATCCAGGCTGTTCTGCTTCCCATTCAGCTCCCTGCTTGTGTCCTGGTAATGCAGTTGAGGATGACTCAAAGCCTTGGGAACCTGCACCTGCATGGGAGACCTGGAAGAGGCTCCGGGCTCCTGGCTTTGGATCAGCTCAGTTCCAGCCATTGTGGCCATTTGGGGAGTGAATCATAGGATGGAAGATCATTCTCTCTGTCTCTCCTCCTCTCTACAAATCTGACCTTAAAAAAGTTCATAAGCAAATGGAAATGGAGTAAAATATGCTTCTGAATGGTCAATGGAACATTGAAGAAATTAAAAAGATGTCCATTTTTTGCCACTCTTATACAATATAGAGTTGGAAATACAGGCAAGAGAAATTAAGAGAAATATGTAAAGAATATCAAAATTGTAAAAGAGGAAATCAAATTACCCATATTTGCAAATGACACAATTTTGTCCATGTAATAATCTAAACACACTATAAAAATGTTAGAACTGATAAACCAATTCAGTAAAGTCACAAGTTACAAAATCAACATACAAAAACGGTAGCATTTTTACACATTAGTAATGATCTTACTGGAAAAAAAACTAAGATGCCATTCACAGTTACTATAGAAATTGAACTATTTAGGAATAAATTTAACCAAAAAAGTATAGCATCTCTAAAATGAAAATAATAAAACTTTGATAAAAGAATGATTATTATCAACAAGGCAGAAAGCAATATTTTGCTGAATATGTAGAGGAAGGAAATACCATGCTAACATGAGATGAAACCAAATCCCTACAATGTAAAACCAGGATTCAGTCTCCTGTCTGTCTCCCTTAGTCAAAGGTGTCCTCGCTTGGCCTTTATCAAAAAGAATTCACTGACTTCAGAGAGTGATCCAGCTGAACTTAGAAGGTTCTTACCATCAGACTCAGGCAATCAGCTGCTTCTCCAATAGAGAAGAACCTCATTGGCCAATGCCATACCTGAGTAATTTGTGTAGCGGAATTCCAGGCCTGGGCAGAACGTGACTGCTACTGTCATATAACCCCCAGACCAACTGGAGCCCACCTTGCCATCATAAATTCCCCAAAGAGAACGGCCACAGTCAACCAAGAATCTGGACACAAACTGATCCCACAGCTCTAAGTCCCAATTTCAGTCTATAAGAACCCTCACCCCTAACTCGGGAATTAAGCAATAGCTGGCTTCCCTGCTCGTAAGCAGACACGGTGTGGGGGTTCTACAATAATGCCTCCAACCAATTTGGCAACAATATTAATAATAAGGGAAGCCAGCTGTCATTTATTAATTGCTTTTTAAAAAGATACTGATTTATTTGAAAGTCAGAATTACAGGAGAGATATAGTGATCTTCCATCTATTGGTTTACTCCTCAGATGACAGAAGCGGTCAATCTGGGCCAGATGAAAGCCTGGAGCCAAGAGCTTCTTTTAGGTCTCCCACATGGATGGCAGGGACCCAGGCATTTGGGCAAACTTTTATTGCTTTGTCCAGTCCATTAGCATGGAGCTGGAATGGAAATGGAGCCACTGAGACACAGATAGATGTTGGCACAGCAAACTGCAGCATTACTTGCTATACCACAACTTCCGGGCCACCCACTGTAACAAACACATCACACTAACATTAGAGGTTAATAATAAAGGAGAGGCTGGAGACTGATTGTGGTATACAGAATTCTTCGCACTGTTTCAGTTTTCTGTTTTGTAAATGTGAAACTATCCTGAAATTAAACATGTATTTTTATTAAAAGAAGTTGCTCCACTCTATTGTTACTCCATGAAAGCATTCACACACAACGTATGAATGCATGGGCAGGGCAGTGTTACTGTAAAAGGTGATTTATAAAATAGGTTGTAGACCACCTATGGTTTGCAAGCAGTGGTTGGCTAAGCAGTCCTTTGATAGACTACAAAGCGATGGAGCAAGAAAAAAGTCTTCAGTAACAGCAAAATGTAAAAGATAGCCAGTGTATAAGGAGAGTCACAGTACAGTGGACTAAAAAGTCATGAGTATATGGAGGAGGGAACTCTAAGACATGCTTCAGTAAATGGAGTTAGGCTAATTTTCCACAAATATTTTGAATCCCTTTCACAAATGTATGTGAACATACATGCACACACACAGTGTATACATGTGCAGGTGCACTTAGGAGGGTACTTGAAAAAGCTCAAGGAAATGAAAATAAATATAAGTTTATTGTGATACAAACATTTTTCTCATAATATAGACTTTTTTCCCCAGGAATTTTATGAAGACTGCTCATAGCCATGAGTTTCGGAGATTTTTTTGTGCCAGAACAAACTTCTCTTTTACTTCCATTTCCATAAACTTGGAAGTATTCTTTTATGTGTAAATATGCAAATATATACATATCAACCTTTCTTTTATATACACATTGAAACTAAACCCCATAATGTAAAATCAGGAGCCAGCCTCTTATCTGTCTCCCTCAACCCAAGGCATCCTCACCAGGCCTTTATCAAAAGGAATTCACTGACTCAAGAGAGTGCCCCCATTGGACTCAAAAAGTTTTCATCACCAGACTCAAGGAGTCACCTGCTTCTTTAATAGAGACCTGCAAATGTCAGTGCTGGCCTGGGGTGATCTGTACAGGGGGAATTCCAGGTCTGGGCAGAGTGTAACCCCTGCTTCATGTAACCCCGCTGGAACAAACCTGCCCAAGAAATTCTCTAAAGAGCACAGCACCAACAACCAAAGGAGGGTCTCCAATTCTATTGACCCACCACAAACTTGGACACAAATTGATATACCTCTTAGTCCCGATTTCAGTCTGTAAGAACCTTTCCCCTAACTTCCTAGGGAGTTCAAAAATTACGCAACAAATGCTCAGCTTCTTGCTCTGCTTTGCAATAAACAAAGCCTCTTTTCCCACCACCCAGACTGGCTTTCTGTATGTTGGGCAAGTGGTCCCATGTTAGGGATTCTACAACAATGCCTCCAATAAGTTTACACAGTGTTTGGCAATAGCGTCTCCGTATGTTTCACACACTTCAGGATTTCTTATTCCTTGTAGTGCAGATATTGGATGTGTTGAGTGAGCTCCATGTTGAAAAAGCAATTGTGGGTAAAAAATAGAATGCAAAGAATGAAATGGCCATCTGACCTGGATTGAGTGTAAGGAATCCTTAGAACACAGAGACAGGGAAAGGAGAAGCTCTTTGTATTTACAACCTACAAAACCATGGAGACTTCCCTTTGTCAGTTGCTGGGAGCTGGGGGAAGGAGAAGAAGCCTTGGCACAGGCAAGGGGGGGAACTATAGAAGCCCCTCCTGGTGTTAATTGCTTGCCAATCACCTTTGGTGATCTACAGCTGAAACACTCTCAAGACTTGGGCTTTATCATTTGGGATTCAGCCCAGTAGCAGCAGCTACTGCAGTGGCAGAACTGCATTGAAAAGGGTCAGGAGGAGCACAGGCCAAGGCTGCTTTGTTTTCCCTCAGTGGAAGTTAAAGGAGTGCTGTGTCTCCAAGCACTGTGGTGCCTGTGAAGCACCTTGGGACCAGGAAGCTATTCATACTTACAGTCGCCTAGACTCTTTCTAGCTCCAGTTTCAACCACTGAAACCCATGCTCGCTCCCCAGCCTCCAACAAAGCCAGGAACAAATCATAAATCCAAATATTACTACTAAGCCATATGGACAGACTTTGGCATTCTGCTCTGAGATGACACACTGATCCTTGACAACAGGACATCATTTTGTCTTTAGTGAGCAAGTGCCAAAGCCTTGGACAGCAGTGGATAGCACAGGTGACCAGCAGGGCTCGGGACAGCCCATGGATGTGAAATCCCAGCTTCTGGCCTCATCAAGCTAGGATTCCTGACTGTCTTGGGTCTAAGAACCCTCAGGAGATAGTGTGACATAGAATGATCCCAATGTTGTCATTAGCCAGTTAACAGGCAAGAACAGACACAATTGTTTGATAAAAGAAAAAAAAATCCTCAAAGAACTCACACAGGTAAAATTCCAGGGAAATGGGGCACTTGATCATCAAGCTGCCTGGAGCAGCAGCAAAGAGCTAGGTCACAGCAAGCTCAGATTGGAGACCTCAGAACCACAGTGTCAGTTAACCACTGCTCATATTTCAAGAAATAAGAGAAATTTGGACACCTGAAAAAGGAATTAGAACGACCTAATAGACCTGCAATGGCAGGAGGTCATTACAGGCCAGAAGAACATGACAGAGAGCAGAAGCTGGTAGGGTTTTGAGCATTAAGGGTCACTGCCTTCCCACTGAGGCAAGAGGGGCAGGGGTACCTAGAAGTGGGAGTTATTGTTAGATTGCATGGTTTTAGGGTTCAAAGCAGGTAAAGACACAGCTATTTAAAATGGAAAAGGGTTTATTTTAGAGGGGCACGAAATAGGAGAGCATAAAGGGAGCGGAGACTGAGCCAGCTTGGACAGAGAGCTGGGGGTCGATGCCAGGATTCATTCCATTGAAGCAGCAGGCAGATCCCTTCCGAAGCTCTGTAGTAAGAGCACGGTGCACAGCACCACATGGACCCTGATAGGGGTGTGGGGTATATGCAGAAAGTTTCCGGGACATGATCTTAGCCATTTGGAGTGTTCCAGATGCTTGCGAAAGCCCAAGCAATAAACATTTCCCTTAGCTTCTGGATTATCTATGTTTACTGAGTTTCTCAGGCCTGGAGGTTCAGGCCCAGTGACCTCACCTGCTCTGTCAGGCCTTAGTGGCCTAATAGGTTCAACCAGTTAGATTTGGCACATCCTGAATACCATGGGCAGTTTACCAAGACCGTGATATTCTGTGCACAAAATTCCCTGATTTTTTAGCTTTATGCAGAGAGCTTCTGAAAAGCTAAACTGAACCTTTGTGTCTCAGAACCAGGACAATAAACATTACATATGCGAAGTACATAAAATACTGAGATGCAGCTGTTACACGTCTTCAATAGAATCATAACAAATGGAAAATTCCAGAAACTGCCAAGCAGGTGCCAGAAAGCAAAGGAAGGGAAATTACCCACCTTAAATATCTCCTGAAGGACTAACGGGTGTCCTTGAACACTACAATGAAATCGTTTCTCTGGTTTTTTTCAAGATTTATTTATTTTTATTGAAAAGGCAGATCAGTTGTACAGAGAGTTAGATTGATCTTCCATCCACTGGTTCACTCCCTAAATAGCCATAACAGCTAGAGCTGAGCCAATTTGAAGCCAGGAGCTTGTTCCGGGTCTCCCACTCGGGTGCAGAGTCCCAAGGTTTTGGGCCATCCTCTCTTGCTTTTCCAGGCCACAAGCAGGTAGCTGAATGGGAAGCAGAGTAGCTGGGATGTGAACTGGCATCCATATGGGATCCCAGTGCTTGCAAGGTGAGGATTTAGCCTTTGAGCCATCATGCAAGGTCCAAAATCATTTTCTGATGCTTATTTTCATGGAAAACTAACTGGAGTTTGAGAAATTAAGAAGCAAGCAAGCAAAAATGATGGATAAAACATTTTACTAATGTCTTGAAAGGTAAAGGGGCCTCAACTAACAAAGTGACATTGTTCACTGAGATCTTTAGGAACTTTCACACAGGAGCCAACTTCTTCGCTCAACAAGTTAAGTCATCAGCAAGACCAGCAGCTCTTTTGTGGATCCTGGCTGCTCCACTTCAGATCCAGCTACCTGCTGATAGACCTGTGAAAGCAGCAAAGGACAGCCAAGGTGCCTGGAATGCTGCCTGCCACTCATGTGAGAGACCCAGATGGAATTGCTGGCTTCAGCCTGGTCCATTGCTAGGGTTTTGCTGCTATTTGGGAAGTAAAGCAGAAGAAGGTAGATCTCTTTCTCTCTCTCTGTCTCTCCCCCACCCACACCACTGACCCCCACTGCTCCAACTCTGGCTTTTCAATAAATATTTTTAAGGAAAAAAAGGAAGGGAGGAAGAGAGGAAGGGAGAGAAGAAAGGAAGGAACGGGAAGGAAGGGGGGAGAGAGAGAGAGAGAGAGAGAGAGAGAGAGAGAGAAGTGAAGGAAGGAAGGAATGGAGGGAGGAAGGAAGGAAGGAAGGAAAAGACAGAGAGAAAAAGATTGAAAGAATGCGCAAACTTGCAGACAACCTAGCCCAACAGAGGAAACCAAGGATTCTGGTTTCCAGTTTATCTCTGCCGCGCACCCATCCACTGTTACCTGGCCAGTAAATGGCCAGCAAGTAAGAACTCAACAAAGACCATTTATTTCTCTCTTCAGCTTAGCCCTCCTGCATCTGTGTGTTTATTTTCTTTGCCCATCTCAGCAGCTGCTGACCCCTATTTTCTGTTTCCAGAAACCAATGCTATGTTTAGGGGAAAAAAAAAAAAAAACAAGAAACTGTGCTGTGCTGCTGTCTTAAAGTTGGGATGGGAGTGCATATTTGATCAAGATCTATGTAAATTCCACCCACAGAGTGAATATTTTCCTTGGCTTTGAAAACAAGGTTCCCTCTGTCTGTATTTGTGTTTCTACAAGCAGCAAAGCTTTCATTTATTATTTTCAATCTCCGTTTTTATATTCAACCTTTCCCATTCTAAATTCCTTCTTCAGAAAGTAATATCTCCCCCAACAGATACAGGTCTTTGCAGAAAATCAAAAGATAGCTTTTCAGCACCTGTGTGAGAGAGACTTTCAGGGTCATTTCTAAAATAAAGCCCAGTCTTGCTATTTATCTTGAAAATTGTCTAATGGTTTTGGTCTTGCTTTATTTGATTTTGTATTTGTTGTTGTTTGGCAACTATTTTAATCTGAATTTTGCCTGAAAAATTATGATACCACCTTCTTTAAACTACATGTAAAGCACATTTTTCATCATTTTTCCAAAATTTTCCTTGTTTGTTTTGAGAGTCAGGGTTCCAGGGGAAGATAGAAAAAGAGACACAGACAGACAGACAAGATAGACACAGAGAACAAGTTGCCACACTGTTAGCTGGTTCAGTCCCCTAAATTGGCTGGAGCTGGGCCAGGGCTAGGTCAGCGCCAAAGCTAACAGCCAAAGCTAGAAGCTTAATCTAGGGCTCTCACATGGGGAGCCATCACCGGCTGCATCCTGAGGTCTTCATGAGCAGAAAGCTGGGGTTAGGAACTGGAGCCAGAAGTTGAAACTAAGTGCCATAATATAGGAAACAAAGTCAAATGCCTGCTCCAAAGAGTCTTCAACCCATTGCTAAAAGAACATAATAATGCTGTCCCTTTAACCTTTGTTAAATGAAGGCAGAAATTAAAGACTGTGCTTGTCTTCCATCTCAAAGAAGGCCTGTTCTTGGCTCTCCGCAGGGACACACCCTAAACTTTTCTGTACATAGGATCATTGGGGGACGTCTTGTTTAAATGCGGATCCTGATTCAGTCGGCCTGGGGGGGAGAATGAAGACTACACATTTCTAACCAGCTCCCAGGTGGTGCCTGTGCTTCTTGTAAAATGACCATATGTAGAAAATCAAAGAGACCAGAGAAATGATTTTCAAACTTTTTCCCAGGGAGCTCTAAAAGCACAGTTGTCCAGGTCCACCCCAGAAATCCTGTTTTGTTTGCTCCGGAGCAAGGCCTGTTATCACAACAGCAGCCAAAGGACCAAATCAGTGACCTTAAGCAAGATAGCAGACACCCTTCCACCCCCAACCTCATCCCGGAGTTTCCAGAAAGTCTGTGGCTTCCTCACAGACAGATTAATATAGAGACTGTTAAGGAATTGCGACCTTATGAGCAATGCCCTCCACATGGGTAACTACCATGACCGCTGCAAGGCAAATAATCAGAGGACCAGAACATTGGAGTCAGCGCCTCCCATAGACACAATCTGATCTGTCCAATGTAAAATGGCTTGGGTCCTGTATCTTTGAGTTAATGTACATGTCACATATAAAACCTCTGGGAAGAAGATAAATTATCTTACTCTCTTCAGATAGGAAAACCAAGGCCAAGGTGGAAGAAGTATTTGGGTAATTATAGTTCAGTTTAATGCTTCTTAAGGAAAACAGTATGCTATCTCCACCTTACAGAATAGCAGCAACACACTAAATGCTTCATAAAGTCTTTTTTTTAATAGTGAACTCATGGTAAAAAAAAAGTGTTTTATTATGTATTTTGCTATATGTATACCCAGGTGGTTATAAAGTATATATATAATCTGTTGTTTTACATGTGAACATTTTAAAGTTGCTCAAAAATAAAAATTCAAGAATGATGAGATTAGTTTCTGCATTAGCCTACACTCCCACCAGCTGTGGAATACAGTATGCTTTCCCCACATCCAATTCAAGAGGTGTTAGTAGATTTCTGAATGTAGGCCATTCTCACTGGAATTAAGTGGAGCCTCAAACTAGTTTTTATTTTCATTTCCCTAATAGCTAGGGAGCCCGAACATTTTCCCAAATGTCTGTTAGCCATCTGAACTTCTTCTTTAGAAAAATACCTGTTCACTTCCTTCATCCACCCATTTCGTCACAGGGTTGTTAGTTTTGCTGTCATTGAGTTTCTGAAGCTCTTTGTAAATCCTGAATATTAGTTCCTCTCGTCTAGTGTGCAAAGATTTTCTCCCATTCTGTCAGTTACCTCGTCACTTTGTTGATTGTTTCTTTTTCTACACAGACGTTTCTTAGTTTGGTGCAGTTGCATTTGTTTACTGTGGCTTTGACAGCCCACACATGTACACCCAACTAATCTTTTACAAGAGAACTGAAAGCAACCCAAGAAATAGGCTGGTCTCTTCAAATGCTGTCGGGACAATTGGATGTCAATCTGCAGGAGTAAGAAATACCTTACACAAAAGTCAGCTCTAAATGGATCAAGTATCTAAATCCACACCAAGAAACCATCAGACTCTCAGAGGAAAACAGAGGAAGTATCCTGCAAAATATAGGCGTTGTTGGTAAAGACTTTTTAGAAAAGTCACCAGCAAAGTCTTAACAAGAATTTGTGCACCTGGGAAGGACATTGTGACACAGTGACTCAGTTGCTGCCTGGGAAATCTGCATTCCAGATTGGAGTGCTAGTTCAAATCCTGGCTACTTTACTTCTGCTCTAGTTCCCTGTTAACACACCTGGGAAGGAGAAAAGGACCATTCAAGTCCTTTAGTGCCTGCTACCCAAGTGGGAAACCAGGATGGAGTTCTAACTCCTGGCCTCTGGCTCAGTCTGGCCCAACCCGGCAGTTGCAACCATTTGATAAGTGAATAAGCAAATGCAGAGGCTGTGTCTCTCACTCTGCCTTTCAAGTAAATGAATACAAATAATAAAAAATACTATATAATAAAAAAAAAGAAAAAGAAAAATAATATTCCTGAGTGCTTCAAGGGTTCTCAGAGTCATGGGCTGTAGTCCAGAGGATATCAATGATGGATATTCAGGACTGTAATTTGCCTGACTTAATGTCCAACCCAGGGGTCCTACACCTCTTGTGACAACTAATGTTGTTGACTATCAACTTTCTAGCATGTGTCGAAAGCAAGACACATAAAATAAAACAAATGCCCATGAGCACAAGCTGCAAACAAGCGCACAGGTGGAGAAAGATGGTGGGTTCAGAGCAAATTATGGCTTCTCTTTCTCCTTTTTTAATTGACAATAATCATATTCCTTCAGCAACTGATTGTTAAATGCATTATTAGGGCTATAGCTACAATTCATCACTGTATTATCTATTGACAACTGGAATCTCAGTGCTTGAGCTTTTATGTGAAAATTCATCACTTCCTCGATTTATTTGCTCTATGACCTCAAAGGAAAGGTTTGTAAATACTGTTGACCAATGAGAAGCTTTTGAAGCAAACCTTTTCAAGGTATGATGGGTCTTCAGAAACTTGATGGAGAATCCATACCCTTACACAGCTAGGCATGAATCTGAAAAGGCATTTGCATCTAAATAAGTTCATCCTCTGGTTTGGTTTTAAATTTCCATGAAATTTTTGATGTCCTCTAATATTTCTGAGACTTCCAGGGAGGATTCTAATATGTTCAAGTGTTCTGAAGGGTGCTGCAATAGCCCTATGATATTCCACTTTCTGCTGACCATGAACCACAATGTACTGCTAGTTTACATCACTGTTCCAGGCAGCAGTTGTGTATTAGAGGGGTCCCAGGCAGTGCCTCAAGAGTCCTAGTGGAATTCAGCATTACAGTCTTTTTCTATCTTTATCTAGAGTATGCAGACTCATGAGTCTATCTGAAACAGGCCAAAATTGAATCCCAAGCTTGATATATACTCACATCATCAACCAAGATTAGTCCTGGAGACCTTCTTCTTCATTATAAGTTTTCTTCCAGAAGACTACAAACAAGTACATATCAGCTAGGCTCTCCCACCACCACTACACCAAATGTATCCAAACTTTCTGAACACACTCAGTAACCAAAACTGAGGCTGAAGCAAAGAGTAGTTTAATAAGGCTGGTGCCATGGCCTAGTAGGTTAAGCCTCTGCTTCTGGAGTTAGTATCCCATGTTGGTGCTAGTTTATGTCCCAGCTGCTCCAATGCTGATCCAGCTCCTTGTGTATGGTCTGGGAAAACAGCTGAGAATAACTCAAGCCCCTGCATCCAGGTGGGAGACCCAGAAGATGCTCTTGGCTTCAAATTGGTCCAGCACTGGCCATCATGCTTAGACAGAAGATCTTCACACAGATCTCTCTCTCTCTCTCTCTCTCTCTCTCCCTCTTTCTATCTTTCTCTCTCTCTCATCCTGGCCATTCCATTTCTGATGCAGCTCTCTGCTTGTAGCCTGGGTAAGCAGCTCTCTGCTTGTGGCCTGGGTAAGTTATTGGGCCCCTGCACCAACATAGAAGACCCAAAAGAAGCTCCTGGCTCCTAGTTTCAGATTGGCTCACCTCTGGCCATTTCAGTCAGTGGGGAGTGAATCAGAGAATGCAATATTCCTTCTCACTGTATCTGCTTGTCTCTATAAATCTACCTGTTCAGTAAAAATAAATATATCTTTTTTAAAAGAGAGAAGAAAGAAAGAAAGAAAGAAAGAAGAAAGAAAGAAAAGTGTTGATCGTGAATCTAAGAAGGTGAATGGTGGAGGAACAGCCATTTCTAGTTAGTAATGCTCCTTTGCAAAATCAAACTAGCACATTTCCAGAACAATAGTAATCTACCATATGGACTTCATATTGATGTTATTGGGATCAAAACCAAATAAAATTATTATTCAAGTAAACAAACTAGAAATTAATGCATTCATAGATGCTTTTGACATGAGGAAAGTGGACTACTAAATCAAACATTTCATAAGTAACCCAACACAATGCATTATCTAATACTATGATATACACCAGATTGCCATAGTTCTCAATCAAAACCTTTCAATGTAGGTCCTCACATTGTGAAAGGCATCTCTCTTTGCAGACAGCTCATAATACCAAGCAAATATTTCCAATGATGTTTCTGCCATCATCAACTATTTCCTTTCTTATCTCCAGGTCTGACATTTTTGCAAATTAAACTGGATTATATTTTCCATGATGGCTTAAATTCAATTATCCAAATAACTAATCAACCAGGTCCATGACTTAATTCCCCACCTGCTGCCTGAACTTTTTGGACTTGACAATGTGCATGTTTCATTTATCTTTTGAAAACTGGAAATAGTTCTGTATTATTCTTAGAAAAACACCTAAAACTCATCTTTGCTTCTCTAAATCAAATGAGGAATACATGGTCGCATCCACACTGGGGGGAAAAAGGGTGATGAACACAAACTTACAGGCTTAAAATGACACATAATTGTTAGCTTGCTGATTTGCAGGCTAAGCATGGATAAGGGTCTCAACAGATTAAATTCAAGATAATAACAGATGATACATTTTAAGCTCTCTAGGGAAATATTGGTTTTCTGTTCATTTAGTTTATGTCTTTTGCTGTGTTGTTTTAAAATAAATAAATCTTTAAAAAAAAAGAGGAACTCCTCATAGGTCCAAGTCATAATTTGATATCATTCCTATCTTTTTCTATACTACAAACATTGCTTCATTTTGGCGCCTCTTGGCTCTGCAGTTTGAGGAACCTCTTCTCAAGTTGGATTCTCCCAGACAACACAGCCTGAGGCAAGGATCTGAGAATGTTGTGGTAGTAGGTGGGTCTGGGGTGCAGGGTGACATCAGGAAGCCTTGACAGGCAATGGGAAGGAGACGAAGATGGGAAAGCAGTTCATATAAGGTGTTTCAACGAACAAGTCACTGCAGGGGGCAATTGGAAACATCTAGGGAGTTTATGGACCAGTGCTCAGAGGGTAAAAGAGCTAAGTGTCCAGTAACATTGTTCTTTTGGTCCAGGCTTCTCCATGTCCAGTCTACACTGCCCATTGATCATGGAGGCTCCTTCAGGCAATAAAATCCCTCGTACAAAAAGAAGCATCAACATGCGAACATGGACAGGACGCTGACAATGTCTGCTTCATACTATATACACAAGGGTACTAAAAAATGCAAGTAATAGAGAAGTTCGTTTTGGTACACAAAACTGTTTGAAATCCATGTGTAGTGTGTGTGTGTGTGTGTGTGTGTGTGTGTGTGTAATAAGAATTTTCTCTGAACTTTTTGAAGACCATTTGCATAAGCTTCCCAATTCCATGTCTTCTGCTTTCTGGCAGCTCTTGATGGAAAACCCTACATGTCGCCTGCCTTGGCTCTAGTCCTCATCAGGATGTAAGATGGGCAGAGTCAGATGGCAGCCCTGCAAGGCAGGACATGTGGTGCTTCAGAGCAGGTGCTCTGGAACCGGATGCCAGATCTCTGATGTCCTACTCCAAAGTTGTTTCAACACAAGAATCACACTATTTTTCCATGAACCAGCTTTACCAGCCATATTTCTAGAAGGTCCTCTCATAAAAGCAGACCCAAAGATGTGTCAAGTTAATACTATTGCTTGTACAACCACCAACACCATAAACCCAGCAGGAAAGGCTTTGTGCTCAGACAGCCAAGCCATATGCCAAGCAAAGGGTATTTCTTTCTGTAAGAGCCCATCGGACATCTGGGAGGGAGCTGTCAAAGCTATGTTCCAGCTTGGCAAACGGGAAGCAATGGCAAAGACCATGGGTTCATTATAATCCCACAGACTGTCAACCAGAAAAGGAGAGCCATGTGGAATTGATTGGGCATCATGGAAACCCAGATTTTATTCAAAAGCAAGTTGATCAAAATAAGAAAATACATTGACCCTGGATGGAGGGAATAGTGGAAGGTACACAGGTGGGAAATGCTTGAATATGGGTAACTATGGAAAGTGATGAAAAGGAAGAGAAAAGCACAGAGATGACTACAAACACAGACAGCTACACCAGGAGGAGCAGACAATGAGAAAAAAATAAAAGGCTTTGGAGGGGATGGAGAACAACAGAAAATATGTGCGGTTGATTATGATGTTAAATATCCCATCACTGGGGGAACGGGTCACAAAGTAAAGAAAGAAAAACTAAATAAGCAAGTCTTAAGCGCACAGGCATGGGCAGTCACCTCCAAGATCTGGACAGCAAGAATCAACTGGTCATCTCTATAAGTGTTTGTCCTCAGCACCGGCCATTTTTATCCATACCCACCAAGGACTCAAATCCAGGAAAGAAATCCCTGGCCTATTTTGATTACATGACTTAACAGGGCTAGGAGAGGGATTCTTGATTGTCAGTCTCAAACAGATCATGCAGAATGAGAAAAGATACTAAGAGAGAGCACAAAAAAAATGTAGGGCAGGCAAAAGCATCAGCTGTCCATGGCTGAAAAGGAACCCCAGAGAGAGAGAGGTAGTAGGACTCAACAGGAATTGTGGAAGGCCATCTAAAAATGAGATAGGAAGAAGATGAATAAAGAGGAAAAAACACGTGGGAGGGAATACAGAGGGGAAGAAGCCAGACATAAAAAGCAAGAAAGCCTTCTCATAGAGAGCTTATGTCTGAGCAGGGAGAAGGAAAAGGGAGAGATTACAGCACGTGCCGGCAACACTTAAGGCTCACTCATTACTCCAGAGGTCTGAGATGATGTCACTCTTGATGCACTGTTCCCCAGGCCTGCAAGGTTGAGGACTTTAAAGAGGGTCCCAGACCACCAAAGACTGAGATTGACATCTGCTCGACTCAGCATGTGCATCCACTAAGCGAGTTGGTATCCATAACTCTCTGGCTGAATAACAAAGCACACCCAAAACAAAGCAGGAAATAATTTCTGTTGATCACTCATTCTTCTTTGGTTTGGCTGGGCTCAGCTGAGCAGTTTTCAAGTGGCATGTCTCATGCAGTTCATTCAGGCTTGGCAGGGCTGTAGTCATCTGAATATTCAACTGGCCTGGAAAATTGAGGATGGCTTGTTCACGTAAGTGGCAGGTGATCCAGCAGTGAAGTGGGAGCTGTCAAATGAAACACCTCCTTATGGCTTAGAGGTTTCACAGCCTGGCGACTGGGTTCTGAGACACAGTGACCCAAGAGTGACCAGCCCAAGAGATGGAAAGAGGACACTATTAAACTAATTAAGCCAAGTGTGGCATTGACGCAGCATTCATTCCTGCCATGCACCATTGGTCAAAGTTGTGAGTGGTTATCTGGATGCAAAGAAACAGAAATTGGATTCTTCTTCTTGGGAGGAGTTTGGAAAAAAGTTTTACTCAAGAGAGCACTGAGATGAATGTAGCCTCCTGAGTATGGTAATGTCTGCTTAAACTTCTCTGTTAATTGCAAATTTAACATGTAATTGGTGAACTTTCAATCCCGTATGATCTTCTGGAAGGTCATCATTCCAAAACCAAGGTGATGGATCAGAGATAATACTCCCTTTTCTAAGACTCCAGTGGCTACTTTATTCTGAAAAGCAACATCTAGTTAAGAGCATCCCCAGTCCATGGAAACCCTATGTAGGACAGGTGTTTGCAGTATTGTTCACTTCTCATGATTCATTCACTTACCCATCCCACAAACGTTTCAATCCCAGGCACCATGATAGGTAATCCGGATGCACAGATAAAAGGCAGAGTCTTAAACTCAAGGGCTGAAAGTCAGAAAAGAGGTTCATTCATAGAAGGCCCAAGGAATGAAGGCTTAAATTCAGCAAATAAGCTTAAAAATTGCACATTTTCAAAGCCACTCTAAAAATCCCTTAGGAAGCTATCATTTTGCATATTATCTCACAACAAACCAAACACAGATGTTTTTCATTCATTGTTGCAAATTTGTCACTATTTTATTGGGGAGGGTATCAAATTAAACGATCATTTTCTGACTAGGAGCCACTTTAGTCCTCCTGAGTTCTCGCCGCTCTGGTCCTTCCCACTGCCACAACCTCCTAAGTCAAGCTCCCTGCTTCCACCCTTGCCTGCCCACAGTCGAGGGGATCCTGTTCAAGCTGAAGTCGGACCACTTCACTGCTCAGCTCAAAATCAACCATACGAAATTAACCATTCAAAATATGTCCAAGTACCTTTTTGTGGTCATGAAGGCCACACAGTGCAATTCCAAACTGCCCCTTCACAATCATTTCTCACCATGATCCCTTACAGTACAACCACATAGAACAGTTTCTCCTTCATGCCAAGCTCCTTTATGTCTCAGAATCTTTGAACTCCCCATTCTTCCTGCCCTGAGCATGTACCTCCAATTAGTCTCAATGTTTCTTTGCCTCATTTGGGTCACTGCTTACCAGGAACCTGAGCAAAGCAAAAACAAAACCAAAACACCTTTCTTGACTACAGAAAGAACAGGAGCCCTCTCTATTCTCTTTATATTAATTTATGCTTCAAAACTTTTGTCACTCCGGGAAGATACTCTGCTTACTCTGCCCTCAGACCAGAGAGGGTCTTCCCAATAAGTAGATGGACTTGTCTGGACTATGGGATGTTGGACTCTATGCTTGGCAAATTCTTGCAGGGAGGGAATTTCAACTAAACTTGAACTATGGTTATGCAGCGGGGTGGAGGAACCCACCATGGGGGGAGGGTGGGGGGGAGAATCCCAGATTCTATGTAATTACAACACAATGTAATTAATGAATAAATTTAATAAAAAAAAAACTTATGTCACTGCCTGAAACTGACTACCTGTCTTCTTGGCCTAGGACAGTGACTGGCATGCACCAATGAATGAATGAATGAACATAGTGAGTTAATAACAAGATGGATGAATGGATGGATGGATAATAGTAAAAGCCGTAGTTTAGTACTCAGGTCAACCTTTAAGAACTACACCAACCATTTTTCCAACTTCCAGAAGGTGCGGTTGCTACTGGTCTCCAACAATGTCCTTCTCCTGTGATTGCCGATTGTCAGGGAAAGCGACCTGCCCAAGTTCACATTCCTTCCTTGGGGAAGCTTGCTTCGATTGATTTTCAGGCTTGGAGGTGCATAGCTCTGGTAATTTTGACTCACTTTGGAGTAACTCTAAAGCCTTAGTTGAACTTGTATCACCCTTCACTTAAACTACACCTTAGTTCGTTCGATGACCATCCACAGACACTGACCCCAAGAGCAATACATTTCCTACCCACAATTCTCAGCCTGAAACTCTGCTTTTTAGGAGACCTGATTTAAGACAGTGTGGTTGCCAAATACATATGCTAGAACACTGGAATTAGATGTAGATCATGACTGTCTCACCTCACAAGAAGCTCCTAGGAGCTAAGAAATAGCAAAGAATCTATAGACTTGAATCTTTCATTTGGCTCCAAAGCTAATATATTTAATCCTAAGTAGAAACTTGACAAAATGACATGGCCATCTGAACTCTGGGGTTCCTCCGTCTCCTGTGACGTTACTGTGTGAGAAGAGTGCAGGCTTATCCCAGGAAAGTTTAAAAACTGTTAAATGAAAAGCATCCTGTCCCTTGCTAGGCCACATGAGGAATGAAGAGCCACTCCCCATCAATTTCCTTCTTCCCGCAGATAATCCAAACATCCATCTACCTAACTGCTGCTTGTTATACACATGTGTCCATATATTTTATATGTGCCATCTGTGTTAGCACAGTTAGGATTCTACCAGCATTACCATAAAAATGATAATTATTTTCTTTTCCGAGGTTCATAACTAGCCTATAAAAAACTGGATCTGGGCTAAAATTTTTTCTTACCAGTTTCCAGTCAATACACTTGTAGATTTTTTATTGCAAATTAAACAACTGCCAATTTATTTGGCAGGCTAAAAAATGTGCAAAAGTGTATTATTTCCAAATGATCCATGCACTCATATTGGAGAAAAATAAACTAAGCCAAAATAAGAAAGATGATACTTATCTTTAATTTTAATGTCTCCAAGTCATTCCTTTGATTAATTTTAGATGTTAAAAAGCCAGGTTAGTACTGCATAATCTATAGTTTCCTGATTATGTTTGCTGGAATTTTCTTTTTTTTTTTTTTTTTTAGTAAAAAAGACAGAATTACAGAGATCTTCCATCCTCTGGTCCACTCCCCAAATGATCACAAGGACAGGAACTGAGCCAGTCTGAAACTGGGAGCCAGGAACTCCTTCTGGGTTTCTCACTTGAGTGCAGGGACCAAGCATTTAGGTCATCTTCCATGCTTTCTCAGGCCCATTAACAGGGATCTGGTTCAGAACAGGAGCAGCCAGGATTTGAACCTTCAACCACAATCCTCTAGTGTTGCAGACAGAGGGTTAGCCTACTACACCATAGTGCTGGCTCCTGGAATTCTATTTTTAATAATAAACAATAGAAATGGGCAGTAACTATCACAGGCAATATGGAGAGTCCATAGAGGGAGCTCAAGTTAACGGGGAGTATGGAGAAGATGGTGAAGGAGCAGGGTGGAAAGGTATGGGAGCCACAGCTACACAGTCCTGGTAGAATAAACTGGTTAATACTGCTTTGTCAGGACAAAAAAGTTATAATCCTTTCACCCTTTTCTGTACATTTTCCTCTAGATTCAGAATCCCAGCAAAGCATATGGGCAGTCAACACTAAGCCAGTTGGGTGTCTGCTGCTTCTACTGCACCTGCTTTTGCATGCATTACAGTGGGAGGGAAGCCTTCAACTGTGTCATCGACAACAGCTAAAAAAAGAAAGCACACAAACAAAAAAAACCAAAAAGGGAGAGATAGAGACAGAGGCAAAAAGGATGGGAGAGAGGGGAGACAGAAAGGCAAAGATGGGTAGCTGGGTGGAAGGATGATTGAGTAATGATGATTGATATAAATAAGTATAGATAAAGCAAGCCACATGGATACAATCATTTGAGATTGTGCCATAGAAAAAACACTTAATAAATTCAAAAGCTGTATTCAGTATAGTGTGTAACAAAAGAGTAGATTACCAAATACTACATGTGATATAATCCCATTTTAAGAATAAATAAATAGTGGGAAAGCACATAAGCCTGGAAAAATTGGTGTTTGGATTTTACGTTATTTTTAGTTTAACTAATCTCTGTGATCTAATTTTTAAAAAATAAATGTAATGCTGCTTTAGAATGGATGACAAAAATTCAAATATCACTTTAAGGTTTCATGACCTCTACAGGAATATTTGAGTTAAATATTATAAACAGTGGTACTGAAGTTTAGCCTGGTAGGTAAGACATAAGTTAAATGCACACAACACATGTCACAGCGTCTGTGTTTGAGCCCCCGCTCTGGCTATGGACTCCAGCTTTTTACTAATGCAGACCCTGGAAGGTGGCAGTAATGAACCAGATAATTAGGTTCCTGACAATCAGATGGGAGTCCCGGATTGAATTTCCAGCTCCTGGCTTCAGCTTTTGCCCAAGCACAAGTATGGTGGGCATTTGGCAAACGATTCAGTGGGCAGAGCATGCACTCTCTTTCTGTCTGCTTTCCAATTCAAAAGGTATTATAAGTAGTAAAAATCCCTGTTCCATGGGTGGAAAAGTTCAGTTGCTGAGAGGATATTCTTAGATTCACAAGCGAATGGAGACTGGAACCAAGAGTCTTAGTCCCAAAGTTTTGGCTAACATGTAATTTGTAGGTATTCTTATCTTCCAGGAAGACTGTAGTCCTCTGTTGTGACAAAGGGGCAAAAATGAACCTTCAGCATCCTTGCTTGTGAATCAGCCAGACTCCCTGCTTGCTCGAGCTTTGAAAGCTGCCTTGAAAACCAGTCTACGTAGGACTTTTTCTCCTCTTCTGTGAGAAAAAGTAATTAAAATTGTATTGGAAATTCTGGGTGTTGTATTGAAATGCTGAACATTATCTTTCATATGCCATTTAGAAGTCATCTCTGACTGAAAGGTCACCACCACTGGCTAACCGGTATTGATTTTCAGGCATTTACAGATACACATGACAACTCCTAAAAGCGGCTTTTATGGATTGAAGAACTGAGCCAGTGGGATGTGGCTGGTAAATAACTCTTCCGAACAAGATAGAGTAATTTTGAAAGAAAATAAACCTGGAAGTGTGTGTTACTGTCAGACTTGAAATGGAGCCATGCTTTCCCAAGATGAGGGTTATACCTGTGACATCCTCAGATCCCAGCCTACCTGGCAGACCTGGGGTTGACACCAACCCACAGTTGCCGTGAGAAGTGAGTTACTGTTTCTAGCTTTTCCCCGGAAGAATTCAGTGACTTGATGGTCCCTTGAGATCCGGGGATTTCAGGAGAGCCGCACGGGCTCAGGGTCAGGCGACACTGCTTTTCACAAAGAACTCAAAATGCTCTTTGTAAGAACCCTTTTCTTTTAAATGCTTGTGATGTAAGATATTTCCGATCGTGCCTAGGGATAACCATAATTTTTACTTCAGGAAGTCAAATGAGCCACGAGTTTTTGGTTGTTGCTGTTGTTTTCCTAGCATCAAAATCAGGGACACAAAGACAGCAGCGGGTCTGCTTCATATTGTCCCATAATCTTTCTTGGCTCATGTCTCACCACCAAGTGTCGAAGGAGAGCCTTGACTTAGTCTGTGTGTGCTGACGTGATAAATTTCCACCCCCAGAAGGAACCAAACGAGAAGCTCAAGTAGATTCCCACGCTAATTCCTCCCAAATGTCAAACTAATCAGAAGAGATCTATATACCAATGGAGACCACTTCTACCAGTAGTATGGGTTTCTGGTCCTTGCTCTTTCCCTTGGCATTTAGGTAAGCTAAGTTCTTAATTGCTTTCCTTTGTAGTGTCAAGTTCTGAGTAGAGGTAGCAGGGACTTTGGCTCTGGTGTCAGTCGTAGGTTGCAACAATCATCTAAGAAAATGTATCTAATCAGTGTTTCTCAAAGGGTGGTCCACAGTTCCCTGAGGGTCCTTGAGACTATCCACGAGCTATGAAAAGTCAAAACTGCTTTCATACAGTACTGTGATGCTTCGTGTCTTTCTTATTCTTACTTTGTCAAATGCATTGTGGAGTTTTCCAGAGCTTATGAACTCTGTGATATTGTTATCATTCTGGTAGCTAATGCAATAAGTACCTGAGTATTCTTGAGTTTTTTAAGGTTAGATTTAATTTCTTTCTTTTTTTTTTAAAGATTTATTCATTTTATTACAGCCAGATATACACAGAGGAGGAGAGACAGAGAGGAAGATCTAACGTCCGATGTTTCACTCCCCAAGTGAGTCGCAACGGGCCAGTGCGTGCCGATCCGAAGCCGGGAACCTGGAACCTGTTCCGGGTCTCCCACGGAGGTGCAGTGTCGCAATGCATTGGGCCGTCCTCAACTGCTTTCCCAGGCCACAAGCAGGGAGCTGGATGGGAAGTGGAGCTGCCGGGATTAGAACCAGCACCCATATGGGATCCCGGGGCTTTCAAGGCGAGGACTTTAGCCACTAGGCCATGCCGCCGGGCCCAGTTAGATTTAATTTCTAAACAGATATTGATAGAAATAACTGATTCACAAAACCTCTTCGGGGTCATTAGTACATTTTAAGAATGTTGAATATTTTATGCTTTAATTTCTCTGTGTGTCTGCCACCTAATGTATTGGTAGATGGTTATAAAGATTCCACGAGATGAAATGCATGGCTGTGGAAACAATAACCAAAAATCTATTTTTTTCTATTCAAACATGAGGGCATTTCAGAGAATGTAAGGGGAAATGGATGGAATTGAAAGATAAATGTATTTTGGTGTGAAAAAAATTTCAAATCATGCAATTTCATAATACACATTTTCAAAAACTTTTCAAAAATCCTTTAAATGCATGAATTTCAAGAATGTTTCACATTGGGCCAGCATGGTAGCCTAGTGGCAAAAGTCCTCACCTTACATGCACTGGTTCATATACCAGCTGGCTATTCCACTTTCCATCCAGCTCCCCCTGCTTGTGGACTGGGAAAGCAGTTGAGGACGGCCCAAAGCCTTGGGACCCTGCATCCACGTGGAAGACAGGAAGGAGCTCCTGGCTCCTGGCTTCAGATCAGCTCAGCTCTGGCCATTACAGACACTTGGGGAGTAAACCAGCAGATGGAAGATCTTTCTCTCTTTCTCTGTAAATCTGACTTTCCAATAAAAATAAATAAATATTTAAAAAGTTTTATACCAAAATAAAACCTGCTAATACCATTGTTAACTCTTATACAGACATTGTCCCAGGTTGATCTGAGCATTCCACTTCACCCTCTGTGGGATTGGATATCATCGCTGATTGGGAATAATCACTGCCCCTATCCATAATCCCAGGCAGTCCCATGTTATGTCCACTAAAGCCTTGCATTTTATTCTGTTTCTATCCCCAATTTTGCATCCCTGGCTTCTCTGTATATCATTTCTGTGCTTCTGACTAAGGTGTGTCTACCCTGAAGACAGCGTAAGATCCTATCCCTGTGGAATGGATACAGAATTTTCCTTGAAATGAACTGTAGTCATTTCTAACACCAGCCATTTTGGCTGAGGAAGAGTTCTCAGACATCTGTGAACGCCCAATCTCTACGCATTTTAAGCTTCATAGGGGCTTACTTGTTCTTTAAAAATTGCATTGTTTCCCCCATCTTGTCATGTTTGATATTGTGACACCTGCCCTCTCTCTAGTGGAAACTCAACCACAACATCCTTTGTTTATTGTACAGTAAAAGTCTAGTGGCAGGTAAACTTGCCAGGGACTGGTGCCGTGGTGAGCTACAGCATGTACCACCAGCATGCCATATCATTTTGAATAACAGCTGCTCCAATTCCAATTTAGTTTTCTTCTGAAGAACCAGGGAAAAGTAGTGGCACATGGCCTGATACTTGAACCCCTGCCACTCATGTTGGAGATTAGGGTAGAGTTCTGAGCTCTTGGCTTTGATCTGGACCACCCTTAGCCATTGTCATCACCTGGGAAGTGAAACAGTAGATGGGAGATCTGTTTCTCCGTTGTTTCTGTTACTCCAAGTCACTCTGCCCTTCCTATTAATAAAATAAAACCTTAAATGGGAAAATTTGCCAGAGACCATGGAGACAGAGAGGAAGTTGTAATCGAATAGATAATTCTCAAGAAAGAACATCAGAATGTGTGACTGATTGGATATGGGGAGTGAGGAAGAGGGAGGTAACAGAAAAATACAAAGAATTCTGGCCTGGAAGGCTGATGGGTAGAAGCCTATTCAGTGAAACGGGGTAATGCCCCGGGAGGAAAAAAGAAAGAGTGGTTAGAAAGGTGGGTCTGGAGCTTAGGCAGAAGATTGTTCTGAGCCATTGAGACTTTCTAGAAGCAAGCACAGCAGAGCCTGCAGCTGCATCAGTGAAGCCCGAGGAAAAGCAGCCATCTGTTTTGTGAGATTCCCCAAAGTCCTTGCTCTGATTCCTATTATCAGCTGCCTTTCCTGCCTGCACTTCCAGGGCTTTGGCTTGATTTCCCCCTTAGGATTCAGACCGGCTTTTGTGCACCCATGTCATCCCTCTTCTAAGTTGCGCCCTTCCTTATCCACCCAGAAACATTTCCAGTGCTCAAGAAAACATCCAACAGCTGGCCCTGCTGCTCAAGGCAACACACACTGTCTCTTGTTTATTGTCATTTTTTGCACTCCCGACATCAGCTAAGGAAATCTGTTATGCTTCCTTGGATGAATCCCTTTTAGACTCCGCAGGGAGAGTGTGTGGATCTAGAAGAGAGAAGGATCTCAGGAGAATGAGCAACATGCAGCCAGCAGCAGACTTAATCGTCTCTTCTTTCTTCCATTGTGTACATTCTCAAGTCCTGTTTTTAATACAGAATGTCTTAGAGCCAGATCTGTCGCTTTCAGAGAGTCAGTTTGTGACAGTCATTGTTATTCCATTTGAAAGTAACAACAGAAACAAAAAAAACCCTTCCATTTACACAATGATTTGTTTCTTTATGATAATTGCATTATTGATATCTTAAGAATATAGTTGTCCCTTATAATTCAGTATCAACTGAATTTTGTTTGCTAAATGTTTTACAGGAATATAAGAAAAGATAGTAATTGGGTCCAAGAGTTTGTTTCCTTTGGATCAGTTGCAAGGTTTTGCTAACCAGTGAGTAATTTAAAGATTTCAAGTAGCTTGGTTTCTTCATAGGTGGCATGAAAATGTCAGAGGTGTGGTTTAATCTGTCAGGAAATTTTTGTAACACTTAAAAAGAAGATTTATTTACTTACTTGGAAGGCAGCCAAATTGGGGTGGGGAGAAAGGGAGAGAGATGGATCTTCTATTTGCTATTTTGCTCCTCAATGGTTACAACAACCATGTCTGGGCTAGGCCAATACCAGGAGCTAAGAATGTTTTAGGCCAGGAACTAGAGATGCCATCTTGGCCCAAGCTCTGATCACCTGCTACTTCCGGCACATCAGCAGGAAATTGGATAGGGAACAGATCAGGCAGGACCTGAAACAGCAATTCAATTGTGATATCAAAACTACAAACAACTGTTTAACTTGTTGTACCACAATGTTCGTCCTTGTCTGTCAATTCTGACCCAAGTGATAAATATTTAACTTCCCAAAATGCTACCTGTCAATAATCCACTTAAAATGGTAAAATAAGTTATAAGAGTTATGCTGCAATGACAACATTTCCATCTTCGTGGTTTAAACACAAATGTGCATTCATGATGCATGTCCATTGCTATGGGTAGAGGGAGCTTATTTCATATCATCTTCACTCAAAGAACTCAGCTAGTCATAGTAGCAAGAGGAAAAATGAGAAATCATCATTTGCTCTTAATCTTAGAAGTTACAATGGTCAATTTGTTGCACAAAGTCACACAAATTGGCCTAAATTCAGAAGAGAATTAGGAATGGAAAACAAAGTATTATGGACAATCATAGACTTCAACAGAAAAAAAAATACAGTGGATGAAAACAGAGGAAAAGATAATATCTCCAAATACACACTTAAATTTTGAAGTTGTACATCTGACGCGAGGTCAATAACCAGAGTATATATGGAACTCAAATAAGTCTAGAGCACAAAAACCAAACAAAATAAAAACCAAGCAATGAGATGTCACCTCAGTTAAGTTAGATTGGCCAATAGCAAAAAGATAGCAAGCATTGGAGAGGATGAAGGGAAAAGGGAAGATTTGTACACCATTGGTTAGAATGCACCTTAACGGAACCAATGTGATGTCACCTTGTAAAATTAGAAATGGCGCCATACTATGATCAAGCCATCCTCCTATTGGATGTATACCCGAGGCAAATGAAATCACCCTGTTGAAGAGACAACTAAACTGCCATGTTTACCGGAGCTCTATTTACAATAGCCAATAAATGGAAACAATTTGTGTTCATCCAGTGGCAAAAAAAAAAAAATGAGGTACATGCACACAATGGAATATAACTCAGCCAAGACTTATATTGTTCTGGGATTCTACTGTACAGCAGGATTACTATACATAGTGTTAACATATTGCGTATTTCTCTATTTTAAAAAAGTAAAATAAAAACATTGGATTCTAGATCTTTTCATCATAAAGAAATATTTGGTATTTAAGAAGACATATTTATCCTAATTAAACAACACATAATGCACGCATGTATCAAAACATCACATAAAGGTACCAGAGCTTTTGTGTAGATTAAACTACCACCTGCAGCACCCCATATAAGTTTGGGTTGGAGTCCAGCTCTCTGATAATGCTCCTGGGAAAGCAGCAGAAGATGGCCCAAGTCCCTGGACCTCTGCTCAGCCTCAGCTCTGGCTATTGTGGTCATTTGGGGAGTGAACCAATGGATGAAAGATCTTTCTGTCTCTTCTCTCTTTCCCCCTGTCACTCTGCCTCTCAAATAAATAGCAATTTTTTAAAAAAGCAAAACACATAATAGTCCATAATTAACCTGCAATCTTATGTCTGTTAAAAATTTAAACAATAGTAATTTTAATTTAATTTTATAGTGTTAATAACAAGACACTTAAGGCAATATATCATATAATAATTCATGTCATCTTTTATCAATACAGTCAAGACACTTACATGTCTTACCCAGGACCTCACACTTACTTAGTAGTATTTTCTTACTTTTAATCTAGTAGTCTTTGAAGTAGTAACCCCAAAAATGCTGAATTTTAGAGCTTCAATAACAAAGGCATAGTTTACATGAGAACCATTTTATTGTGAAAATCAACGGTCATTCCTTCCCTCTACTTGGAAGGACTTGTTATTTATTCCAGTGAAAAAAAAATCAGATTCCCACCCTGAGTTTCCATGTGCTCTACTGTTAACCTGGACAACTGAAAACAGAGGCAATTGTCTGTTCTGTGTGAGCTTATCCTTCAATAAAGCCATAGCATAAAGCCTGAACATGAAGTGGAAGGGTTAGAAAACATTAAGGAGAAGAGAGAGCAAATCATCCTAGAATTCTTGAGTAAGCCTGTGCTATCAATATTACACAAGGAAAACAAAAGAGAAGCAAAACTTCACTGTATAAATGTCTTAACTGTAAAATTGGACATAATTAATTTTCCTTCTGAGCTTGCTTAACAGTCAAAACAGGTTAGCCTCCACAGACCTAGCCTGCTCTTGTGAAAGACGTGCCTCCAAGAATCACAGAGACATATCATAATAAACAAATAAACACAAGACAGGAAATAGCACCTCCAATGCTGACTATAGATGACGGTAGATCTTTTCATTATGCTTCGCTAACACAACTGAACTTTGACAACCTTGACTGGGAAACAGCCAGTGGGGAATTATCCAGTCTGCAATGAAGACATCTGTTTGTGCCACTGCTCTAGATTATGAAGGAGCAGGAGGTGAATTAGTGCCTCAGAGCAGCTTAGATGTCCACACTGTGCCAGACCTCAGCAGGGCAGCTGTCTCCTCAGGTTGGTGGTCATTTACCACAGGCCCAGCAAATGAAGCTGTGATCCTCTCTACCAAAATTTTTCTACCTTTCATTATTAATTCTGTCTTCCAAGTTAAAAAAGAAAAAAGATGACCCTTCTGCTATTCTTTCAAATATTGAAAAACAGCTTTTATTTTTCCAAGTTGTCCTCAGTCATAAAGCAAGGACCTGATGGATAGCTCACATATGCCCTGTATGCTCAGGCGCATACATCGCCACACCATGGGTCTGCACACTACTTACTCATCTGTAGAGTGTGTCCTCTGAGATCATATATACTACCAGGTGCCAGCTGAGTGCATTTTCTGGTGGGGGAATGGGGAAACAGTTGGAAAATGGAAAAAGCAAGTTGAGGAAAGCTGAGACTCCAAAGGCACAGCCATTGGTGGGAAGCTTCCAAATCCTGGATGTTGTGAGCAGGTCCCTCAACAGCAAACAGGGTGATTTTATCTGTACTGTTGTGCGTGCAGCTGTTCTTTGGCTCATATTTCAGGAGGTGAGAAAAAAATGATCACTCCAGGGATGCGCCCATTCTGCTTCTTGCTTAGCTTCTTAGAAGTCTACCTAGACTTGGAAGAAGGTAAGAAAGATATGAAACCTAAGGAACTACAGGAAGGTTGAGCCCAAAGACTATAGGATGTAAGGACAGATTAGAGGCTGGGGATGTTCTCAGAAAAAAAAAAAAGGAGAGGGGGCATTGTTTTTGGTGGTGAAAATAAAACACAGAATCAAATCTATGCTACTTACCTATATCTGGTGATGAAGAACTTCTTTCTATCTCATCAATCCAAGATACAGAGCATCCCTTAGCTTCCAGATTTTTCATAGCAAGAGCTATATGTTTGTTATTCAATCAGCCTGAATGATACAGATGAAAACCAGGAATGATTTGTATTGAATCCATCATTTGAAAAAGAGTCCCAAACCCAGTAGATCAGAAATAAGCTCTCACCAGAAGATTTCTCACATGCTGACTTGCCATCAGATGGCGATGGTAGGTGACATCTCTAACCTGGCACATGATTGAAGAACAATTCTGTCAAAGCATAGACTCTATATTCAAATATTTTCTCTCTATGGTGATAAGCACCAGCATGTTCTTCCATCTTTTAGAACTTAATCAAGTTGAAGGAAATACAGTCTCGTCTTTGCATCAATGTTAATATGTTGAATTATACACCGGAGTTAGCCATCACTTGGAGCTGAATAGATGGGTAAGACTGGGATCTGAATGATAGAATATGTAGAACAGGGATTTATTTATTTATATGTATACATAGGATTTGGGGGTTCCCAGTACATGTTTCTCTCACTTTTCAGGGTTTTCCTCTTTGCAATGACTGGGCTAGCTCTGGACTCTGTCTTCTAGTTTTTTAAGCCAGTAATATTGTAGCTTGTGTCAAGTTTGGACTTATTCACACAGTGCTGAGTGGGCAAGACACTTCTTCAGGCTAAAAGCTTTAAAAATATGGAAATTTTACTCAGCAATGATCTACTGGTCTTACTACCAAGGGTACTTCAAACAGTTTCTGGGAAAATGGAATTAAAAGATAAGTTTATCTTGCTGTGAAAAACTTTTGAAGTTCTTGTACAGCTGTTTCACAGTATGACTGTTTCACTAACTTTTTGAAAATCATATATATATGGAGAGACACACACACAATTTATGTTACTTTATTCATTTTATTCTTCAAGACAACTCCAGGGTTTGAATATCCAACTCCATAGTTGTGCTAGTTTTTTGACTCTGACACAATTTTCTGAAATGATAATGATGAATATATAAATTAATAATATACTAACCCAAAACTTATAGAATGATTATAATTGGAGTGAATGTACCAGTCACAGAAGAAATTTAAATTTACTCTATTTCACCTTTAAGTGACCAGCACCTAATTAATTGCCCAGTAAAGAATTACTCAGTTATGGAGATCTTGAAGTTGATCAGGGATAGAGCTTATACTTTAAAGATGTTTCCCTATAGGATATTTCTTAGATCAGCTAGTTTGCCATTCAAACTAATGATGACATGCTTTGCTTTGAAATTTCAATGTCTATGGAAGGATAAAGCTCAAAAGCAGTGTTATAAAACTATTCATAATAACAATAATAAATGCAGCAGCATATAATTTATTTTAAAGCTTCTCACCAAACCAAAATACTAAGCCATATTATGTATGGAGGTAACTTGGAGTGCTCATACTAAAATATATTAACAAGAACTCAAACTAATAATCAGTTGGGCACAGGAACCAAATTGCAAACAAATCCACAATTTTTTACCTTCTTTTGCCTTCCAGATTCTGCTTATATGACAAATCCCTAAATTAAGACATAGCCATGGGCTAGGCAAGGCTTAATGAACTGATTTGAGCATTGCTGGTAGCTACTGCCCATGAGGGTTATATACAACAGAGTGCTATTTCAAGAATGAGTATTTCCTAGAAACGGCCTGCTTTTTATGCCTGTTTTCTTGAAAGCCCCATTAGTGTCTACATAGCTTGATCACCAATAAGTGGATTAGTGGTGTCTTTCAAAATGGATTAGTATTCCTATGTATTTAATTAAAGTGGACCTCATTCCATCATTCTCAAGAGGAAAATTATGCAGAGAGAATTTCCTGATGTACAGACATTGACTACAACTATGTCTCCCACTTGAGTCCTTAGCTGATCCAGTTGGCTGCAGAGTTCCAAAAGCCTGGAATAACATCTACACTCCGTGCTTTTCCTCCTGAGATCGGAAGTGCCAGTTTGTGTGGGGAGTGGAAGGGGGATGGTGCAAGAAGGGCCATGTCCTTGGCATGAATCTCACACTTGCTCAGGAGGGCCCACTTGCAAGTCATCTTGTTAAATGGTAAAAACATTAATGTGCTCGTTCTTTTCAAGTTAAACTTGAAAAGGGAAAAGTTCAATCAAGATGTATCTGGCTCACAGGTAGACTCAGGTCGTTAAATATATTCTCATAAGAAAATATCATCTTAAGACATATTACTGCTATTAATATCAAAAGAAATTATTTCAGATTTGCACTTACTTCATGCCCTGGTCTACAGCAGGGTTACAAATTTTATGGAACCAATCCCACATTAGCAAATATTTTGGCCCTGAGTCATTCTGTGCCCTGAAATGCACTTCCTGCTTCTCTCTTTTTGTGCCAGATGACCACAAAACTAATGGTTTGCATCTCTTTCTTTCTATAAGAACCACCTGAAGAATAATGGAAAAACCATATGGTTGGATTTCATTCTCAGACATTGTAATTTAACCAGACACTAGAGAAGCCTGGGTACCGTGTTTTTATTTAAAGTACCCCCAAATACGTCCAGCTAAAGAACCTTTCTCAATAACATATAATTAAACTTCAGCATATAAAAAAAAAAGAACCTCTCTCCAATTTCTCTGTCTTATTCTAGGGTTTGCAAAAGTCAGGTTTTGCAGGCTTCAAGAAGATATCTTTGTTTCTGGCCCTTTTGGGTTAATTCTCTTACAGATTTTAAAATGTAGATTAAAGAAAGCGTCCATCCTTTATGTCTCACTGAGTCTTCACCCTTGGATTCCAACATTGTGATGGGGCCAGTGGTGCAATGGATAACGCATCTGACTACGGATTCCAACATTGTTATGGACATTATGTGGGGAAAGGGCACTAAAGGCGGGGTGTTTGTAAGTGGGGTCCAGCCTTCCACCCTTCTTGCTACTTTCCAGCTGGGCGGGTTAGTCAAGGCAAATGCCTGGGCCAAAGGAGGGCAACAAGGCAGAATGCTGTTCTAGAATGCACCAGGGTAGACTGGCAGAGGCTTTGGGCTGAAGAGGCCCGATCGGGAAAGGTAAGCTTAATCATGAAGACTAAATGAAGTATATCTGACTACAGGGTTAAAGACAGGCTGTGGATCCAAGAGACCACGCTCAGCAATGTATAACAAGTGGTCCAAGAGCCTGATGAACTTTTTGTTTCTTGACTGTTCTGCCAAGTAAAAGTTCCTCTTGATCATTTGGTTATATTCCACATTTACCCAAAACCCGTACCTGAAACACTGTATTATTTTATAGATGTTCCCACTGTGCAATTCAAAAATGATGTAATAGCAATTCCTTATGTGGGTTGGCACTTGAGAAGGCATAAAAATAACACAAACTCAAATCATTGAAAATATTCAGTACCAAATTTGCTTCTGATTTGAAATTTACCAGAAATAACAAAACGTAACCAAGTAGGGCTTTCTCAGAGAGGTCTTGGACTGTCCACACAGCCTCCCACTTCTCCATTCCCTCTTCCATGAAGATTGTTCTAGCTCAGGTTTCCCTGGTGAAGTGCAAAGATTGCCTACTGTACATTTCTTGAGCAAAGGAAAAATTTCAGCTATAGAACATCTTCTTGTCGTACCTAGTCTTTTTATACCTCATCAGTGAAGGCTACTGGCACTAAAATAATAACAACACAAATGAGATTTAAAGTAGGTGCATATGTGTACATATACATAAGAACAAAAAGCAATACTTTAAACCATCACCAATAGATAATGTGCTGTATGCTACTGTAAGTTTGGGGAGCAGTAAATCCTAGAGCCATGAGCTGTGTGTGATGAGAAGATCAGCAGCTCCCTTTTTAGCCACTGTTTCCAGAAAGAGGGTAGAAGCCATTGGAATGTAACAATAGTAGTCCATTCCCTTATGCACACATAATATCCCATCATTCAGTGTATTTACCACATTCTTGCCATATTTATATTTGAGTTTTTTTTGAATTGGCACAATCCTATACACAGTCACTGAAGAGACTGGCTTTGTGTTCCAATGAGTTAAGTTGCACTTGTGATACCGTTATGCCGTACTGAAGTGCCTCTTCTAGTCATGGCCACTCCACTTTTAAGCCCGTTTCCTGCTAATGCATCTGGAAAAGCAAGAGGAGATGACTCAAATACTTTTGCACTCCTTAACCCTCAATGTGGGAGACCAGAATGGAGCTTCTGGCTTCTGGCTTCATCCTAGCCCAGAGCTGGTTATTGTAAACATTTGGGAATTGAACTAGCAGATGAAAAATCTCTCCCTCTCTGTCACTTTGTCTTCTGAGATACATAACTAACCTTTAAATTGTTTTGATGGACTTTGTCATTTATATTTGGAAACTTAAAAAAAAAAAAACTTTAAAGCAGGCATTTCAAAACTATTTACTTTGCCCTATCCTTTGAACTTGATTTGGTTCCTAACTCATGCATTTAAATTATAAATTCTTATTTAAATTTCTAAAGTCTTATTTTCACAGTTAATGGATTGATGTTAACAGTAATGGATTAAGGGCAAAGGCTTGATCCAATTATGGTGACTCGAAGATGAGCTCAATGGGAGGCCTCAGGGTCACAAAGAACTACTGAAAGGCAGTTCTCACTCAAGGGTTCCTTAGCTAAACCAAGCCTGCTCCCTGGCTCCCCCTGCTTCCTAATTCACCCACCAGGTCATCATTTCTGTTCAGGGCAAGGGCACTAAAGGCAGGGTGTTTGTAAGGGGAGTCCAGTCTTGCATCCTTCCTGCTGCTTTCCAGCTGGGCGGGTTAGTCAAGGCAAACGCCTGGGCCAAAGAAGGGCAACAAGGTAGGGTCACCCTACCTTCGCCTGTGAATCTCCAAAACTGACAGTGAAACGAAAGGATTTCTTTTCTAATTTAGCTTCTCTTGGGCATTTTAGTTGTAGTATTGAAAAGCTAACTAACACCCCTTGTGGATGAGGTTAGCGAAGATTGAGGAAATCAGTATTTCCAAATTCACAACTGGAAAATATCTTAATCAGAGATTGTGAGCTTGGAGTCTCTTCCTCTCTCTTTGGGTTATGTAAGCACTACAGTCGTGACTTGTCTCTTACTATGCCAAGGTCAGTGTTGTTTCTCAATACGCTCTTCATCGGTTATGTAACCTTTGCCTCTAATAATCCCCTAGCTCAATTTTCTTTCAAAAGCAGACTCAGAAAATGTTCTGGATGCTGGTAGTCAATGAGGTTGCAGGTTGCAGGACACGAAGTTCAAACCTGACATGGTCCTTGCCGTTCAATATCCACGTGCCCTGAGCAAGGCCCTGGATCTGACAGGGTTCCACCTCCTAACTAGAAAATAAAGAAGAGTTAATTCCAACGTCCTCTGGGATTTTGAAAGTCTCCAATGACTCTTCTGTTGCCACACCATTCTGTACAACTATTCAGTTGGATCCCCAAACACTGGACTTACATCCTGTATCCTGCAGATGAGGCAGCCTAACTCTACTGCCTATATGAGAGATCCCCAGATAAAGTACAAGCAGAGTTGTCATCTCTAAGCACCTTTTGGATCAATCCAGAGTAAAGTGACAAATCCTGTTGTAACCCAGGGGTAATGAACATGGTGCAGAATCACTTTATGTCTTCAAATAGGTGTGCGTCTCCTTTTTTTTTAAAAAAAGGATTTATTCATGTATTATTTATTTGAAAGGCAGAGCTATAGAAAGAGAGAGAGATCTTTCATTCACTGGTCTACCCCCCAAATGATCACAACAGCCAGGGCTGGGCCAGGTCAAAGCCAGCACAGAGCTTCTTCATGGGTACAGAGGCCCAACACTTGAGTCATCTTCTCCTGCTTTCCCAGGCACATTAGCAAGGAGCTGGATATGAAGTAGGGCAACCTGGATTCGAACTGGTGTGAAATGCTGGTGTTAAAGGGGGCAGCTTAACCCTGGCATTAACTCAGGAATGGTAGGCAGTCAAAAGTATTATCAATGCATTCATACAAAATGCATATTATGAAAAATGCATGAATTTCAGAGTTTTTTTGCACTAAAATAAGCTATATTTCAATTCCATTTTCCATGAATGTTTTTAAATCCCCTGGTATAACTTTCACATTAGTACAGGATGGAATAATCCACAATTCCCATTGACTAAGGAAAATACATTTGAAGCTTATGAAAGAGATCAAATAAATATCAAAGCATCATGGAGAAAAAGAGAAGGATGAGAAACTGATCAAGAGTAAAAGGAAAAACAGGGAGAACAGAATGTGAAACTGAGTGCATGATGTGCTCAGCATTTAAGCATGTAACGCTTGTCAGTGGGTTAGATTCTCACAAAACCCTGTGGTGCAGGTTTCATTCGCACAGGGAGCTCGGGGGACTCCACCCTTACATCACTCCAGGGAAAGTCAGGTAAGAGTCATTAGTTAACTGGGAATGGGAAAGCTATGGCAGCTGTGAAAGTTAGAGCAGACATGTTGCACTCCTCCACCCCGCCCCACCCCGGACAAAGAAAATTCCACACCCTTCCAGAGTAAGTCATAGCTGTCTGCCAGCTGAATTCAGGTCTGGACTGCCAACTTCTCGCCTCCGGGAAATGAAAGCTGAAATATAGAGAGACCACACTTCAAACATGCGCTTTGGCCACATCGTGCTGCATTTTTCATCAGCAGAGGCCAATATCAATTTTGTCAAAGCTTCTATTATTTCTATTCCTGTTCCTAGCAGCTCAGTTGCAGTCAGCATTTCCAAATCCTACAAGCACTCCATCATGAATTTGCCAAGACATGTGGTTAAGTGATGAGAAAGATATAAACCACAAGTAGTAATTTTTCCAGAGCTTCTATGCACTGGATCAAGTATGGCTGGGATGAGAAATCTAGAAGGATGTTAAAAATTCTCACCCTGCAAACTTCTCTTTATCCTCAGGTGTGGCGGAGGTGCTCCTCCCGGGAAATCTTTTGCTTGTGTTTAGAGTTGCCTCTCATAGCTGCCATGATCCTACCATTTTGGAAAGCTTGGAGGAGAACCTATCCCATACCCTCATTCAAAAGCACCAGAATCAACCCACAACTCCGCTCAAGTGCGTATCCACATTAGCCAAGAGCACCAAAGCCCTTTGCTCATTTAATTTTTTCAAAAACCATGCAAATGAGTGATTTGTGTTTACAGAAAGTTGTAGTGACCTAAAAGCCAAACAAGAACCACATTCAGTTGATTCAAGAAGCAAAATCAAACCAACCAGTGGCTATGGGGGAAAAAAACCTTTGAGATGAAGAAATTGTGATTTCTATTCAGCCAAGAATCTTGGAGATCCTCCCGATAACTTTAGCCACAGTAGTGACCATCTGCCTAGCGATATCAATTATGAGTGATTAACTCAAGATACACACACAAATATAGTTTTTTAGTCTCCGTACTTATAATCATCTGTAACTTTGTGGTAGAGGAAAAAGATCATGGATTAATACTAGTGTTATTTGTACTAACTACACTGCTAAAGCTCAGAGAATAATAGCACCTGGAACAGAGGGCTCACCTGGCACATGAAAAAGAGGAATTTGTGTGGTCTTCCCAGCAGCTGAGCCTGATCTGCCAAGCAATATCTGTCTAAGCATGAGCTATTTGTAAGTCCAAATATTACAGGGCCCTACCATAATGTAAGACTCACTGTTGTGGGATCTATGTTTTGTGTTGTCATCATTGGATAGGCAGTGGAAGGCACAGTTCTTGTGAGAAGGCAGGGCTTTTATAATCCAAGTTTTGTCTTTATGTGTTAGTTTTCCACTACTATAACCAAATACTACTCGAGGTTAGGTAGCATTTAGCTCATACTTCTGGGGGTGCTAGAACATGGCTCCAGCATCTTCTCAGTGCTGGTGAGGGATTGCCTGGCTGTGTCACACAGCAAGTAGCCTCCTGGTTGGAGGGAGGCAAGGGAGAAAGATTGCATTGTGGCCAGAAAGCCAGAGTACAATTCCAACAGTTAGGCTTGTTCTTTTACAGCACTCATCCCACCTGACCATTGTCTCTGGCCCAACATTAGTAAAAATTGTTCATTAAAATATAGACCTTATCATTGATTACCTAGTATGCATCAAAGCTTACATTAGATCACAGACATGTATCACTTCATTTACAAATCAAAATTCTATAATTTACATCCAGGATTTTAATCTTGGTTTTCTTGAATCCAAGGTCATCCCCAGCTCTAGACCTGCCCATCATTTCCCATAACCCATGTCCCCTCTACACTTTTCAGCAGCCACAACTCCTGATGCTTCAAGGTCAGCTTGTGAGACATTCCATGGCTTGCAGAGTTTATCTCCTTGTGGGCTCAGCCAGTTCTTTGTCAGACAAGTAGTCAGAGGAATATGAAGATGGTTGCCCAACCTCCAGCTTTCAAAGAAAATGAAACACAAAGCAATAGTTTCTCACTGTTATAAATCCCACATGTATCAGCACCATGTTGGTATGTGAGATATTTTGATCATAGACACAGCTGCAAATCCACCTACAAGAAAAGTATCCTTTGGACTGATCTCAATGAAATAATTCAATTGGATTCAAATTTTTGAAAAAGCCAAATGGAGCATACCTACTGAGAAATCTTACCACTTGTATTCTTTCTGAAAGATGCTGCTAGAAGGGCTAATTCTCCCCAAACCCTCCCACCATGGTGGGTTCCTCCACCCCGTTGCATAACCACAGTTCAAGTTCAGTTGAGATTCCCTCATTGCAAGCATATACCAAACCTAGAGTCCAGCATCTTATTGTCCAGTCAAGTTCAACGGCTTCTTAGGTAGACCCTCTCTGGTTTGAAGACAGAGCCAGCAGAGTATCATCCCGATCAACTGGGGAGGGGAGGGGAGAATCCCAATATCTATGAAACTGTGTCATATAATACAATGTAATTAATGAGTAAAAAAAAAAGAAGGGCTAATTCTTTGTTCCACAGGCAAGATTTCCCTGGCATAAAATAAAAGAATGGCAATATATGTGAGCTTCCTACAAGTTTCTACACACAAACTCTCTCACTGGAAACAAGTTGTATGGATGACACAAGGAACAGAAGTTCTGGAGCTAGAGAGTCTAACTGTAAGTGGCAACACAGTCTTTTACTTGTGTGAGTTTGGGCAAGTGAATGATTTTAGCTCACTCTGTAATTTTATAACTCACACATTAGGACTAATGGCTCAAGTTGGATTACCTAGAAGCAAAGCCTCAGATGAGGATTTGTCTTATTCAGGAAATGTGAAAACTAGGACCTGAGTGAGGAAAACATGAAGGAAAAGCAAGTCAAGCAGATTTATATTTTCAGGTGAAAGTCCCCCAGAGAGTAACTTCAGTCCAGTGTTGCTGGGGAACTCTGCCCTAGAAATCATGCCTGAGAGTTGGCTCTGCCTGGAGGAACTGGGGCTTCTGTATCATTTTCGCCATAGGTCCTTGCTTAGGGAATATAGAAAAGGAGAGTATGTGTCAGTTCTGAGATGCTCCTGGTTCTGCAAAGCAAGCTTCACCATCCTGTAGAAAATAGGTGCTTCCTGTTAGAAGCAAGCACACACACCGAAGCCTGAGGGTCCATAGGAGGGGAAAAGAAACCAAGAGTGATCTGGGTGGAACAGCAGCAGTGGAGGGAGCATTGACATAAATAATAATACCTCTCCTGCTAGGCATATATTTATGCATATATCACGTCCAACAGATAATAGCAACTGGATCCATAATATGCTTTAGCGCTGTCATACTAATCTTGTCCATAGCATCCTCCCAAAGGCAGTCTCTCCACACTCAGAGCTGGAGGTCCTGCTGAGTCTATAAGGTGACGCCCAGATGCTGGACTTGGCACTCAGACGGGTGCCTAAATGCCAGTTTCATCTAGTTGGCTGTCTGTACTTAGCACCATGTTTGCTGTTGCATGCACTATCCTTGTGGGTTCTCTACTTAACAAGGCCCACTTCCTACCAGGTGGGATGCACTCCAGCGAAGTAGATGAAGGAAGATTCTCTGGCCTTCTCTTTCAGCCATACTATTGGCTGCCAGAAGGATTTGCTGGCCCTAAAGCTTCCTCCCCTCTAATTAAACAGGCCCTTGACCTTTTCAAGTTTTGCTTATTCAACTTCCTTGAATCTCTTGGATTGACCCATAGTCCACAAAAGGGCTTCTTTTTCCCTTTTGTACTTGGGATCCAATTCAGAGGAAACTCCTACCGCCCCTTGCTCCCTAGGGAGCCTAGGACCCCCACAGAAATAATGGAGCCCAGGCTTTCTTTAATTAATCTTCCTTAACAATCAGCCATTCCTGTGTACCCATGGCAAATTCATCTGTAAAGCAGCCTTCCCGCTGTGACTAATCCTTTCTGTGAGAAGATTGTGTTCCATCCCAAAGCCCCCTTTTATACACATCCGATCACAGGCTGCATCTTCTCTCAAGGCCAGAGAGCCCCTTCTGGCCACACGACTCCGGGGCCTCATTTTCTGAGCTGCCATCATCCCTGAAATTAATCTCCAAGAGGCCTCTTTTACAAGAGTGGCAGCAAATATCCGATTCAATTTGCTTTCACCCAAGATTTCCCAGGAGTCATGCCGGATGAGATAATCAATGATGATTATAGGGTTTGGCCTGCCTCGCTGAGCCCAAGTGTTAAAAGAAGGGAGAATTTCTGCTCCGGTGCTCACCCAAGTCAGGTGCTAATTCAGGCAGATCCATTACTTTTCTCAGCTGCTCTAAACCATATGTGCTGCAATAATCATGCTGGATAGGTAGAGGCAGTGTGTCTCCCACCTAAGAAAATAGAAATCATTTTTCCTATTCCTCCTACCACAGACCAGCAACAACTAAAAGGTACAGAACATCTGGAGCCCAAATGAGTAGACTTTTCAGGCAATGACACCAAAGAGATTTAATTTAGATGGGCTAAACTTCCTTTGTCTCCACTAGACAGAATAGTCATTGCCTTTGCATTAATCCAATCAAAAGAAGACATTTGATTACTTGTGGCTTCCATCTTAACCCTAAGAGAATGGTTTAAGAGATGGTTAAGCGATCACAACCTCCAGAGAAGGGAAGCAAGGACCTGCAGCTAAGGAGTCAAACATGTCCCCAGTTACCCATACCCTCCCCGGATGCACCCCCTATCTTTTTTTTTCCAAAGGCTGTGACCAAAAATGAAGATGTTGTAGTACATGGGTTATCTGTTACTACATAAAACATTACCCCTCAACCGAGGAGCTAGAAACAAGAAGCATGTATCATCTCATGGTTCCTCTGGGTCAAGAATCTACGAGTTTCTTGTTGGTATGGTTTTGGTTCAGACCTCTGAGCAGTTTGTAACCTGAATATTATCTGGGGCTGCTATCATCTCAAAGCTGGGCTTGGATAGGGTGAGCCTGTGGGCTCATTTACTCACTCTTTTATGTGGCTGTGAGCAGGCCTCAGTTTCAAGCTCCCAGATGTGGGGCCTTGCACAGGGCTGCCTCACAACATAGTAACTGAGCTCTCCCAGAGTAAGCAACTCAAAGGACAGTGGGCAAAAGTACCCAGGATAGAAGCCAGAGTCTCTTTATAGCCTTTCATCAGAAATGACATTATGTCATTCCCTAGTCTCATCCTCAACCTATTGGTTAAGAAGTGAAATAATAAGCCCTACTTCTACTCAAGGGAAGAAGACCACCCAGGGAGTGAATGCCAGGAGGTGGAATCATAGAGACCACCTTAGAGTGCCTAGGATGAATGGGAAGAGACCACCGGAGCATAGAAAATGTCCTCCTGCTAGACACAGAGCTCACATGTGTCTGAGTTCTAGTGACAGTTTCATTCCTACAATGCAGGATGTTACACACAAGGGAAGGGAATGAGGGTGGTTATATGTATATGAAACTGATCTGGAAGTTCAAGGCCAGAATCAAAGCTACAAGCAGGCTAGGCCGCCTTGAAATTTCCATAAGGGCAGTGGGCTAAGGATTTGCATTCTGGCCTATTGTTGACTTCACACCTTGTCTTATTCCCTACTTCAGTAGTGCATATAGGGCACGTAGGTAGGAATGGCAAAGAGAATAACAGATAAGGTGAAGACAGAGGACCAAAGCTAGGTTGGTGATGAAGGATGTAAGCAGAGGCTTGCTCAGTGTTGGGTACTGGGGCTAGTCCTCTGGGGATGCTTCCCTGAGCCCATCATGCCAAAGGGACCCCTAGCATAAAGAAACGTGAATAAAAAAACACACAAGAAGAGAAAATTCCAATCATCCTAGCTGAGCCCAGTCCTAAGTGAACTCACCCACTGAGTGAGTGATACCAGGTGAGACCTGCAGGAGAATTGTCTGTCAGCTTACAGAGAATGAGAAAAGCAGAAACCTTAAGGTGTTAAGCTTTGGAATGGTTTCTTCCCCCTGCCATAGTTAACTGGTGTTTGGAAATGGGTGCCACTATTTAGAAAACACATGGCATTGGTTTTAGGCCTGGGCAATGGGCAGAGGTTGATGGAGTAATGAGGGAACTATTAGTGAAGGCTGGAAATATTTTAAGGAAATTATTCTTAGAGGCTGGAAAAGGGGTGAGGGGTGGGGAGCTTGTCATTGAGGGACAGCTGGCGCAGCTACAGCCTGAAATAATTTGAAAGAAAGTATACGAGTCAACTTAAGGTTATGGTTCAAGAGCAGAGGAGGCAGATGTTGAAGATGAAACTTGACTGCTGGCTGAGTATCATTAAGTGTGAGAAGACACAGAAAAAGAAGGAACTGCTCACTTTGTAGCCTGGATGGGAAGAAAGGGCCTAGGACATGCTGAGTTGGTTTTCCGGAATCTTTAGAGTTTCCAACAGGCAAGAGATTCTTGAAGGGGGAGAATTGGTTTCAATCACAAATAAACCGAGAGTGTAGGGTTAAGGCCCCTGGGGAAAAAGAGTTTGTATCTAACAGACCTCAGTGAGATAGAAGTTCAGATTCATTATTTATTTCTATTTCATTTGAAACAGAGAGAGAGAAAGGGAGAGAGAGGAGAAAGAGAGAGATAGAAAGAAAGATAGAATGAATCTTATATTCACTGGGTTGTTTCCCCAAATGCCCACACTTTCTGGATTTGGACCAGGCTGAAGCCAGGATCCTACAATCCAATTCAGGTCTCCCACATGAGTGACAAGGATCCAAGGGCTTGAACTACCACCTGCTGTGAACTGCTCCTTCCCGTTGGGTCGGAAGTGAAATTAATACTTGAACCAGTCACTATGATATGAAATGCAGGTATGTCTTAAATGCTATGTCAAATGTCTATTCTATAAAAATGGTAATACTCAGAAACCCTATCAGAGTAGAAAGAAAGCTTTAAAATGCAACTGTGGCTGTGGCTTTTCTTCAGTAGGTTGTACTACATGGAAAACTTAAGTGTATCTTAAAGGAATTGTAGCAGCTTGGAGTGAAGGAAATGATTAAACAATAAAAATGTTATTGATCCCTTATTTTGTAGAAGTCAGAGGTAGATTGAGAAAGCTACACACATGAACTATCTGTCATGGAAATACAAGGCAGCCCCATGAGTGGACCCAGACACAGCTCTCAGGTGACCAGTCTAGGTACTTGCAAGAACTATGAGAAGCAATGATCTGCTGTTGTGTTAGACTTTTGGGTGTAAGGTCATGTGGCACATAGGAATAGTTCATTGGTATGGCATGTACCTGACAAGACTGCTGTTCACCAGGGACTATGAGGTGTCTCTCATTCTCCCCCTTTGGGAAAGGAGTGGCTGCTGCATCTGCTGGTACCTATCTCTTGGATAAGGATGCTCTAGGCCCACAGGTTTCACAGGCTCCTGAGAGCTGTCCTTGGCATCCATCCCAGGTGGAGATCACAAGTTCCTAGATTCTGAGTCTTAGGAAGGTCTTGGAAAGGGAATTCATTTAGCATTTGAAGGAAATTAATTGTTATGACCAGAAGACAAGTGTGGTAGGTCATTTCTGACCACAGAATTTTACAGCTCCTTAGGGGTCCTTGCATCCTCCTCTCTAAGTGCCCTCACTCCCACTGACAGGAAGTCAATCTACTGAGAGACTAGAACGCACAGGAAGAAGCATCAGGGTGCCTGATACAAGCACCAACAGGTGGGCAGATACAGAACAGCTGGGCAGAGGCCTTCCAGCCTCACTACCTGTCTGCTGGATACAGTCCCATGAACCAGACCCAGACCAACACATCCAACTCTAAGGATTATGAGCAGTGATAAATCATTGTTATTATAGCTACAAAATGTAGAGATGACTGGTTACACAGAAATAGTTAGCTGGTACACTCTCACCACTTCCAGCACTCAGACACCTATTTGGTGAAGAACTGGTGGAATTTGGAAAAGCCTGTGGTTCCCAGAGGCCCCCCAAGCCAGAGTGCAGCATATGTGCAGTGCCTGCTCTCTTCAGTTATGTCACAGTAGCTAACAAATATCCAATGGTCCTTTCATTGCTCAGAGGCAGCTGGACTCTGAAAAGGGCTGAGTTCTACAAACAGTCTTTTGATTTCTAGGAAATAATCCTAAGAACTCACACACCAAAGACCCTTGTTTCTCAGAGTCCAGGGAAACCAACATTGCGAAATTCCATTGGAAGATGAGGACAGTGGCTGCTGCGTCACCAGACCACTTCCTGGTGTTGCTATGTTGCTGTTGAAGGAAATTGCTCTTCTCTTCACCCGTACGTGAGCAGACAGGATCACCCTGGTGACTCGAATGACCTGGGATGTCACCAGACCACTCTTCCATCTGTTGAGAAGGTTGTGATATGTGGACAACACAGTTATCACAAATAAAATCCTTATCCAGGTTTCCCTGCACTCAAGTCTGCCAGTATGCAGAAAGAAAAGCCATTGCAATGTGAGGGACGGCTCAGCCATACTGCTGTACTCCCTGGTGAATTTCTGCTGGCTTGTCCAGAGCCAGCCCCAGCATTGCCTGAACCAGGGAAACATCCGTTGCTTTCCTTCCGCTCCCCAGTGAAACAAGAACCACGCCATTGCAACCCTATCATTGCAGGGTTTCATGGCTACATGTTTGTGGTTTGCTTCCACTGGCTCAGAGTTGGTCAGAAAAGAGGATTTAGCTGTGAACTTCTTGATACACCACAGGGCTACCGATATGTGGGAGACAATGGATGGACAGTTGCTGATGGATTCATTCCAGATACCTGCTCTGTTGTTGCAACAGAGAATAACACACACACACACACACACACACACACACACACACACACACACACACATTTCTGCCTTCAAAGATCTTAGCTTTTACTCCAAGCTGATAGGTAATAAAAAGCTCATGAATAGGGCTAGTGAGATGGCTCATTGGCTAAATCCTAGACTTGCATACACCAGGATCTCATACGGGTACCGGTTCTAATCCTGGCTGTTCCACTTCCCATCCAGCTTCCTGCTTGTGGCCTAGGAAAGGCTCCTGGATTCGGATCAGCTCAGCTCCAGCTGTTGTAGTCACTTAAGGAGTGAACCAGCAAACAAAAGATCTTTCTCTCTGTCTCACCTTTGAACTGTAAGTCTTCCTTTCAAATAAAAAAAAATAAATTTATTAAAAGCAAATGAATAAAACAGAGTGTATGGGAAGGTAATAAATGTTGTACAGCAGAATAGAGCAGGAAATGAGAATGAGGAGGAGGCATTTGAACACAAGCCCACATTTGAGGAAATATTTGCAGGCAGAGAGTGATTTAGCCATTGGATCTAAGATAAAGAAGTGCAAAGGTCCAGAGGTGAGTGGAAAAATGCTTGGTGAGTTTTAATAACAGCAAGGAGACCAAAATGGCCTCCACTGTATCTCCTTCGCTGCAAATCTGCCTTTCCAATATAAACAAACAAGCAAACAAACAGATAAAAGAATGGTAGCAAGAGGGAAGTAATAATAAAAATCCAGGCGAGAAACCCTGGGCAGCCGGTGAGAAACAACCAGATTCTGAACGTGCCTGTAGGTGGCTGTTGGAGCCTGTAGGGAGTGATAATTAGACAAGGGTATCTGCAAGCTCTGTAGTCTGCCTACCTGAGACAGGACTGGCTTTTGGCAGAGGCCAAGGGAACTACGGTGAGCCAGGCTCGTGGAGAGCTACGTGCATGTGTTCAGTTTGTGGCTCTTCTCCTCAGACAGGGGATATTTGAGTCTGGAATCCTTTGAGGAAGTGTGGGCCAGAGACATAAATTTGAAAGAACTAATAAACCTGAGCACCTCATTTTACTCTTTTGATTTTATCTCCTCCCTAGTAAATTGAGCTGGAGGGAGAGGATATTAGGTGAGATATTAGAACAAACGATCGCCTGCAATTCTTCCCTGAGCTAACACCAGTCATTTATCTCCAAGACAATCCGGCTTCCCACGCCGCTCACCTCTCTAGCACTCTGCCTGTGCGGGCCTCTCCACTTCTGATCCCATTTTTTTAGGCATCCTGCAAGCTGTCACTCTTTCCTGCCCAACCACACCAGGAGAGACAGTGAGTGAGTGCTGGTGGCAGTGAGTGAGTGCCCCAGCCCCCTGGCTGCTGGCTAAGAGGAGAGCAGAGCTAGCAAAGGGAGGCACCATTGTTTTGCCAGTGATGGCAGACACAGAGACAGTAGCAGCTGCTGAGAGGGGCCGTGAGGCTGGTCACTTGTAGGAGAAGCATGTGCAGCTCACCAGGCAGAAGCCCACAGGACTTGGTTCTTTCCAACAGGGAGCAGGAAGCTTCTTCCAGGATCACTAGAGTGACAAGGGTTGGGACATTCAATGCCACTAGGGAAGTCCCTGCGTGGGTTGCCATATGTCTTGGGTTCGAATCCTGGCACCTCAGCGTCCAGTCCAAATTCCTGCAAATTCACCCATAAGAAAAAAGGTGACAGCTCATTCAAGTGCTTAGGACCCTGCCACCCATGTGGGATACTCAAGTGGAATTCTAGGCTCCTGGCTTTGGTCTGGCCAAACCCGGACTCTCGTTGGGATGGGAAGGGAACCAGCAGACAGAAGATTTTGTTCTCTTTCTGTCTCTGCCCTAGTCTTCTCGCTCCCTTTTCTCCTTTCCAAATAAAATGAAAAATAAAATTGTTGAAAAAAGAATAAGAGTGGATAAACCTCTTCCTTTGCCCAAGACGGTATAGATTAGCATCTTTCATTCCAGCATAAGGGTTAATAGCAACTTCTTTTGCATTCAGCATTGCTGCAGTGTACATAGTAAATTGCAAGTTCCTGTATCTGATAAGCTTGCCTCAGTTATCATGACCTTACCCTGATGACTTAGAATCACTGACTTTTGCACAGTTACCAATTAATTCCACCTTCACGGGCCAACTCTACATGGTCTTCCCCTTGCTGCACCCGGCTTCCAGTTCACCAGAGAGCGAGAGTCAAGACTGAGTCATCCATCTCTGGACAGTGCTCTCTGCTGGTGAGCCAACAGGATCAGCTTAGCTGTTCAGGCTCTCCTATGAGCTACCTCCTATGAGTGTAGCTTTCCTAGGAACCTTTGTAGCTCGCTGCACAAATGGTTCAGGCCACCTACTCGGTGGGAGATAGAACCAAGGTCCCTAGTTCTACATTCATTCATATCATCAGAACCTGTCTTATCACGTACGTGGCTAATACTTATCAGAGCTTTCTACATGCACAGCACCGCAGGGGATACAGAAGATCCATATACTAACATTACTCCTGGATTTAGCCACCCCCCCAAAAAAAATGTACAACCAACACCCTGACTATATAGATAGCAAAATAGCAACAGCAGCTGAGCAGCAAGCAATCTGATGATAGACAATCCTCCCATCAAATCAAACATTTGTTAATTGCTGCTTATTGAGTGTCAGCCACTTGGCACACTTCATCACATTTGTTCTCCCTGACCACGCTCTGAGGTTGAGATTACAGTTTCAGCTTGGTGGACAGGAAGCCCAAGGTTCCAAGAAGTGAGATGGATGACTGGCTGAAGGTCAGACAGCTGCAAAACAAGAAATGGAATCAAGAACCAAATGGTCACTTTTCTCAGATTCCTCCTTTCTGGGTCGTTTCAGGCGAGTGTCTCATCTCCTCTGAACGCACAGCTGAGACCTCGCAGGAGAACCCACTACCCTTCCTCTCTGGCGTGAGGCTTGGCTGGGATAAAGATGAAAAATGGGGGCACTGGCTTCAGGGACAAGAGGTAAGGGGAGACCAAAAACAACCTCATAACTCAAATAACTCCTGTTTTTAAAAATGCTTACTTATTTATTTTCACCTACCTGAAAGTCAGAGTAGCATACAGAGAGAGATTTTCAAACCACAGTTTAACCTCCTGGCCATGGCCATAACAGTTGGGGTTAGTCCAAACTGAAGCCAGGAGCCCGAGGTGTCAGGGGCCAAAGTACTTGAACTGTTGTCTCCCAGTATGTGTTAGCAGGAAGCAGTATCAAAAGTGGCATGGCTTGACTGAAATCAACACTCGAACATGAAAGGAGGATGTCCCAGGCAAGGGGCCAACTAGTTGTGCCACGTTATAATTAATATTTTTGAAAATATTTACTTGAATGGTAGATTCGCAGAAATAAGAAGAGACAGAGAAAGAAAGATCTTCTGTCTGTTGATTCAGTCTCCAAACGGCCGCAACAGCTGGAGCCAGGAGCCTCCTCCGGGTTTCCCACATGACAGGGGCCTAAGAATTTGAGTTATCCTCCACTGCTTTTCCAGGGCGTAAGCAGGGAGCTGGACAGAAAGTGGAGTAGTCGAGAATAGAACCAGTGCCCATAAGGATGCCAGAGTCAGCAGGCAGAGGATTAACCTGTTGAGCTACCACACCAGCCCTGATATTAATATCTTAACCTAAAATTTAAAACATCTAATCACAGAATTGTCTCCTTGAACCTGGACTAACACCTCCCCACTTCTTCTACTCCTCAACACATTGGCAATTATTAGATAATTTCTAGAAACTTAATATACAGCATGGTGAATGTACTGAATAATGATGTATTGTTTACTTAAAATTTGCTGAGAGTAGATTGTTCTCACTACAAGGGGGAAATGATAAATATGAGGTGATGGATATGTTAATAAGCTTGATTGTGGTAATCATTTCACAATGCATGTCTATCAAAATATCGTGGCATATGTATAAATTTTATTTGTCAATCATTATACCTTCAGAGAGCTGAAAAAAATGAAATTAGATAAGTAAGACCAGCAAGTGACAGTCCTGGGGGAAGCTACCTGCATCTGTAAATAAGGCTTTATTACATTTGACAGGTCGAGAAAAGTCATACCCACCGGCCCCAGGGACCCGGATGTACCTGCAGAGAAGAGACTCTTTCCTGGAGGATTTAGCACCTGTCTGCAAGTAAAGGCCACACGTAAATAACAGTCCAGGGCAGTCACAGAGAGGGACACCAGGAGCAGATGATGCTCTAGCTGCTCCCCAGAGCCAGAGCACCCGTGATGGGATTTTAAACATGCATAGGAGGGCTCAGTGTGGTAGCCTAATGGCTAAAGTCCTTACCTTGCACATGCCAAGATCCCGTATGGGTGCAGGTTCATATCCCAGCAGCCCAGCTTCCCATCCAGCTCCCTGCTTGTGGCCTGGGAAAGTAGTAGAAGATGGGCCAAGACCGTGAGACCCTGCACCCATGAGGGAGAACCAGAAGAAACTCCTGGCTCCTGGCTTTGAATGAGCTCAGCTTCCGCTGTTGCAGCCACTTGGGGAGTGAATCAGCAAGTGGAAGGTCTTCCCCTCTGTCTCTCTCCTCTGTATATCTGAGTTTCCAGTCAAAACAAATAAATGTTAAAATACACACACACACACACACACACTGGAAAGGACACAGAGCAGTGGAGAGCTGGAGGGAAAGGTGTCAAGAAGAGAGAAGGCAGCGACTTGGCCCTGGGGTGGAAACACGAAGGGGCTGCATGTCATTTCTCCACCTATGAAAGCCAAGTGCACTGCAGCTATTTTTAACACACACACACACACACACACACACACACCCTCCAGCAACCTGGGCTCTGCCACACACAAGGCAGTGACTCCCGTGCTGGTGTTGAGCAATTATTAATGGGAAAAGCAAGTTGCTGGGGCTCCCAACAGCCATTTTTAACTGTGGACATTATTGCTCAATTTTGAGCTGCACGGGGGACTCGTAAGGGGAAGACATAATGCTTGTTTGTGGAACTTTTATAGCTAATTGACATTTTTTCAGTACTCCCTTGACAGCTGTAGCTACTCCTGATTGGAAGGGCCATGAAAAGCATCAAGTTGTGCACCGTCTCCAGATGGGGCCATATTTCTGATGCACCACCAGGAAAAAAAAAGAATAAATAAAAAGCTGTCAAAATAAACACACTCTAAAGTGATTAAGAGGAGCTCGAGTGATTGGCAAAAACCACTCTCTTTGTGCAAAAACATTAGATGCTATTTTTGTGCTAATTGAGGATGTTGTGCTACTTGGGGCTGTCAGATTAACTCCTTTCATGGGAATGGTCTCTGCTGAGAAAGCAGAACTGGTAAGTCAATTTTCTTTCCCAGTAAAAGCCAATGCTTCTACTGTCTTGGCTGCTGGAGGTCAAGTTCAGCTGAAACGTGATTAGAATCAAGTTGAGAAATCAAACCAATGCTAAGAAGTCCTTTTTTATGTGTAGACATCTTTGCATGCAGGTTATCCACTACAACTAGAATAGATCAAGCTATACTAATATAGAGGAGTGGACTTGCTTGGTGTAAATGCCAGTTGAGGTTCTCAGAAACTATACTGAACACGAGTTTATATATGTGTATATATATAAACACCTGTCTACTGTTGATAACATTTTTCTCTTCTTGACTCCAAAAGCCACTACTGCATGTGGTATGGGTTTCTTTGAAAGTATTTTCAGGATAAAAATAGATATGTAGAAAATGTGTATTTGTGTGTGTGTGTGTGTGTGTGTGTGTGTAATATGGAAGGCCATCCTGGTCTGGTTGTGGTTGCACAGGTGAAAGTCCCATCTCACCTATACACAGATCCCCAATCTGTAAGTTCCTTGATAGAAAACATCCCATGAAAGGTACAATGATCATGCAATGGTCACATTTGAATGTTCACATTTTACATCACTCTAACGTGTATGCAGCAAAACCTTGTACACCTCAGGCATAGGAAAATCTGTCAGGAATTTTCTTTCATTCTGGGCCTCAGCAACTCCAGGATATAACAGATTCTTTGTCTTCTTCGTTTCAGTATCAGTGCTGGGAAAGTTTCTTTTGGTCCAACTCAGGAAAGTTCCATCTTCAACCAAGCACAGTTGCCGGAGTCCAGCTCCGGCCAAGGTTCGGAGCTCGGGAAGGGTGCGTGGATGAGGCGTGAAGAGAGAAAGAAAGGAGACGGACCACCAGATTCCTTGATCGTAGTGGACAAAGTGAGAAAGCTGTCCGCTTTATTTATACAGAAGCAGTACAAAGTTTTTTCTTAGGGGCATATTGACATAGCTTCAGGGGGGCACAATTTACAACTTCTTGAGAAATGATTGAGGAAGGATTCCATATTCCTTGTTTATCTTGGCTTGTCAGTCTTCATCTGCTCTCCTCAGGTCTGGACTATAACCTAGGCGCCGCCTGTGTCAACCAGACCCCTATCTTGTATGAGTTAAAAGGTCTGGGGCCTTGGTCTATGGGGATCGGGGTTATTGACATTAGTTGGCCATTAGGTCTGTAAGCTCACACAGTTTGTTAAAGCAAGGGAAATAACGGTGGAAAGAATTGCAGTTAGCAATGAGCTAAGTTACTCTATTTAAGTTTCAACTCTACAATGGATGAGTGAGTGTTTGCAAAGACAATTCTACAAATTGTTTCAGTATTAGACAAGGCATTATCCATTCCAACGTTGCAACCAAGAGTTTCTCAGTAGACAACACATCTTATGCAGTAATACACTCCTAATACAATTCTTATTCAACTTATCTATCACTAAATGGGAGAAATACATCAAGAGAGAAAAAACATGAAGATCTAAGACAAAAGGTTATAAACATTACATTCCTCTGCAACTGCAGGCTCTACAACTTCATAAGTGATCAAACAATAATCAAAAAATATATCTTTATGATGTTAGTGAAATCACCCTGTATTTCCTCTAGCTAAAAATTTATGAAAACAACTAAAGCAGCTACATTTTCTATATTCTAAAGAATTGCAAGGACAGGCTAACCTTTAAGACCACAGTAACTATATTTTTTTGCCTTAGCAGGATAGGCTTCAGGGTTACAGTAGCTATATTCTTCGTCATAGCAGTATGGCCTTTAGGGTCACAGTAACTATATTCTTTGTCATAGCAGAATGACCTTTAGGGTCACAGTAACAGGATAACTTTTAGGGTTCCTCTTATCAAGCCATTCCCCAGAAAGCATGCTAAATATCTGGGCCAGATTTTATGGCAATGGGTAAACAGCACAGACTTAATTATACTCCTGTGTGTAGTTAAAGGCCCACTCACCAGGACATCCTCAGTAACATTAACTCTTAAGCTCACATTGGTTGTAAAAGCCATCTCACAGGGGCAGACAATGCCTCAATAGATTACAAAATTCTTAGTGGGGTGGTTGAGTGCCCATGCGAAGGGGAGTGAAAACTGCGTCAAGGTGGTCAGAGATGAATCCACTGAGCCCTGCTAAGCAGCTGGTAGCTCCCGGGCCCTGCCAGTCAGGGAGCTGTTCTCTTCACACCTTCGTGTTATACACACCTACTGCATGGACTCCATCACACGGTTGTTCCGATTGAGCAGAGCAAGGCCACAGCCTCGTGCAGGAGGCTGGAGCATGGTGGTTCAGCTCCGTGGCAGTGTGCACTGAGAGCAGAGGAGATGCAAATACACAGAGGGCAACCTGGAGGCTGATCCGGGAAGAGGTGGGAAAGGATGCCGTGTTAGTAAAAACAGTTGATGTTGTCTGCCCTACCAGCAAACGTGGAATCATGGTTTGCCAGTAGAACCCAGCGTTTGAGAACTTTAGAGTCCTGGGTTCCCTGAGAAAGCTGTTTTAAGATGAAAACTTGGGTGCAGGTGGATTGTTGCTGAGAACAGTTGGGACAGCATTAGGGAAGGACAGCAGCATCGGGGAGGGAAGGAACTGAGCTGTGGGCCCATCCCACAAAGAGCTGTGAAGGTTGGAGAGCCTATCACAAGCCCCCCTGCCACCCCTGAGCTGAAGCAAAGGGCCACTCCTAAGACTTCCCGTGTAGACAAGTCACTGGGAGTGGGCTATCCTAGGGAAGGGTCCTCATCTTGAGGGAAAAGGCACCAAACCACCAAGTGCAGTTCTCAGGGGTGTGCCTGGGGCCGCAGCTGAAAGCCCTCACTAGCACTGATGGCAATGAGCGCCTTGTCCTACAAGGGAGATCTGGGAGGAGCACCAGGCTGAAGAATATGCAAGTGGGAAGCAACATACTGAGGGGAATCAGAATAACACACCCAAATGTGAGGTCTCACAGGTATCCTGGATCCAGTGAACAGTGCAGGCTGAATGTGCTCTGCTCAGAAACGGAATAAGTAGCAGTGACACACCAGCAGAAGCCAGCTAGAGGTCTGGAGTCCTTTGTGTTAAATGATGGGGAAAGAAGACACAGCCATAAAATAAATAGCCATCATGCTCCAGTCCCATGTCAGGTTCTTTCTATTACCCGTGGGATAAGTGGAGCACCAGAGAATGAGAATGAAGAGTATCCATAAGCATGAGGAGCTTAAATGCTGTTTCTTGGGACTTCATTCTAAAAATTATCTTCAGGGTCTGGTGTGGTGCTATAACACACCAAGCTTCTGCCTGCAGCAGCAGCAGCATCCCAAATGGATGCTGGTTTGAGTCTCGGATATTCCTTTTCCAATGCAGATTGCTTCTAATGGTCCCGGAAAGCAGCAGAGGATGGCCCAAGACCTGAGACACACAAGAAGCTCCAGGAGCCTGGCTTTGGGGTCGGTCCATTATGGCCTTTTGAGGAGTGAACCAACAGATGGAAGATCCATCTCTCTCTTTATCTCTCTCTCTCTCCTCTCTCTCTGCAAATCTGACATTCAAGCAAAATTAATTAATTAATTAATTAATTAATTTTTAAAAGAAAGAAAAGAAATCGTCAAACTTGTGTTAGAGAAGCCACAGGAAAAAGAGCAGTTGTTCAAATTTGAGCTGCAGGGGTTTCTGAAAGTGTGTCAAGGGAAAAGCAATTTCCAAAAAGGTAGGAACTTAAAAGTCTTTTCAAAAGTATAGTAACAGAATTAGTCTGATTTGTGCAGGCTTCTTTCTCAAGGAAAATGACAAATACTTCAGAAGGAGGAGCAGAAGGACTGGAAAATTAAGAGCAAGGAGCTCTACATGATGGGATTCAACCACTTACATACCAAGGGCTGCTTCTTTTTTAGATTTTATTCTAATTTTTGAAAGGCAGGGTGACAGAAAAAGAGAGAGAGAGAGAGAGAGAGAGAGAGAGAGAGAGAGAGAGAGAGAGAGAGCGCCTTTCGTCTACTGGTTCATTCCATGAACAGTCACAAGGAGCTGGGACTCCATCTCAGGAGTTGAGGAGAAGTTAGGAGCCAGGAACCATCTCATGTTCCTCGTACTCCAGCATGGGGTGCTGTTCTCACAGCTAGAGGCTTCATCTGCTGCCCCACAACGCTAACCTCTATACATGTTTCTAAGAGGGAAAAGCATGAGAAACAAAGTCTTCTCCTTGCCCTCACATCTACTTCCTTACTGCATGATTACTCTGAAATGTGTGAACTGAAAGGGAGCGCGCCCTGGAGGCCATGCATTGAGGGTGCGCTATGTGTCCTCGCCTACTGAGTGTGTAGTGAGTTTGAGCTGTGCTCTCGCCTGGGCTCCTTGTCCTCACCTGGGCCGTGTGTCCTTCCTGCGTGGGTATTGCTTTGAGGTGTGGGTCTGCGGAGTTTGAACATTTGGCCTGGTACTTATGATGACACATCTAGCCCTAGCTCCTAGCGCACACCTTCTAACTTTCCACTAGCATAACTCATTCTGGAAAGACGATGGATGTTGGCTAAACTAGCGGGGTCCCTGTCATTCACATAGAAGCCCTGGACAGACCCTGACTCACAGGCCTGGGACAGGAGCCCAGCAATTGGGCATCTGCATGTGTCTGCTCTCTGCCTCTCAGATAGATTTAAGAATTTAGCAAAGTATATAAAATGTGTTCAGCTAGAAGTTTTCCTCCTTCTCTTGACCGCATCTTCTGAATTTTCCTCCACATAGCAAATAATGTTCTCAATTTTTACATGCCTTCCCAAATGTATTCTCCATACGTTTGCATACCTACATGTACTCATATGCATAGACATATTCATACATTATAGACTATGTACATTTCTGTCATGTGAATTATGTATAGGTGCATATACAACATACTTCTGTATATTAGATTTATGAATGCATGTGCATTTTTATCAAAAGAGGAGTGCTTTATAGATACTATCCACTACATCACTTTTCTTCCAGTTAATACGTCCTTCTCTGGTTATTGGAGGGTGGCAGCAGAATTTCAGCCCCAGATAGGTCCCTTTGTGTTTTTTTTTTTTTTAATCTCAAGGCTGGCACTGTAGAACAGTGGCTTAAGCCACTACCTACAATAACGGATCCCATATGAGTGCAGGTTCAAGTACTGGCTGCTCTACTACCGATCCAGTTTCTAACTTATGTGACTGGGAAAGCAGTGGTGGAAACCCAATACAACTCCTGCTGGTCCAGCTCTGTCATTACAGTATTTGGGGAGTGAACCAATGCATAGAAGACTGTGTGTGTCTGAGAGTGCAAGTGTTTTTTTTTGACAAAAATTAACAGCAAATACACGAAGGGCATTCTTGCTTTCCTTTTTCCTCCCAGAATCATGAAATTAAAAACTCCATGTGGATAGTGACCTGTCAATACAGATGAAAAGAGACATCTGTGATGAGAAACCACAGGTAGAGAATTCCACAAATACGGACTTTGTGAAAATGCTTCTTCTTTGTCTTTAACCTCCCACATAATTTAGTTACTTTTCTACAGTTCCATCCTTTAGTTCAACCTACTACAGATGCATTCAGCTTTTATCCCTTATTTGGGCTTCATTTTCTTATGAGGGCTCCTGTGTCACACAGAACTTGTATAAATGGGTATGCTTTACTCCTGTTAATTAGACTTAGGTCAGTTTAAATCCCTGAGAAAGAAGAGGTTATGGTTTAGCCTCTGTTATTGCGTAAAGTTCTTCCTCATTATTTCTTAAGTCTCTAAGTATTTCTAGTCATGGATGTATCCCAATTTATTCAACCAGTCCCTTCATGATAAACATCCTGGGAACATAAAAATATTTTACTATTATGGCAACTCTAATAAATAAAGTTGATTATGCAAAAATTTGCACATGTGCAAATATCAGTGGGATAAATTCTTTAAATGGAATCACTGAGCAAAATGGTAAATCACTGATCATTTTAATGCATGTTGCCAAATCACTCTTCACTGGGCTTGTACTAACTTAAATTCTCTAGCTATATATAAGTGTACTTACTCCCTCACATTTTTGCCAACAAATGAATTAATAAGCCTCTTTATCTTTTTCCAGGATACAGGCTGAACGAATCTAAATAAGATGTTTTATGTCCATTACTTGTCAGGGAGCAGGGGACCCTCCTGAAGGTGGAAACCCAAGAGTGCATGCACATTCTTCCCTGACCTTGAAATGGTTCCCATCAGCTCAGCTTAGTGAAGGTACTTCAGAAAGTTCATGGCAAAATCAAATTAGAAAAATAAATGTATTGGGTGTCAAAATGTTGAAATTTATGTACATTTTTTCTGCAATAAACATTTTCATGCATTATTTCATAACACTTTTCTCTGAGTATCTTGATTTTGTTCACTGTTAATGCACATGGGAGGAAGCAGAAGACGGTCCAAGGACTTAGGCTCTTGCCACCCCCAAGAGAACCTAACGGACCTCCTGGCTCCTGGCTTCAGTCTGGCCCCGACCTGGGTGTTGAGGCCATTTACAGAGTAAACCTGAGGCTGAGTGTGTCTCTTTACTGCCACGTCTCTCTCTGTCATTCTGCCTTTGAAATAAATAGATAAATCTTTTTCAAAACAGGTACGGTTTTTGAGGCTGGTGTTGTGGCATAAAAGGGTAAGCCTCTGCCTGCAGAACCAGCATCCCCTATGGGCACCGGTTCACGTTCTGGCTATTCCACTTTCCATCCAAGTCCCCGCTTATGGCCGAGGAGAGCAGCAGAAGGTGGCTCAAGTCCTTGGGCCTCTGCAAGCATATGGGAGACCCAGAAGATGGCCCAGGTTACTGACTTCAGATCAGCTCAGCTCTGGCCATTAGACCATTTGGGGAGTGAACCAGCAGATGAAAGATCTTCTCTTCATTTCTCTTTATCTCTGTAAGTCTTTCTTTCAAATAAAAATAAAAGTAAGCCTGTACTTAAAAAAAGAAAAGATTTCTGTTTCTCTTCTCTCTGTAACTCAAACTATGATATAAATAAATAAGTCTTAAAGAAGCTTTGGATTTTCTAAACCCCCATTCATGTGTCATTTCCTGCTATTCTTCCTTCTGGAATTCCTTCCTCTAATATTTATGCATCCTTCTCTTACAAGAGAAAGTAGGTCTTATTTCTATCAACAGGTACTCTCTCATCTGACACAACCAATCAAAAAACAAACTCACTCCCCAGGTGGCCGCAATGGCCAGAGCTGAGCTGACCCAAAGCCAGAATCCAGGAGCTTCTTCCAGATCGCCCATGTGAGTGCAAGGTCCCAAGGCTTTGCATTGTCTTCGACTGCTTTCCCCAGCCACAAACAAGGAGCTGAATGGGAAGCAGGGTCTCCGGGACTAAAACTGGTGCCCATATGGGATCCTGGCACATGCAAGGCAAGGACTTTAGCTACTAGGCTATCTGCTGGGCACCTAAACATCTTTTTTTTTTTTTTTTTAGGATTTATTTATTTTTGTTGGAAAGGCAGATTTACAGAAAGGCAGAGAGCAGAGACAGACAGAAGGATCTTCCATTTGCCGATTCACTCCCCAAGTGACTGCAATAGTCAGAGCTGAGCCAATCTGAAGCAATGAGCCAGAAGCTTTCTCTGATCTCCCACGTGGGTACAGGGTCCCAAGGCTTTGGGATATCCTCTGCTACTTTCCCAGGCCACTAGCACGGAGTTGAAAGGGACGTGGAACAACCGGATGTGAACTGGCGCCCACATGAGCTCCCAGCGCATACAAGGTGAGGATTTAGCTAATGAGCCATTATGCCAGGCTCTGAACTTATAATGCCGTTTTCTCACAAATGTTTTCACATGCCTTCATCTAACATTTAGGGATCCTAATGACATAGCTGCTAAGTCTATGTTTCTTAGGAGATGATTTTTAGTTCCTGAACCCAGTCTTAGGACCAGGATGATTTAGCTCATCCAGTACTCAGGAACTCTGTCAGCCTGGATTTTCAATTCCATCTCTTCATGGGACAACAGAGGAAAAGAATAGCAAGCAGGGAGGAGCTGGCCTGAACTTCTACCCATTAAATAGCTGAAGGGCAAGTGGTGTCACACTATCAGGGGTCAGCAGTTGAACTTGGGCAGTAGGAAGAAGTTGCACTCCAGTACATCCGTGCTGTCATTTGCAAACCAAGGCCATCTCTCATCCCCACAATGTCCTGGCTGAGGATACTTGCTGAGAGCCGCGACCAAACCACACCCTCCTCTCCTTCCGTACTCCTATTTCATGCTCCCGTATGCCATGCCATCCACCAGGCGGGGCCCATCTGGCTGCAGTTTGCAGCTTCCACACTTCCTGGGAACTCAACTGGCTCTCCTCCTGCCGTGCATCTGAAACACCTGTGTGCCACTGCTTATAAATCTCCTCCTGACTCTTGGTTCTGGCATTTTCCCAAAGCAAGACATGAAAACACATCCAGGGAAACCACTCTCCCCGTTTGGGGTAAGGGGCAGCACTTCTGCCTCATTCTTGCTGAAGTGAGGAAGGTGGTCCCTCATACCCTGACCCTTCCTTTCTTCTCAAGCACCAGCAGACCAGGGGTTTAGGCTGGGTGATGGTGCTAGAAGCCAGTGAGCTATCCCCTCCAGCTTTGTTTTGGAATCACATTGGATGCCCTTTCATGAAATCTTCATGACCCTGCCTCTGTGGTGCCGCCCTTGCTTTCTATCCATAACATGCTTTGCAGTTAAAGCTTTAATCACCTTAGACCCATCCTTTTTCTCCTTTCTTCCCCTTCGGCCCTTGCAGTGTGTTTTAAAGCAAGGAAGGTGGTGTTAGGCAGTGAACGCCCTGCAGGCTGAAGTTTTGTCTGACTGTTCTCCCACAGGACTATGTGGTATGTGGAGCAGTCAGCCATCACGCTTCAGGGATTAAACTGCTCCGAGTGTGGAAACAATGCACAGAGAGTGTGGATTCACTCTTTGCAAGCAGGCATTTCCATGAGCTTAGAGGAACACAAGGTTGTGTGCCAGCCTCCACCATCAAGATATGGGACTGTCAGGGTTCTCATCCCCAAACCCAACCTGTGCTGTTCCTTCGTTGTCTGTGCCCTTCACATCTTATCCCAAGACCCTAACAACCTCTGAGCTGTTTTGTGACACTCTGGGTTTGCTTGTGCAAGATTGCTGTGTAAAATGGAATCCTACAGTGATTACATTTAGCAATCATTAATTGATTACCTGACCTATTTTTCCTTTTTTTTTTTATTACCTTGGTCAGACAATGATGTAACATTATGTATAGACAGATTAGAAAGATTACTCAAGTTTTCCTGTGCATTGAAACTTGTTATTGAAAATGTCATATGCTGTAGGCTGTGCTTCTTGCTTGGGGACAAGTCCTGGGAAGACTTCAGCTTTCCAATCTCTCTTCCCCCATCCAGCCCCTGTGGCCTATGTGGGGGCTTATTCAACCCACCCTTCATTTCCTTATCTCCAATCATTCTCTTCCTGCTCTAGGTCTTGGAGACAGCACAACCACCTGCTGTGGGCGTGATCCATAAGCGTGGGAAGAGTTCTCTGCCCTTCACCCTTCCCGAAAATGGAGGGCCCAACTGCCCCTTTCTCAACTTCATGGGACAACTAGGAGACCTTGTCAAAATATCCGTATGAGGATACTCAAAAGGTCGTGCAATAATGGAAATACATAATAAAAAATTTCACAAAATTAAGCTCACATCTCTTCAAATTTCTCATTGTATTTCATTTTTCTTATTTAAAAGGGAGAGGGGTGTGTGTGTGTGAGAGAGAGACAGAGAGAGAGAGAGAGAGAGAGAGAGAGATCAGTTATTCACCTCTTTACTCCCCAAAAGACCACAACAGTAAGGGGTTGATCAAAGACTCAAGTACTTGAGCCATCATCTGGCTGCATCTGAGGGCAGCTGAATCAAAAGCAGGGACCTGGATCAAAAGCAATGGGGCTACGAGTTCAACACTGTGGCTCAATAGATTAATCATCCACTTTCAAGTATCAACATCCCAAATGGGTGCCAATTCCTGTCCTGGCTACTCCACTTTTGATCTGGCTCCCTGTTTATGGTCCAGCAAAGCAGTAGAGAACAGCCAAAGTCCTTGGGCCCTGCATACATGTGGGAGATCTGGAAGAAGCTACTGGCTTTTGGCTTTGGATCAGCTCAATTCTGGTCACTGCAACCAATTCAAGAGTAAACCAGAAAGTGGATCTTTCTCTCTCTCTCCTCTCTGCAAATCTGCCTTTCCCACAAAAAATAAAGAAGTGTTTGTTTGTTTAAGAAAGCAATGGGTCTGGAACTTGAACTAGACACTTTGATGTGGGATGGAGGCATCCCAAGCAGCGAATTAATCACTGATTATGTGTGCTCTACATTAATTAATTATTCATTTAAAACAGAGAGCATGTGTGTGCCTGTGCTCACGAGACAGACAGACAGTCTATGTATTGTTCACTCCCCAAATGGCCTCATGGACCAGGGCTGTGTCAGGCGGAAACCCAGGGCCTTGAATTCCACCCATGTCTCCCACTAATGTGGCAGGGGCTTAATTGTTTGGGCGGGTTATTAGGGAACTGAATCAGAACAGGAGCAGCTGGAATAGGAATCATGGCTCTGATAGGGCATGCTGGTGCCACAAGTGGGAGCGTAACCCACTATGTACAATATCATCTTCTCTACTTCTACTTTTAATTTTATTTCTCAATTAAGTTTTTAAGTTTTATTTTATGTAAAATAATTTGAAGTCCAATTTTTTATCTTTGCATTTTCATGCATAGTGAGAATTCCTTGCATGTGAGAGATTTAAGATGGAATGTCTTTATGATAAATCTGCCTGTGTTTTTGCCTTTCCCTTACAGTGTCATTGGGGGTTTTCAGGAGGCAATAACTCCTCTATACTTTGAAATAATCACTCCCTGTTCACATTTCTTCAACACTGGGGTGTGAAGGTGACACATCAGGTCATTCTTTTTGTGGTCCCTACAGGGAAGGTGTAGGGACACAATTCAAAGTCGTAGGTTCTGAATTAGAGATAGGGTTGTGGAAGAGGAAACTGTATGGAAAGGCTTGTACACATTTTCTGGACTTTCTGCACGTCCCATTTGCTCTTTACCTGGTAGGTGATGGCTGATTATGGAGATCACTTACATATGTTTTACTCCGTCACACTGGAATCTGTAGGTGTGGTTTTGGCTTGCCTCTACTGAGAAGGCCTGGGATTGCATATTTCTCAGATGGCACGTAGATGTTGTTGGAACTCCTGGCTCCTGGCACATCCACTGCAAATAAAACCAAACTTCCTTTACGATCAGATGTGCACTGTCTACACTCATGCATTGCTCATTCCCCATGCCAATGAGCCAATCATGTGTCATTGATACCAGGAAATTGAAAGAAGATAAATGAAGTCCTTTGAGCTTCCTGGACGTCATTCATTTCAAGATGAAGGGAAACAAACACCAGTCCAGCCAAGGCGGGCTGGAGGAAGGGGTGAGAGAGCAAAGCAAGCAAGCAGTAAACATTTATGTCATTTCCAACAAACGAAGGTTCAACTTATCTACATTAGGGTAGTGGAAGTGATGTTACTCAGCAATAAAAAGCATACTCTGACTTTTGAATTTTGATCTTTTGGTTCATGATAAGTGGTACAGTACTGCCTTGCAGTGTCCACCTGCAGGCTAAGACCAAGTGCTCTGGACATGTCGTAGTCGGGCTGGGCTGAGTTACCGTGTTCAGCAGGTTAAATGAACTAGAAATACTTAAGGCCTGATGTTTTCAACTTCAAAAAGGTTTATTGAGACATTATAAAAAATAAGGAATACTGTTATTTATGTGAGTTCAGGTCCTGGAGCCAGAAGGTTTTTCTAATCCATCAGAGCCAGAAGGTTTTTCTAAGCCATCAGAGCTTCAACCTGTGATCTGGACTCTTCAACCAGAGCCCCAGTTCCAAAATAACTCTTTCACCACTTGTCCCACTCCTATAGACCTACATCCTGATATTGAGGAGCAGAAAAATTCAAACAGGGAGCAACATTTGTATGCTGCAGTTGGTCCCAGACTTGACAGATGTGGCATCTCCATTAGAAAAAGAGTTACCACAGAAAGACCAGTCAGTTGCGTGGGAAAGCAAGACGTCTCTGTTCGTGAGACATCACCCGTAACAGTCATGCTCAGGCTCCCAACCAAGAACGGTCAGGAAAACAGCTGTGCCAGGTGTCGAAAAGTCAACACTGGTCATAGCTCAGGGCCAGCAAGGTCGTGTCTATCAGTGGTGAAAGAGACAAGCAGCTTCTCAGGTGAAGAGCATTTGGCAGAAGAGGTGGCGGCTGCTGTTAGCCACACACCTGAACCACACAGCTGGCACACAGTTCCCTGACACTGGCTCCTTGTCCTGTTTTGAAAGCAGACAGGATGTGAACTTTGTGTGGGCTGCCGGCCACTGCTGTGAGTTGGAACTGGAGGATCCACAGAGCTCATGACTCTTGACAGCAAGAGCCTTTGCAATGTTCAGACTCCAAACACACCCGGGCCTGAAGACAGAAGAGCGAGCGAGCTCCTAGAAGACTCAAGGGGAAATTCACTTCTGGGCTGGTGTTGTGGTATAGTGAGTAAAGCCACACCCTGATGTGCAGGAGTCCCATATGGGTAATGGATCAAGTCCTAGCTGTTGTACTTCTGATTCAGCTCCCCGCTTATAGCCTGGGAAAGCAGCAAAGGACAGTCCAAGCCCTTAGGACCATGCACCCAGGTGGGAGACATTCATGGTTTTGGCCTGTCCTAGTGTTGGCTGTTGCAATCATTTGGAGGAATGAACAGGAGATAGAAGATTTCTCTTTCTCTCTAACTAGATAAAATGAAATCTTTAAAAAATGGCCTGAGTTTGGCCTGACTGCAGGAAAGGGGTAATTGGGAGGTGGCTGTGATCTGAATTAACATCAACAGGGCAAGCACCTTCTGAACCCAATGGACATTCGGGGGCCAACCTCACAAACCTCACTTACCTCATAGGGCCTGCCTTCCCTCCCTGTAGTCCCTAAATGGCATGGGAGGGGTCAGGGAAGTGTGGCAGGTCGGGGCAGGAGGACACTGTGGGCCAATGAAGTGGAAGCTGGATTTGGGACCTGGCATCTGGTATGCAGTGTGGCAGGGAGTGGCCAGGCTGAAAAAAGTGTTTCTGTCAGAGCTGCACCTACAGGCAACACATCCAAGCTTCAGCATGCTCTCAGGAGGCTCCCGGGAGTATCCTGTGCCCCAAACCCTCAAGGGAGCACCACGGTCTCTGATCTGCTTTCTGCTAAAATTGACATTGTCAACAACATCAACGGTACACCGCTAGCCGTGGGTGTTGCACTGGAAGACACTAAAAATGCCTTTTAAATGTCCACGGGCCCATTCCTGCTCACCGCAAACAGCCAATTTTAATTGTTCTGCTACTTCAGGCTGTGTATCTCTTCCTAGAGCTATTAACACCCAAGGATATCACCGAAATATCATTTATCGTGGCCAGCCCCTCTCCATGGGAACAAGGTTTTCTATTTTCTGCTTTTAGGAAAAGAGATGACAGAGTTTAGGAATCAGCCACAGTGAAGATGCTTAAAAATACAACACGAGGAGAAACTCATGTTATTGCCCAGTGATTGTTTTTCTCCAACAATCATCCTGGCAGCTTTGAAGGAGCAGCTGTGGCCTTGCACCTCCCTCCCTGCCTGCATGGCTGCTTAAGCAAGAGGGAAGGATAGGAATTTAGAAACAGCAAACCCACCAGCTCTTCGTGAGACATTCTTGGGCACAACTGCACATGCTCCCAGGAAGACAGAAAAGCTTCTGCAAATAGGAACTCGCTGTACATGAGGATTCACAATACGAGAACTCATGACACCTCCAGGAAAGTCATTTTCTGTTGGCGCTGACATATAATTATGCTTTCCACACACGAAGGCACTTGAGGTTCATGGGAAATACAACCAACAGTTATTTTGGTAAATTTTTTGAAGCCGATGCATGCAAAAAGTTCAGAAGCATTACATACTATGGCAAAAAACGATGTTTGTATCTCACAATGTTTTATACCTAAAGAAATCTTTCTTTGAGCTCTATTTTCCAGAAATTCCGAATTGTTCCTCTGTCTAGCCCCCCAAGATTTAAATTATGGAGACAAAGTTCCCTTTTTTAGTGACCTGCATTAATGCTGTTTCTAAGCTGGTGGGACGTTTTGCTTCCCCCTCTGTGCATCGTTCATTTGGGGGTACATATCCATTGTCAGTACTTATACAGAGGGGCGGCTGATGAGGCATTTGGCAAGCACATTATTTTGTTTGTTTGAATGGGGAAGATCTTGTCTCTACAGTGATGGAGAAGGTGCTGATGTAATTGGATAAATCTCAGATCTCCAAAGAAATCAGTGTTTATCGAGGTAATTCTTCAAAGAAAAATCTCATCATCTTCATTTCCAGATAAAGGGGCACTAAGTGAGGATGGTTAAACAAAGGACACATTTTTGTCATTTTGCAAGAAATGCTCAATGGGCTTAGCTTAGGGCCTTTTTTGTTCCAATTGTGAGATAATTCCATATGTGTGAAATTCAAAAAATTGCCTGCCATAATGATTTTCCATCTAATGAATTGTCATCAGGAAAAAAACAAGGTCTCCACAGAAAAACATAAATTAAAAATTCCATAACTAGGGCTTCTTCTTGAGGGTGGAACCTGTTGTTAAAAGAACACACGAGGCTTGATTTGTCGAGAACAAGTCTCTAGATTAATGTTCTTTAATTAGTTTTCCCAAAGCATAAATCACCTGTCATGGTAACATGGAACAAGTTTCCGTGGAGTTCTTTTTACCTTAATCTTCCTGCTTCCCTTCTTTAAGGCAGGGGAGGGAAACAGCTTTCGTGAAGCAGCCCAGTCTGCACCTGTCCTTGTCCTACAGGTGTGTGTGGCACCACGGGAGAAGGTCTCCGATGGCAGCCGGGTTTGACTTATGACACCTGCAGGCGATACTGGAAGCCTCTGTAAAAGAGACAGTGTTGGGAACCTAACTGTGGTGTTTGAAGCAGACATAACGGAGTGTCATGGTTCCAATCTGAGCTGCCTTGTAGGCACATGCTCTTGGAGAGGAAGAGGCTGCTTCGTGACAGGCTCAGAACCTGAATACTAAGGGGCCCTATCCCAACAGAACTCTGCTCTCCACCTCCAAGAACACATCAGCACAACCAGGTGTGCAGAGGGATGCGTGCAGGAAATAAAGAAACTCACCTCTCAAAGTAGAACCCAGAACACCAGCATGTCCCAGCACTGAGAGCAGAATCTGTACCCCACCCACCCCAGCTCCCCCAGGGGGGTCTACACTGCAAAGTACACAGTAAATTTTAGGCTCTGAAGGCTTCCGGTTGACTGCCTCAATCAAATACATCCACTGTACAGAGCCCTGAACGGATAACTCAGGGGCCAAATTCAGCAGAATTAGCTTTTTCCTCAATGAAAAAAAAAAAAAAAGTTTGTGCATAAAAAACGACAATTTCGGAGTGACCCAAGGACTGGGGTGACCTGTTTGTGTACCTTCCAGGTCTTTCCACATTAAGGACTGGGAAGAAAACCTTCCAGGTGGCAGTCACTGGGGAGCCAGCCTGACTCTGGGTCCTTACTAAGACAAATAAGTAAGCAACAGGGTTTGAATTCAAATCCTCCTGATTTAGCAGCCACAGTCTCGGTGGGAACCAGGATGAAGCTAACTGCAATACTCGTGATTATAAACAAGTTTCGTGCACATATTTATTACATAAGCAAGATCTGGGAGGGAATGTTGAAACTACTTAAAGAACAAGTTCAAATTCCTACGATGCATCCAACTGCAAAGGCATTTGCAAGCTATAATGTGTCAATCTGCCTTGTCTAGTGTGGTCAGCAAGGCCTTTCTTGGTTATTTATTGTACTTGAAAGCAGAATAACACAAGACACATTTACTGATTTTCTTTAACTCATTTAAAATCATCCTGTCTTCATTCCAGAAGGAATTCTGCTATTTGTTTAGATGCAACTTTGTATTTGCTTTTCAGCATTGCCCTCAACCCATATTTATTCAGATTCAGTTGCCTCTCAGATGGAAAGTGTATCTTCGACACCCACACACTAGAACCTGGAACTGGCTCAATGCTGATAGTGTCTTCCTCTACTGTAACTTAGGATGGAAGCTAGCGCTCCTCCAGGCCAATGGCTTTGTATCTAGATGGAGAAACTGGGGATAGAGCGGTGAAATGACCTCTTCGTGTTCTAGCCAGAGCTGGTTAGCGCTCAAATCTCCAGCTCAGTTGCTTAGGGTGAAGAATGGTAAGAAAGGATTTTCTGAATCTTGTGCTTCTTACAAAAATGTGTCTATTTATTTTTGCCAAGTATCCTGTGGATTTCTAACAAAATGCTTGCCACAGCCTCTGATGCAAGTCCCAAATCGTGAGAGATAGTTTAACCAGTCAGCAGAAGAAAACCATTTCGTTTATTCAGCAAATGAGGGACAATTTTTTTTTATCACTTTGACTCCTTTTAAATAAATGACCTGTTGTTAATTATGATCTCCCTAGCTTTTATCCTTTAATCTCTAGTTTTAAATTCTCCAGTAGTAATTGCTCTTAAACCTATCCCTGGAATCATGATTGCAGACAAAAGCAGGTTTTCTACAGCAATTAAACAAATAAAGCCCTCATTTTTATCATGTTAAACTACGATATTTAATTAGTACAATGATAAATTTCTTCCTTAAAGGGATGATGACAATATTTAAAGTATATATATAGGCTGCAGGGCTCTGTTGTACAGGAAAATTCTTGAAGACTGAATGTAGACATATTCAGGTAACTCTTCATTTGTCACCACACTCATTACTCTCACTGCATTTTTTTCTGCAACACAAATGCTAAATTATACATTTTGTATCCTTCCAAGTGCAGTAGATCAATTTTTAAACAGATCAGCAGGAATAACCATGTTACAAACTTAAAATAAACTCAGCTGGAGTGTAGGTTCTCATAACTTCATTTAATATTGCTACCAGCTCTATTCAGATTTTTGTAAAAGCAAACACCTTTAACAAATTTGGTGGGAATGATACATTTTGATACAGCTATTATACAGGAGTGTATACATATATAAATCTATAGATAGATAATTATATACAATTTAATATATGACATATCTGTTTCCTACTTACATTTTCCTTTTTAGTAAAAACAAAGCAGTTTTACTGTACATGGATGTGCAAAGCTACATTAAGTCCTGAGTAATTTGAGGGATCATTAATAACCTATGGTGAATTCTAATTTTTCAGCTGAAGATCCAGCAAATTCTGTAACAAAAATGTGAACAAAACCACATTTAAAAAGATGCATTCAGCTTTGCGCTTGTTTTGTGCTTAGCAGGAAAAGCTGGGGGATGCACAGTAGCTACTCCAATTTGGGAAAAATGTCCTCAAACAGTCAAGGCTAAATGAATGTCCTATTTGTAGGGATTTATAGAAGTTTTAAGTGATGCCACTTACATCCAATTTGTCAAGCATGGAAGACTTTAGTCATGATTGGCTCAAAAAAATTCCTCTTGCAGAATATGAAATTCTGTGTAAACATCAGTGTTTAGACATTATAGAAAAGTTTTGATTCAAATGAGGGGGAAGAAAAGTAGAGTGAAATATTTTAGAATGCTTTTCTTGGGATACAGCCAGCCACATGGTAGGAATATAAAAAAGAAATCTCGGAGGATATATTTTGGTGAAAGAAGAAACCAGATGAACGTCATTTAAGGGTGGTCTGGTAAGCCAGCCACTTCGGGAGGTCCCAGGTCGGCTTGGCTTGGGCAGCCTGAGAACATCAAGCCACGTCCATCTCACCATGGGGGACGGACTCTGCTGAGCAGAGAGAAGGAAGCACAGGGGAAAAGGCCACATTTGCCTGCAATGGAACAGTGACAGCCACCTGTCCAGGTTAGCAGCAGCAGCAGCAGCAGGCAGGCAATGCCCTCCCACCCAACCCCAACCTGCCCAGGTTCCCAGACTCAGGCACTAGGTAGGAAAATGTGAGGTGATCCAACTGGCTGCTGAGAGCCTGCCTTGGCAGAAGGAGGCCACCTGGCATCTGACCGCGTTGACAAGAAGGCACTGTGTTGGTGGATCCACCATGACCCTTGGCGCTACCCTGTCCCGTAGCTGCTGTAGTCGAAGACTCCTTTCTTGAAGAATGGCGAGAACTCGCAAATGCTGTGTTTTGAGAGGGTCAGCCCCACCTTGTCGATGTGCAGAGGAGATGTCGCCGACTGCAGCATCACGCTGAAAAAGTCCCTGAGGTACTTCTGGGGAGATACAAGAATGAGGATAAGGTAAGTCAAGATATTGCTGGGTGGCAGCAATGAGGGGAGGACTGTCCCCAGGCAGCTTCAATGGCCACCTGGACAGGAAATGTCCCCACCAGTAAAAGCTGCACGCGACGGTGTCCCTGACGGCACTGGCATCACCAAGCCAACCACAGGAAACACGAGAAGACTCGGGCAGATTTTGGGATTCACAGCAACGCTGCCTCCAGGCTTTCTGTAGACAGTGCCCAGAGAAATGCCATGGTGCCGGGCCCAGGGGGGTGCTGCTTTTCAGCAACTGTGTCACTTGAGTAAGAGCAGGTTGGAAAAAAAAGTGGATTTCTCTTGTATTTATTCAAGAAACAGAAAGATACTGAAAAGGAATAGAAAGGCCATCAAACATGATGCTTACTGGACGGTGTCTACTCCAAACCTTACAAAATAAAGGGAAAGGAGCAGGCACTCAGCGAGGGACACGCATGTCCTATAGCCGAGGGTCTGGGTCTGAATCCTGGCTCCATTTCCCATCCCAGCTTCCTGTTAATGCACACCTTGGGAGGCAGAAGGTGCTGGCTCAGCTAGTTGGGTCCCTGCCACCCAAGGTAAAGACTCGGCTCAAGTTCTGGTTCCTGGCTTCAGCCAGGTCCATTATTAGATATTGTGGGCACCTGGGCAATGAACAGCAGAGTGAGGACCTCCCTGTCTGTCTGCTTTGCTTTAAGAAAAAAAAAGGGGGGGTGGGGGGAGTAGTCTCAACTACTGATAGTCACAGATAATTTTGCAAAATCCTATTATCATCAATAGTAAGAAAGTCCTACTGGGATGAACCACTCTGTACCCCTGGATCTCCTGCAACACAGGTCACAGTGTCCACCTTTCCTAGCACTGGGGCAGCCAAACTGATCTGAGACTAGGCTGTAAGGCACTGGAGACCAAACAAGATGCGGGTACTGGAGGGATGCATTCAAGGAGAGGTCATGTAAGAATGGCTCATCTATTTTAGGTCATAAAAACCTCACATACAATAGAAAGTGGCATGGAGGAAAGGGGTTAAACATCCATTACTCTGTTTGCTTAAACAATTTAAACATCCTGGTACAAAGTTAAGAAGTAAACATAATAATTTGGGACTTTTGAGTAACAACAGCAAAAAATGTCTAACAAGTATGACGTGTGATGGAGAACAGAGGTGCCCAGCTTGGGAGATGCTACTCCTGCAATGCATGGAGGCATTTGGACATGCCAGATGGGTGGAAGCCAGGACTGCTGTCAATGCCCAGCAGGCCCAGAAAAGTACCTGGAATAGAGAATTTCTGGTACCAAAAGTCCACAGCCAAGAGACCTGGCTTAGGAGAAGATAGGATTCAGCTACTTCTATCAAATGCCAACCTGAAATTAACTTCTGGGATGAGATACCCTGCCCAGGGATAATGTGTTATTTGGTTTCTCAAACATAACAAGGATTACTAATCAAAACACTGTTTAACAGATTCCAAACGAGCCTTCCAATATTTATTTCCTTATATTTTATGCAAGGAAACTGATGCGCCACCTACTGTATATTCTCTTACTATATGATCTGACAAGTGCTGAATCAAATGTAACCTTGGCCATGGCAAGATAATAGAAGCTGGCATCCTGTCCACAAGTTTCTGAAGTCAGCAAAGGTTATGTGAGCATCCAGCCCTGTCCAGAACTGGTCTTCATGCTGTATCTATCTCTCAGCAAGGAAACTGCTGCTGAGAGACCATTCAAGAAGATTTGGAAGTGTCCACCAGCCTTGGTTTTCCCAGTTCAACATGCTTCTGATCCAGTGGTGCTGGGGCAACCTTTCAGAAAAGGACTGAGGTTAATCAGGTGCCGAAGCCAACCACTCTTCATCCCAGTGTTTGCTAATATCAGGGAAGCAAAGCAAAACTTGCACTTCGGATTTTCCAGAGGATGGGACCCTGAGGATAGCAACTCCAATGGGTCTTGAATCCCCTGAGACATGGGGACCAGTAAATACTGCAGGCTTCCCCCAACCGGCCAAGGCTTGCAGAGGATTGCAAGCACACACCTGCACATTTGGGGAAAATTCAGTGCAAAATGATTTAGAGCAAGGCAGAGAAGGAGCTTGCCCATGTGTACACAGATATGCCACTCCTGAACAGCTGACAGTGTGGGCGAAGCGAGACCCATGGCATGGGTAGCCTATTGGGGGCTTCCGGGCAGCTGCCACCTCGGGAACCCTTTGGATTACAGGAACTTTCAGACTGATGTTTACGACAAACCTGCCTTCAAGATGAACTCTGCCAGACTAGGAGGCAATTTAAATATGGGAACAGATGTTATACCAACATTTGTCATCATTAGTTCACAAAGTAGAGTTCCTTTAAGGGGACAATAAAGCCTGGAGGGTGTAATGAGAAGAGAAATCAGAGTTAAAAATACAAATAAAAGGAAAAGAGGAAACATTGGAGACACTTTTCCTGCCAGAGCACTGCCATAAAGAGGGAACAAGCCAACTAAATTCATTTCTGGCACTGCAGTATTGTGGGTTAAGCCACAGTCTGTAGTTCTGGCATCCAGTATGGGCAATGGTTCAAGTCCCAGTTGCTCCACTTCTGATCCAGTTCCCTGCTAATGAGCCTGGGAAAGCAGTAGAGGGTGGCCCAAGTGCTTGGGCTCTTGTGGGAGACTCAGTAGGAGCTCCTAGTTCCTGGCTCGAACTTCAGATCGACTCAGCTCTGTCTGTTGTGATCATGAGTAGTGAACCAACTAACGGAAGATCTCTCTCTGTCTTACAAATAAGTAAATATTTTTAAAGTTAAGTAAACTCATATGTATGCCTTGATGGAAACTTTCAGAGAGGACGATCTGCTTCGACTAACTTGGAACATTATCGAGGAAGGTTTTCTTTGCAAAAACATATCTCGTTGGCCAGGAGAAGCAGGCAGCCTTGGTTTTCTTTACACAAATCACTTTCTCAAGGCATGGAAATGATGAGAGCAGATATGTTTTTGCAATGACTTCGAAGCAACCTCAAGTCTGAAGATGAGACATGTTCAATGTTAGCTGTGTCCAGGGCCAGGTGCTTCAAGTGGGCTGAGCAAGTTCTGATGAAAACCAAGGGTCTGGGGCTAGGGCTAGTGACAGAATAATAACTGCAGAGCGTTCTTGAGGTCACGGTTTCCCCCTCTTCTCTGTCGCCCCCCCCCCCCAGTCGCCAAGTTTAGGATATATGCAGATTTTGGCTATTACATCTTTTATTGTTGTTCAAATTACGGCAAACACATAGAGAACAGGATGCAGCCTAGTGAATTTTCACAAAATGAACACCCCTATGTGACCAGCATATAAATAGCACTACCTAGCAAGCATCCAGGCCACCCTTCTCGTCCCCTCTCCTCCACGTTCGATCCTGACTGCATAGGACTCCTGCTATCCCGACTCCTACCCAGGATTAGATGCTAGGCTTTGCAAGTGTTGAACTCCTTGCTAATGGAACCACCCTGGGCATACTGCTCTGTCTGGCGCGTGCAGCTCCACACCATGCTTGCAGGGTTCCCTCCCACTGTGCACGTGTTGGGGGTGAGCCCAGCACTGCGGCTGAGCAGCACTTGCCCTGTGAGCACACTGGCTGGTCCAGCTGCCTGAGCTGTTTTTCCTCAACAAAGAAATTCACTTTCATATATCATGGGTGTCTGGTGAGTGTGACAGGGTGATCGTTATCCTTCCAATAAAGATGCTTCTCCCTAGGGTGGCAGGCTCAAACACAGATCAGCACATGTGCTAGAACTCATTCCTTAGAAATAGTGGGAACACATTATAATTATATGGAAGATATTCAACACGCAGTTCCAAAACAATGTCTTACGCCTGTGTGCAATGTTTCCTGCAGCATCTACGGCTGAAGGGAGAACATGACAGTCCTATCAAAGCTATCTCTTTTTCTGTGGCCACATAGACGTTGTAGTCCTCCCTGGCCTGTGAAAAAATGAGCCTGTGAATAGAGCAGCATCCTGGGGCAGTGTGCTCTGTGAAAGGGAAGTGCAGAACAGAAGGACATTAGGAGTTCAAGTGACTATACAGGGTCAGAAGGGCATGGTATAAAGGAGTTGTGAAATTCAATATCCAACTTGTCTTTCTGACTTTCACAGGACATTTTCCCCATGAGAGAGAAAGAGAAGAAAAAGAAGGACAGAAAGAAAGAGAGAAGGAAAGAGAGAGGAAGGAAGGAAGGAAGGAAGGAAGGAAGGAAGGAAGGAAGGAAGGAAGGAAGAGAGAGAAGAATGGAATATTTGAATGTCCATAGGCCGTTAGGGACCTGCACAAAGCCTGCTATTCTAGGCCTCCCAGATGTCTTGCTTTGATAAAGGGCCTGGCTCAGGGAGGTGAGGACAGCAAGCGCATTCTCCCGGGGTTGTGAGGGTCCTCTCTAAGCACAGGGAGGACATCATGGAGGACCAACTCCTCTGTCAGGAGATTACAACCTGGAAACCAGAAAGGATGGCAGAGACCAAGGGAGAAGGCAGATGCTGAAAGGAGGCGGCAGCAAGGTGGAAGGAGCTGCAGGGACAAGAGGGAGAGGGATGGAGGGGAAAGAGAAGCAGATGACAGGAGGGGCGTGGACCACATGAGGGACAGATGCCCACACACTGATTGGTTTGCAGGGTGCAAAGGAACTTAAGAATCATAAAAAAAACAAGATACAAAATCAGACATGTATCTAGGTTATTATTTAGTTTTTGCTGCTTGGATCAACACTAAAATTAAAAAATATGCTTTCTCATCAACGTTTTCAGAAAATCAAATTTAGATGCCTAATCTTTAAGGCATATTTCAGTACCGACACTGAGCAGTATGACTTCATACAATGCCTTTCTCTGACAGGTAGATGAGTTTGCTGCTCGGGGAAAGTCAACCTTGGTGGGGTGATGAGCGGACTAATGGTGAGAGGTGACCACCGCCTCGGGTCTGTGTGAAAGGGTATGTGACTCCAGCACGTGATTTCAAAGACTCCCAAACAGAAGACATACTCTGTGGCTGAGGGTGGACTCCTAAAAGCGGAGACTGAAGAAGACAAGCAGGATAATGAGGGAGATCCCACTTCAGGGCTCCTGAACCCCAAAGCAGGCCTCCTGTGTTCACCTGTGCCTGGCCACACCCCGTATATGTGCAGGACCGCTCCCGGGGGTACACACTAATGGGACAAGCCAGGATCTTGTTGCTCTTAGGCGAAGCCATTTATCAGAAGCACAGGATAGAGAAGTTTATTGATTTATCTTATTGATGAGGTGGGGAAGTCTGCCATACAGGGTTTGTAAGTGGGGAGCAGGACTGACACCCCACCCTCCCATCCGCAGAGGCTGATAGGATGCCAGTCCTGCCGACTGTAGGGCCAGTGCCCCCCTGCTGGGCAGGCACCCCCCCCCCCCCATGCCTCCCGGTGTAGGCACTTTAACTCTCATCATCTCAGCTGCATGGCGTGGGCTGCACCTGCTGCCTCTCCAGGCTGACAGGCTCTCTGGGGACCAGCATGCACTAGGTCCCCAGAGCTGACATGCTGACACAGGGAAAGATGGTTTTCCCCATGGGGATGGGCGCAGTGCAGTTCCTCCCCTGAGTGCTCCCCAATGTGCTGGGTGAGCACTGGGGAATCCACCAGCGCTTCTTACTCCCACAGTGCCCAGATCTCTGTAGGAACAGACACCTCTTCCTTCTCTGGTGATTGCTCATCTGGCTAACTCAGGGCTAAAGGCTGGAAAAATTTTTTTCCTCTGATTTTCTGCAACAGACAAGTTGCAAAGAACTAATAGGGCTGGTGCTTGGGGTCCACAGGAATTGACAGTGCTTAGGGACACATAGCTTCCAGACAGGCATGACTGCTTCTAGGGGGCGTTTCCAAGAGTGAGAGCCATTCTGGCTCCTCAGCAAAACTCAAATGGTTTCCTACAGCCTTTGTTTCCACCGGATCCAGGTGGACAGTTCCTAAAGGAGTTGACACTCCGCCCCTGTCCTCTCCCAGGCCACTAGCAGGAGAGAGAAGGAACATTGTCTGTAGGCCTTAGTCCAGCTCCCCCAAGGCTTGTCTGTTGTCAGGTCTGGGCATGCCGCCTTCTCTCAGGAACAGGTGGATCCCATCTGGCTTTGCAGAGTGCCATTCCAGAAGGCTGAGGGCACCCTAGCTAAGCCCTACAGCAGCAGGCTCCCACCCTAAAACTGCGATCCATGGACCAATCTTTAAAATTCCAACACCACTTCAATGCAACTAAACATTATTAATCTTTTCTGAACCCAAACAAAGGCATGTATGGTCTATTGGCCGTGTTAATGAGTTCTGAAAGGCGAAACATACTCCCTACAGCCACAGAGGGTAATTTAACAAGAGTTCAGTCTATTATTTAAGAGCTTTAGCTTGGTGCCTTAATCAATATACTGCATCGGGAGAAACACACAAACACACACACACACTTGAGAACATAATATGCTGCTACACGCTATTTTATTTTAGACATTCTTGATGATGGCTGTTATATTAATATGATTCACGTGTGACCCACAATAGAATGTCAAACTGAACTCTGGCTCAAAGGAAACATGCTTTGAAGGTGCTGGAACAGCCTGGACAACCCTGGGTCTTTACACAGCCTTGTCTGTGTTCTGCATTTTCTGCATGAAATGCTAGTCTGGCCACAGACACTGCCTGTGGACTCTGTGGTCCATTGCAGCAACATCAGTGGCACATTACACAGTACGGTCTTTCATATCTTACAACCATGTCCTCTCAGGAACAGAGTCTTGAAGGATCGGACGATTTGAGACTCAGAGGATGAGGGAAGGGGGGATGATGGCCAAGCCCAGCTAATATGTGAATGAGGAAGCAGGGCCAGCCACGTGGGGAACTCAGTTTGAGTTCTTGGTCCCCTGGCTTTGGCCTGCCTCAGCCTTGACTGTTGCAGCCAGTAAGGGAGAGAACCAGCAACAGGCGATCTCTCTCCCCAACTCTCTATAATCATTACACTCCAATAAAATAAAATAAATCTCTAAAAGAAAATGGTTCAAGCCCTTCAGCCTGAAATCTAACAATGAGGGTGAGGTGGTCTTTTCTTGAGACTGTCCAAACCATGCCTGCATACGCTCCCCAAATTTTCCTTGCATTTCATCAGTTCCCATGTATGCATGTATAGATGTGCATTCGTATGTGAAATAAGACGCTAGAACGAGAATTAGGGCTTATAAAACATTTAAAAAAAAAGATCCTCCTTCCTACTTTGGCTTCCTTTTCCTTTAATTAGCAGGGGATACAGTCATGCCCGTTTTGTGATATTAAATTTTGTTTCAGTAGTGCTCAGAACTAGCCTCATCCCAGCTGTGTCACTCTAATGGTATTCCGAGCTGTCTCATTGTTAGGAAGCCCTTTTCATTTTACTTGGTTTTAACACAAACCTATAATTTAATTTAAAATTGCTGAAATTATTAAAATGGAAATGTTCTTTGCAAATACAATGGGGCCTTTCCATTGTTAAAAATAACTAGTGGACAGAGCTCAGTGGCCTCCCAGAAGTCATAAGCCATGGCAGCAGCTTAAAGACAAGCATCGTTCTGCTAAGACTTCAGTTACCTGGCAGCCCTTGGATGATCTGTGGGCTCTAGAGACAGAGTAGGTACATTGAAGATACACCCTGTTTCCAGACATGTCAGAGGTCTGGTCAACATGAATCACTCAGTCTTCCTGTACATTCCAGTCTGAACACCAACAGGTAACATTCTAGGAATCCTGAAATTTGGCTACATGGGATCAGATATACATGAGTTCTGATCTTCATGCACCTCCAAACGTCCACCATATGCTGATGCAGCCAGGATGGGTTGATTCAGGCCACTCATTTATCCTGCAGACTCTCTGCAATACCTGCTGTCCGCAACGCAGTGTGCCAGGCCATGAGCACAGGCACTGACCAGACACCCAGGGTCCCCTGGGCTGGCCTGCATGTCCTTGATTGTTCCTGTTCATATGAGGGTACTCCGAAAGAGCTCTTGGAAAATGTATATGATGGAAAAATTATGCATAGATTTCAAATGTTTGGGCAGCAAAATAAACTTATCTTTTAATTCCATTTTTCTTCCATAGACTTTTTGTAATGTTCTTCTACTTGGTTCCCGTAACTGAAATTCACTTGCATGCTGGCTCAAGCCTTTTTCTTTTGATTCCTCTTCTCTTTGGACTTCATGTGAGTCCCAGCAAGTATCTTTTGAAGTTTTCTGTACACAGGCTCTGGGCTTGGTACTGCAGAAAAGACTCAGATTTGTCATGAGTGCCTAGCAGTCTTGCCAGAGCGATGGACAGCCAGAGCAGTAACTGAACTATGGCTACAAGCAAACAGGAACGAGGTGTTTGGGGGACACACAGGAAAGGTCCCCAGCTCAGCCTGGGAACTGGTGAGCTCATGGCAAGACCTGGAGGATATGTGGGGTGTATGCTTGAGAGTTAGAGATGTAGGAGCAGAGTCTGGAGTACCAATCAGGATCCAGCATGATTGTACCAGGCGATGGACATGGTAATTCAGCATGAGAGGGCGTGGTCTGTGTTCCAGGCCTACATAGCATTCATGCACTATGCCAACAGCTTCCTCTTTTGTTACGCACTGTCGGCTGCACCTTTTTACCACATCATAGGCTGACACGTCTACACCTTTCCCCAGCCTTCAGTGCAAACCAGGGTTGAGCAAACTTTAGTTGGCAAAAGGTTGCATAGTATATTTTGGGCTTTGTGGGCCAAGAGGCAAAATTGAGGCCATTACATAGGTACTTCTGTAACAGCAGAAAGAAATTTCCTGTGCTCGGCCACTCCCATGCTGTTTTCCTGGTGTGAGTTGCTGCAGGTTGTGGGTGTGTGGTGCACCAAGTGCTGGTTGGGTGATTGACAGTTTTAATGCCTCATTATTTTCCTAGAGAGCCCAGTCATCTCAATTTGGGCAGCTGACCAGAGACCAGGTCATTTGCCAGACTGACATCCTACTGCTTAGTGATGGGACCTTGCCACCAGCAGTTTCCATCGTGTGCACAGCGACTGGTAGAAGGCCAGGGGAGCAGGGAGGCATAGCTGTAGTCAAGGAGTGAGGTACTGAGGGGACAAGCACTGGGCCAGTTTGGTCCCATGGATTGCAGCTCCAGCCCACGTGAGCAATGCTCTAGACAGTATGCAAACAGGTGACAGGTGGTTTGAGTTGTAGGCCTGTATCAGTTTTCCATAGCAGTATAGTAACACAAACTCAGTGGCTTGAAACAATAGCTATTCAACTGTTCACAAGTCATGCTACATTATGGCCAGGCTCTCACTCTCTGCTTGTGGTCCCTCAGTTGGAAAACAAGATGTTGGATAAGCTTGGCTCGTATCTGGAAGCTCAAAGGAAAAACCACTTCCAAGCTCATTCAGGTTGTGATCACACCCAGCTTATTGTTGTGGTAGGCCTGAGGTCCTCCTTCGCAGGTTTCCTGCAGGCAGCTCTCAGCACCTACAGGCCCTCACATCCTGTGGTTCCTGTCTGCTCCCTGTGTGAAGAAAGCAATTCAGGAATCTCTCCTGCTTCAAGTCTCCTCTTTTTTCTTTTCTTTTTTTTTTTTTAAAGATTTATTCATTTTATTACAGCCAGATATACACAGAGGAGGAGAGACAGAGAGGAAGATCTTCCATCCGATGTTTCACTCCCCAAGTGAACCGCAATGGGCCGATTGCGCGCCGATCCGATGCCGGGAACCTGGAACCTCTTCCGGGTCTCCCACGCAGGTGCAGGGTCCCAATGCATTGGGCCGTCCTTAACTGCTTTCCCAGGCCACAAACAGGGAGCTGGATGGGAAGTGGAGCTGCCGGGATTAGAACCGGCGCCCATATGGGCTCCCGGGGCTTTCAAGGCGAGGACTTTAGCCACTAGGCCACGCCGCCGGGCCCTGAAGTCTCCTCTTTTTTTTCAACCAGCCAGAGGAACTCTGCCTTTGGTGAGCTGGAGTGATTAGAGCAGGTGCTCAGGGATGGTCTTCCTTGCCCATGTAACACAGAGCAATTACAGGAGTGGTGCTGCCTCATCCTCATGGACTCCACGCACGCTGGAGGGCAAGGACAGTGAGGGCAAGGGTCACTGGGGGTCATTCTCCAAATTCTTACCACACACCTGCAGTGTGCCAACTTTTGGTCTAAACTAAACTGAAGTAAAGAAAATCTTTTCTCCAGTCCTCATAAAACCAGCAAAATTGCAGCTGAGGACTCTCAGCTAGACCTTTGATCTAGACCTATAACAAAGGAAAGCATTGGCTGAGAAGGGCTGAAATAGAACTCCACACATCCAGGCATCTTTCTGACACATTTACCCATCTCTCTGATTAGGGGTCTTGTCGAAATTGAGTTTCCCAAGGTCCACCATCACCAGGATCATTTAAAAATCACTTTATTCTAAAAGTAGGATCTATCACCATTTTAACACAGGCTTCCAAATGATCAAGTACAAGGTCGAGAAAAGGCAAAGGCAGCCAAAAAAAAAAAAAAAGAAAAAAAAGAAAGAAAGTAGAGATTAGGAAGGTGCTATGTATGATAGCTTACTACACTGGTGGCCCCCAGGAAGTCACAGACCTGTATGGCCCTCCCTCTGAACCTAGGTGGAACCTGTGACTTATAGCCGGCAGAACACACGGGAGGTGATGCTCTGGTGATGAAGTCACTTCATACACACCAGTGCCCCAGCTGCCCTCATGCGTAGGGCAGCATGATCAGACTGTGGCCTAAGTGACTCACCTAACACCACCTACAGGAGACGAGACATCCAGCTGACTCTGCCCCTATTCTAGACTCAGAGTCATCAGCAATAAAACTGATGATTGTTTTAAGACACTAACCTTTGGGGTAGTTCATTATATATTGATAGATAATAAAAATATATGGGTTTGAATAAGATGCTGGACTCTATGTTTGGTGTATGCTTGCAATGGGGGAATCTCAACTGAACTTGAGCTGTGGTTATGCAACAAGGTGGAGGAATCCACCATGGTGGGAGGGTTTGGGCAGGGGTGGGAGAACCCAAGTATCTATGTAACTGTGTCACATAATACAATGTAATTAATGAAGTTAAATAATAAAAAAAAAAAACAGCAAAAAAAAAATATATGGGTTTGGGAATAAGGTAAGGGGCATGGGACTAAACAAAATTATATAAGGCAAAATGAAAAAAGTTTGCATTTGTAATGTATGGCTAGTCATAAAATGATATGCTATAGTACTTAATGCCAATCTCTGCCAATCTTACTATTTTCAATGAATAATTTGCTTAGGGCATATTTCTTTTTCTATCAAGTACTTTTACTTTTCCTAGGTTTTAAAATAAATACTTGAAATAAACAGTCATCATCTAAAAAAAAAAAAACCCACAGCATTTATTTTTTGATGTTACAGAGAAGCTTGAGAGCTCCCAGTTAAGATTCATCATGAACAAAATGCAAGTCTGTGATTACAGAATCAGGACTATTCATTATAGCTATTCAGAGCATCTTTATGAGTTTAATGACATAAGCATATTGTATTGAATTATTATGGTACTGTGTCAGTTGGATTCATAAATTTAATATACTCAGTCTGGTTCACTTGGTCCAATAAAATCCAGCAAGCCTTAAAAATTTTATAAGGATCTGTGTATGTAAAGTCTACATGATATTCTGCTTTTATAGGGTGATATTCTTGCGGAGGGCATTAAGTGGCATCAGTGATCACAGTGACCCAGCCTGGTAGACCAGCAGGTTGCTGGTGAAACCCCACAGCAGCAGAATCAAGAGCTGTGTGGGCAGTGAGGCTGACTGATCTTTTCTCCAAAGAACAAGTCAAAACCAGGCTGCCTTCTCAGCTCCTGGCTGGTGAGGCTGGGAGAGGGCTGGGGGAGGGGTGGGGAGGGCTGGGGGAGGGGTGGGGAGGGCTGGGGGAGGGGTGGGGGAGGGATGGGGTAGGGCTGGGAAGAGGGCTGGGAAGAGGGCTGGGAGAGGGCTGGGAAGAGGGCTGGGAAGAGGGCTGGGAAGAGGGCTGGGAAGAGGGCTGGGAAGGGGTGGGGAAGGCTGGGGAGCGCTGGGGAGCGCTGGGGAGGCGGCCTTCATCCTGTGAGCCTGAAGCAAGGGCATTTGTCAGCTGCAAGGGATGAGGTGAAAGGCTTTCACCTGTTTGGGACACAAAAGGGGAAGATGTTGTAGAAGGAGCCTAACCCCCGGGGCTCTCCCTAAATCTGACTGGCTGATATGTTTGGACCTAGACAAGAGTTTGGCAATAGGCTCAGTTCAGGTGCAGAGTGGCTCACCCTCCTCAGCACTGGGGAGAAGGCAAGAAGAAAGCTCTAGAGGTGGCCTCATGGCAACCTAATTTTGCAATGTGAGTAAATTGTTCGGGTACTTGTCCACACAGCTGCCATAGTCAGGCATGGGGACACCATACAAGCCCCACAGCTGCACACTTGATTTCTTATGTGAGTATACTACAAGTGAGGCATCCCTAATCTGAAATCTGAAATGCTCCCATCCCAAATCCAAAATGAAAATTTCTCACCATGAGCCTGCCTCATGCACAAAATTACTAAACAACTACATTTAGGCTATGTGTACACTTCAGTGTCTAGGAAACATACGTGAATTTCATGTTTAGATTTGGGCCCCACCCCCCAAGATATCTCAATATATATCTATAAATATTTTAAAATCTGAAAAAAAAATTCCCAAATAGAAATGCTTCTAGAACTGGTGACATGGAGAATCACATTTAAAATAAGTTGAAAATGTAGTGCATGCTAGGTAAGTTAACTATCCCCAAAAGTGTGTTTTAAGAAACAGTTCAGATGCTAGGATTCTGTATGAGGCAAAAACAAACAAACACAACAAACAAAAACACCCTGTTTTATTTTCCTTGTTTCTAAGCTCATGGTTCCTTCCTGAACTGTGTAAACCTTCAGTGGCTTCTGATGCAGTGAGATACAGTGATTGTTCAAGAGACAAGGTGACTGAGGGTCATGTGCCCAGCTGTAACGTATAAGGGCCTTGAAACCACAGGATCTTTGCTGGCCTGGGAGAGGTGGCAGCTTGCAGAGCTGGCTGTAGCGCCACGTCAGGAACTCTGAGCCACTGTTACCTCCTCCTGCACTGGCTCCAGTCGAACAGAACGAGCCTTCCTTTTAATATCCCACCTAAGGTTGTTGGTATATCAATTGCAAATTCCGTTTGGCAAATCCAGCAGGCCTTGGTCCGGGGCCATAAGAGCATGGAGTCCCTGAATTCAGGGAGGGAGAGAGGGTAGGCTTTGGCACTGCAGGAGGGGAGACCTGTGACCCCCTTTTTGTTCCCTGGATGAGGAACTCCTAACGATCCCTGTGGGCCCAATTGCCTGGCGGATTAGCCTTTAGCCTTGTTTTGTTCTGATGTTCTCCCATGCAGCATGCATCGCATTCCAGGTGGGACAGGGTGTGAAGCCTTCAGAGAGGCCAAGGGTCCTACTCCTTGAAGTGGATTAGCTGAGGATTTGGATTATCTGCACCAGTGACTCCTTCACTGGGGACAATGACCGAGGCCTGCCATGTCAGGGAAAATGGAAGAAAAGCCAGAATGACACTTCTCAAATGTAACATTTGTAACACTAAGAAGCGATGGGGGTAGGCACGTATTGCAACTAAAGAATTCCTTTTCCAAACAGAATTAGGGAACTCCTTAAAAAGGTACACACTAACACATATGTGTCCTTTACAGTTGTTCAAGAAACACTTGATGCAATGTATGACTATTAAGTAATGCTATAAATAAATAATGAGAAGTATGTGTTTTCTCAAGACTTTACTGTGTAGCAAAATGTCACAGGTTTATAATAACTCTTTCCGCTTGAACAGGGAAATACACTAAATTTCTCCAGAAGGAAATCTATCAAATCCTAATTGTACTTCAACATCAAACTTGAGAAACCCTTCAAACTGTTCCAGGCACCTCCTGAAACCTGTGAAGTTCCTGTAGACAAGAAAGAATACTGCCAAGGAAGCAGCTGATTCAGCATGCTCTTCCTTGGACACACGTGTCTGGCTGTGTTAAACACCAAATGAACCTGAAAACTGGAAGCGCCAGTCTTTCAGCTGTCAAGACTTTTAGCACCATTGACTGTTTTCAACTGAAATGCCAGGAAGGTAGTATAGTGAAAGGGAGAAAGGAGCAAAATGTGGACAGAGAGCTCTTTCCTGATGAGAAGGAAACCTTATTAGCTAGGAATCTTGCAGAAAACCAGAGGGTCCTTTGATGTAAGAAACAGTGGGCTAATTGGTGCTAAGCTGACACTCACAGTGCCTCTCTCTCTCTCTCACACACACACTCACACTCACACCTTTCAAATTAACACACATAAGTGTATACTGACTAAACGGTGACTTTTATATGCCAAGACAGTTTCCAGTAAGAAGCTATGAGTAAATGCAATTTTGAGAACAGGAACAGGTGAACATACAGTAAGAGCAGAAGCAGCCTTTCTGTTGCTCGACACGTTTAACCACAGAGCTCTGAAATTCAGTCCCCAGGAGCCACTGGGCCTGTGTTTCCAGCTGGCTAAAAAAAACAATCCACCCAGGAAAAGGTAAAGTCTTCATTTTCTACCCCTTTCAACTTTGATTAGCAAGTGATTTCTGGATGCTAACATCAGTTTCTTAATTTTACTCAAAAATAATATGGAACAGGTGATCTCAATTAGAAAATAGTTTGGGCAAAGTCTTAATTTTTTCCTTAATTTTTTTTTTCTGTGAGGAATGAAAATTGCATATGTAAATGCAAAACACATTACAAGGAATTGCTGGATTAGAAATAAATCTATTTATAAATGGATAAGAGCCTTGCATAGGCAAACAACAAAGATCAAGCAAACTGATATCCTAACCCTTTTTGTTTGCCTTGAATATTGTCCCAAAGGGTTGCAACATAAGCTGTGATGTATTAACACTAGGAGACAGAAGTGACACATATAGAAGAAAATAGGATTGTTAGGGAGAAGAGAGTTTGCTGGATTCTAGAATAAAGATGCAGCTTGCAAAGGCAACAAAGGACAGCATGGGGATTACCAGCAATGGTCACGTGAGTTCCTTCCATCTAAGCAAAGCAGAATTTATTTGGGAAACAAATCTTAACAAATGGAGCTAAGAGCATGAAGCATCTGTATGAAAACCTGATGCAAACCTGGCTTCATAAAAAGAGCAAGCATGGGTCCCAAACGCTGATGCAAACAGGGAGCAGAGAACTCGGTGGAGAAGGACAGAAACCAGGTTGTTAACAGACATGCATATACAAGAAGCATTTCAAACATGTCCTTTGACCGCTGAATAAAAGAAATGTACGAGGGGATACTGCGCTGACATTAGTGGAAAATAAAACTATTTCAGGAAGCAAGAAGTTAGGCCCTCAGGTTTAGAGCACCATTAGCAGTACCACCGAATGTAATATTTAAAATGTATCAAGTGAAGAGTGTGTGTTGGGATGCAGTAAGCTAAGCCGCTGCACAGGGGCCTGTATCTCACGTCAGAATGCTGCTTCCAGTCTTGGCTGCTCTACTTCTAACTCACCTGCTAATACTTCCTGGGAGGGAGAAGATAGTAGATCAAGTGCCTGAGTCCCTGTAGCTGCATGGGAGAACCAGATGGAGCTCCAGGTCCCTTGCTTTAGCTTGGTAAAGCCCTTGCTTTTATGACCATTTAGGAAGTGAAGCAGCAGATGGAAAATTTATCTCCCTCTTTCCCTCTCTTTTTTTCTTCTGTTAGTCTGCTTTTAAAGTAGGAAAAAATTAAAAATACATATATATATATGTATATATATATATATATATATGTTACAGGATTAAAAAAAAAAAGAATAAAGCGAACTACATAACTTGTCCCTTCTCAGATTGTCTGCAGAGAAGAAGCAGCTTAACTGATTCAGAGAGGGAAAAGAGAGAGAGGGAGAGATGGAATACAGAGTATACAGGTGAATAAGAGAACCAAACCAGAAGGTTGGACATTGAATGAATGGAATTTCAGAAAAAAAGTATTTAAGAAGAAAATTACCAAGAAAACTTCCTAGAAGTTAAGGATATGAGAGGGACTGAGGGAGCCCCAGGAGGGATGGGCGGAACTGATGGATGATCAAAGTCGACCTGTGAAAGCTCACCATTTTGAGGACAGAAAGAGGGCCCTAATTGGGGGAGGGGAGACTCTACAAGTTTGTAGCAGGGGAGAGAGAATAAATGTGTCCCATATAGAGGGTCAAAAATCAAAATGGCTTTGAACTGCTTAGTAGCAGTACTGGAATTAGAGAACGTGTTAGAGAACTTACTTTGCAATTGCGGAAGGAAATGGTTTCTAACCAACCACACCTGTACAGCCAGTAAACAGGTCAATAAAGGTATTTCCAGAGCATTTTCTGGACATTGACCTGGTTACCAGAGAGGCACTACACCAAAACAACGGACTAAGTCAAGACAGAGGAAAGAATACAACACAGGAAGCAGGACACAATTCAACAGGGAGAAAGCAAAGGATGATGCAAAAGGGAGACTGGAGAGCAGGAGGTGCAGCTTGGTCTGACTGCAGCAGATAAGAATGTTCCAGAAGAGATTTCTGCAAAGAAGTCCCATCAGTCATCATCTGATGATCCAAACATCTAAGAATGCATATAACTGGCCAAGCTTGTAAAACTGAGCTAGCGATGAGTATATAATAAACCAAAAATCAAAAACAAAGCAAAAACACCCAAACAAAAACAAAAACCACCATGAGCTCTCCATGGTCCTGACACAGTACACAGCCCAGTGATAGCGGATGGCAGACATTTCGGCAGGTTGGAGGAGTGGGGTGCCAGAGGGGAAGCATGTTTGGGAATCATCATTTACAGGTGGACAATCATGAATAGCATTTTAAGTGTTACAACAAATAAAGTGGAGACATATGAACGTGGTTTTAGTTTGGAAGCAAATAACAAAGGCTGTTGAAACTAAGGGTATGAAAAGACACGAGGGCACTGATGCTCAGAAAAGCGGAAAAAAGGTACTGAGCATCTCCAACAGCAATGATTTCTTTTTTTAAAATGATACACACAGAAAAGTAATAGGCTCTCTCTCACACACACACACACACACACACACACACACACTCAGGAAAACACCCAAAAAGGATGAACCCATCTGGGAAGTTATCTGGGATTGGAGACCTCGTGTTGAGACTCACTTTACGTAAAGCAAACGAGGGAGATGAAGGAGAAGACGAAGCAACAGGGGGGTTGCTGAGTGGATGGCTGCGGTGGGCAGCGGGGCTCATTCTTGACGGGGATCTCATCAGAAACAGTTGCAAGTGCACTCTCCCTCACCTGCTGCCATTCTTCCGGACTGCCCAGGTCATAGCCTGAGGGGTTAGAAGCAAAGGCTTAGAGACCTGGTGGAGTGCTGCCAGCATGTACCAGAACTACCTGACCACTGTGGTCATGGCTTAGGTCAGAGTTACGGGTGAGCAGAGGGGATAGAGCTGGTGTTCCTGATGATTCAAGTGGTGTCCTTTGCTTAGTGATGCTGCAAACAGCCATCCTGGGGAGCCAGGACCATTCAGGGAACATGATCTCAGGGCTGTCAGGCCTTTTGCTCCTGGCTCCATGTGTTGTTTCCTTCCTAGAGTTGTCACTTTGCATCCCACTTTCTGATGAGGATTTTGTGATTCACAGTAAACTTACTCCATATTTTCCAAAGGATAAACAAGTATTTAGAAGGAATTAGAATGCAAACATCATTGCAGTCTTAGGTCATGGAAACTCAAGTGAGTGTGGCTCATATGTTGAGCCTAAGCAAATTCATTATCAAAATGATTCTAACACCTTCAGAGAAGATAAACAGAAACCCTTAAGCCCTCAACTTGACCACTGTCTCAGCTGGAATTTGACAGGCTGGGCTGTGGCATGCCCACCAGGAGCAGGAACAACACCTGCCTGCTCTGAGGTCCCTGGGGGACCAAGCAATGCTGTCATCATTTCCAGGAACTTGTTTCATGTATTGTAAGAGTAAACCCATGTAGCACATTGTTCTATTGCACAACAATTCTGTCTGCCTATGTAATTATATACACAATACTCAGTTATACCTGTAAGGATATCTATAAAGACAGCTATAGTTTATATTAGTATTGTGTAGCTATTTATAATCATACCCCAATTCTATTCATATAATATAAACTACACATAATTGTATGTTTGTATAATTACATCTTATTATACACAGGGAACATCCCTAATCTGAAAATCCAAAATGTTTTCAAATTCAAAAACATTTAGGATAGTTACATGACAGCACAAATGGAAAATTTTACACCTGCTCTCATGTGACAGGTCATAGTGAAAACACAGGTCAACTAAAAATGCTGCAGAGCATTACTTTCAGGGTATGCAAGCGAAAGCATTTTCAAAATGGAATTATACGTCTACTTTAATACAAAAAATGTTGAAAACCATGCATAGCTGTTTTATAAAATGTATTCTCCATGAACTCTTTGAAGACCACTTTTACGCCTAAGGTTAAAGTTTTTGTGCTAAAACATCTTATAATTCATGTATGCACAGACTTTCTGAAGTGTTCTCATACATGGTATATTTGAAAAGCAATTGAAACTTGTATTTAGACTCGGTTCCCATTCCCAAGATACCTCAGGTGCACATGCAAAAATTCCATAATTTAAAAAAAACAAGTTCCAAATCCAAAAATACCTCTGGTCCCAAATATTTCAGTTAAGGGATATACAACCTACATTATGCTTTACCTTATCCCACAATTAGAACTTGTCTTTGTATTCTCCTCTTTCTGGAGTTAATCACATATTAACATCGGAAATAACTCAAGGAGGAGACCGTTAATGACAGTCTCATCACCTGACAGTGTTGGGAGAGAACCAAGAACCTTCCTGGGAGAATTATCCACTTATCGATACCCAGGATAGTGTGTATGTTGGCGTAAAAAAAGAAACAGCATATTCTAGAAGACATGTGTAACGTCAGCTGGACGGACGGTGAAAACCACTGAAAATGAATGGCGTATACATGATGTTGTCATATACATGACTGACAATGGTCAGGGATCTCAAAATCATTTTATGAAGGCACCATTGGAAGGCAGGCTAGGCTTCCAGCACTATAGCCCCTACATCTCCAGCACAGCTTCCTGTTTTCCTCTACTTTCAGCTAGGTTTCTATGGACACTTCTCCTGGAGGTCCAGGAGCTAATTAAGTCCTTCAGTTTCAAAGACCTTTCCTCTCACCCCTGTTGTGCTGAGCATGGATGTGAGATGTAAGGGGCAGCAGAATGAGAAAATATTAAAAGGCTGTTTAATTAAGCAGAGTAAACAAGGTCAACAGCAGCTTGCAGCTCACATCTGTCTGTGAGTGAGGCAAGCAGGCCACTTTCAGGTAGTGGCAGCAGAGAAGCGAGCTTGAGCAGGCTGTTCCTTTTGTGTTTACCACTTTAGGATAGCTGCTTCTGCTTCAGGAGCAATGAGACATTTAATAAAAGAAAACAAATAGTGCTGCCTCGCTGTATTTGGGAGAAGAGCAGGAGCGACCCTCCAGCTGTTTAGCTCTGCAGTGTTCAGGCTCCATTTCATTTTGCTTTTAGAATTAACCAGGGAAAGGAAAAACATTCTTTACTGCATTCTATAAACAGAGCACATCAAGCTCCCAGCTGGCCATCGTGAGCTCTGAGGCTGCTTCCATCAGAGAAAAGGGCTGGAGAAATCCTGTATGGGTCAAGCCCCAAACCATGCTGTAAATGAACAGGGAGCTAGGGACAGCATAGATGGTACTGACTCAAAGCCAGGGCTGCATGAGGTCAGACTGCAATTGGGGGATTGGCACAAGAAAGCCCAACACAAGCAACAATTATCAGTGTACCTTCTCTGGGCGAGAACAGAAACAACTTGTATGATGGCTAATGTCAGCTTGAGAGGGCCATGACATTCCCATATGCTAGTATTTGGTTAAATATTACTGTGACTGTATTGCCAAGGGTGTTTCTACAGAAGAGTACATTTGAACAGGAACTGAATTAAGCAAACTGCCCTTATGAATGGTGGTTGGGCCTCACCCAAACAGTTGGAAAATCTGATGGGAGGGAAAAGAACAAAAAAGTTCCTCTCTTATGAGGCGATTCCTTGTCTGATGGCTTGAGCTTGGACATCAGTCTTCTGGACTTGGGCTTGACCTGACACATGGTCACTTCTTATGGAACTTACACCACCCTTACTCCTGGCTCTCTGGCTGCCACACACTCAGAGTGCAGCTATAGCATCAGCTCTCCTGGGTATCCAGTTTGCTGACTGCAGGTCTCGGAGACACTAAGGAAAACAGAATGTAAGTGACGTGGTGTTATCAAGAAATAAATGGTGAGGAAACAGAGGGAAAGGGAATCTGTAGCTTGTAAGAAACTCCAGAGACACATCAACCAATGTGATATGTGAGCACAATTTGAGTCATGACTCAAATACACCTATGATGAAAATAACAAAATTGGTGTATCTTGAACACTGAATAGCGGCTGATACTGAGGATAAATTTGGAGTGTGTGTGTGTGTGTGTGTGTGTGAGAGAGAGAGAGAGAGAGAGAGAGAGAGAGAGAGAGAGGTGGTACTGTGGTTGTTATAGTCTTGCTTTTTAAAGAGATATAAAATAAGTATATATAAAATGATTTAATGCCTAATATCTGCTTTAAAAGAATGGTGTGTGCTTGTATGTATGTGTGTGTGTGTGTGTGTGTGTGTGTGTGTGTGTGTGTGTGTGTGTCTGTCTGCAGACAATGGAACAAGACTAACATACACTGCTCAAGTGCTTGAGCTGGGTGATGGGAAGGTTCCCTGGGGCTTATTACACTGATGGTTCTGGTTTTATACATATGGTCATAAAATATCAAGTGAATAAATAAGGGTTAAGTCATTGGTTTCCATGGCCTGGTATCTGAAGAGGTTTATCTGGGTAGGTTTGGAAATTCTGAAATGATCATGTAACTCCTCACAGAGCAGAAGTTTGCAAACACAACCAGACTGTCTTCTTTGATTCTAAGGTCTTTCAGCACCTGATGAATACAGAGCCAACATTCCTGGGGAGGGGCAACTGCCTGCTGAGCCAGAAAAGATTTCACAGGAGTGCCAACAAAGAAAGCTGTTTTTGTACTATGGAAAAACGGAGACCACATCCTTAAATAAAGAGGCTCCCTTATTTAAGGAATTGTGACTATACTTTGGTACTAAAAGAAATGAGCTCAATACCTTCTAGTTCTGTACAGTTACTTCCTAAATGATTTAGCTTTGATGATTGACAGAACTAAGAGGAATTTAGTTCTAGAACTGTAGACAGTTAAGACGTTAGACGGCTAACCTATATTGAGATTTCTCAAGTGACCCTCAAAGACAGTTTTTCAAAAGTATACTGATGGAGCAATTAAAGGAAATGACAGATAATCTGAAAATCCTAAATCATATAGTACAAGACAGAAAATGAGGGCCGCTGAACCAAATGTCAATGTAAAAAAGTCTGCATGGTAATATATGGAAATTGTAGGGGGAAAGGATCTTTACAACTGTTTTTACAATTAATTCAGTATTCCATCTGGCCTCCCACTGCCTAATGGTTACAAGTGACTACAATTCATTTCCTTCTTGACTTTTGTGGCAAAATGTTTTAATTCTGAAACACAATCTACTGGGTGGGCAGCTTCTCAGTTTCCAGACTCTGCAAAGCAATGATTCATACACACAACGAATTTGAGTTAAAAGATGATTCAATAAAACTGGTCCTTGGTGAAAGAACGACGCTCAGATTTCAAGTTACTGAATTATTCCTCATGAAATACAACTCATGGCATGCTAAGTGGTGAAAATGTACACAGGACTATGTAAAAATCACTTAGATGATTACCTCTTTATTTTTCTAATTTTATTTATTTGAGAGGCAGAGAGACACAGAGTCAAAGCCTTTTTCTTGGTTCACTCTCCAGATGCCAGGGGCCAGCCACCTCAACTCGGTGGCAGGAAATCAATGACTTGGGCTACTTTTCTGCTTCCAAGGTTCTAATGAGCAGGAAGCTGGAGTGGGAGCCGGGGATTACACCAAGGTATACTGATACATGACGCAAGCTCCCTAACTGGCATCTTCACAGCCCAGCCAAATGACTGCCTGAATTACCTTCCTTTAATGAGACATTAACATTATACTCTCATGGAAAATGTCACCCACCTGTCTTTCATTCATTGTTCTTAACTGCCTTTTTAACAAAATAATAAGATGACAACGGAAGAACAAGAAGACGGGATGAAGGATACATCAGAAGGTACTGAAGATAAAGGAGGAAAGAGGCAATGACTGCATGATCATATGATGAGCTATTTCTAAATGTTTGCTTAATTATGTAGTATGTTTAGAGTTGTTTTGGATTCACAAACGAATTAGGCCAAAGTTACAGAAATTTTCCACAGAACCACCTGCTCCCTTCCACTCCCCCTACATGCACAGCTCTCCCTTTTATCAAAATTCTGTACCAGAGGAGCGCATTTCTAAGAACTGTTCTAAGGACATCACTGACAAAGCATTATCACTCAAGGTCTAAAATTTATATTAGAGATCACCCTTGGCATGGTTATCTGGATAAATGTATACTGACATGTGTTGAGCACTACAATGTCATACAGAACAGCTGCATGGCCCTAAAAATTCTCCATGCTCTGCCTAGCCACCTCCTTCCCTCCTCCCCATTCCCTGACAACCACTGATCCTTTTAGTGTCTCCATAACTGTGTCTTCTCCGGAAACCTATAGTTATAATCACACACACACATACACACACTATAACTATATAAACACTTGTCAGATTGGCATCTTCTGCTTAGTAATATGGACTGCAGTTTGCTTTACAAACTCTCTTGGCTTGACAGCTCATTTCTTTGTAGTGAATAGCATCCCATTGTTTGGATGTAGCACTGTTTATTCATTCACTCACTGAGGTCCACCTTGCTTACCTCCACACTTTCCCAATTACAAATAAAGCTTCTATACACATTCATTGGCAGGTTTTTGCATGCACTTAATTTGAACAACTCTTGGTAAACACTAATGAGAGACTGCTGGATTATATAGTGAGAGAATGTTTTCACTTATAAGAAACTGGCAGACTTATGCAAAGTAGCTGTGCTATTCTGTATTCCCACCAGTAATGAATAAGAGTTCTTGTTGATCTACATCAGCATTTTGTGTTTTTAGCGTTCCACACATTGGCAGTTCTAAGAGGCATGTAGTATTATCCTGCTGTTCCAATGTACAATTCTCTAATGGCGTATGTTTGTCTATTGTACGTTTTCTTTGCTGATATATCTGTTCAGTTCCTTTGCTTCTTTTATTAAGCTGGTTGTTAGTATACTTCTTATGGAATTGTAGAGGTTCTTTGGATATTTTAGATGATGATACTTTATCAGATATTTATTGTGCAAAGATGTTCTCCCAAGACAAGTTTCTTATCTTGTTTTCACAGAATATAGTTTAATTTGAATGTTTAATTCATGCTTTACTTCTTTCATGAACTGTCCTTTTGAAGTCACATCTAATAAGTCATCAGTATACTCCCAGTCATCTAGGTTGCTGCAAATGTTACCATTTGGGGCTTTTATAGTTTATTGCTTACTTTTAGGAATATGATCTATTTTGAGTTAATCAGCGACGGCCTAGATCTAGTTTTCATTTTTTATATATGTCCACTTGTTCCAATACTATTTATGTAAAAAAAAACCCTCATATTTAGCCCATTTTTTTGCCTTTATTTTTCTATCAGAGATTATTTGAATCTATAAGAGTCTACTTCTGGGCTGACATGCCACTGATTTACATGTCCATTCTTTTTTTAAGATTTATTTATTTGAAAGACAGAATGATACAGAGTAAAAGGGGGAGAGAGAGATGTCTTCTATCTACTGGTTCACTCCCCAAATGGCTGCAATAGCCAGAGCAGGGCCAGGTTCAAGTCAGGAGCTAGAAATTTTATTCTGCTTTCTCATGGTGAGGAGAACCCCAAGTACTTGGGCCATCTGCTGCTGCTGGATTGGAAGCACAGGAGGAGCTGGGAATCTAACATTCCAATAAGGGGTGCTGGAGTCACAGACACAATACCAGCCTCTGCCTATGTGCTCACAGACAGTACACTATCTTAATTACCACAGCCTTACAAGACTTGAAATTGGTTAGTATCAATCTTCTCCTTGTTCTTCAACTTGGTTTTGAGCTATTTTATGCCTTTTGCTTCTTCATATGAACTTCAGAATCAGTTTAGACATCTGGAAAATAACTTGCAGGTATTTTTGAGAGAGATTCAGTTGTATTTATGGCTCAGGTGACAAGGAACTACCACTTTAACACAGTCAGTGTTCCTATAAAAAATATATGGAGTATCTCTGTTTAGCTCTTTGTTAACTTTTTCACCAGAGTTTTTTAATTTTCCTCAAGCAGACTTGTATATATTAGATATATTTCATTACATTTATACTTAAGTTTAATTAATTTTTTGTGAGGGTGCCACTGTGCATGTGTGTGCATGCGTGTGGGTGGTGGTCCTCTTTTTCCTCCTCCAGTCCTTCATGTGGGTTTAGAAGCTGCTACTTTCCTCGGATATGTTTTTCTAACTGGGTTTCCCTCTTAAACCAACATCTGCTCACGGAAACCAAAATGGACTTTTGTCTCGATCGAGACGCTCATACATTGATGACAACAGCAAATGCCAACTTACACTGATAGGATTTCAGTGAATAAAACGATTTGTTAACAGGCAGTTAGTTTCCACATAGTAGCATTCACAGCTCCCCTGACTCCAGCTCCAAATTCCGGTTCAATCTCTAGCACATCTACAGCTACTCATCTCCACAAAACCCGCCCTGCTGCAGATAATGGTGGTAATGGGCCAATACCATAAAACAGCCCCAGCTAATGTGAATAACCAGAAAACCAGAAGAAACAATCAAGACGTAAATGAGGATGAAAATGGTTCTTTCTATGAGGTATTTCTTTAATCTCTGCCTATGTGTTTGATGATAGTGCTGTTATACATTTTGTAAGATTAGCAGAGAATAAATGGAAAGAACGTTCAACTAAGCGTAGAATTGCTAAATATCTGTGCAACAGCCAACTGAATGAGGAAACTCAGAAACTCCAAAGAAATTTTTACCTCTTTTTGAAATTTATTTTGAAGCTGAAAGAGCTCAACCCACAAACTGTTCAAACCAAATGATTCTGTTGGAAATTCAAGGTTTGACAGTGAAATAAAGCTTGGGTGAGAAACTATAATTAGGGAAAACCAGATTGTGTGGACTACAGTCACCACCAGCCAGAAAACTACCTCCTGGCAGCAGTGGTGGTATTGGACAATACCGACAGCTGTTACTAACACCCATGTTTAACAGACAAGGCACTGGAACAACTCCAAGACTTAATTGTGAAAGACAATGAAGAGTTTACTGTTGCCACTGAAAGGACAGTTACGTATCCCTTCACTGCAAGAAAAAGAAAACATCTCGAAGTTGGCTTGGTGTTCACAGCTGAGCTGGTAGATTCTCCTGTGGCCAATCGACAAGTTCAAAGAAGTCCAACACTAGACAAGGCTGCTCTGTGATCATCAGAGGGGGGCAAGGCCACCCCCTCCCTTGGGAAAAATAAAAAGATCACTCAAAACTGGATCTGAACCTAGACCAAAACATGAACACTACATACACCATGAATATCAATTATCCTGTTTCAAGGCTAGTGTGACTGCCAGTTATTTCTATCAGTCATATATTTTTTATCAGTCATATTTTAAACTTCAATTTGTTCTTGCTTTTTATATAAGATTTATCAATGTTGTCTAATCACAAAATAAAGCTCTGCTCTAGAGTATGCCCTACACAATTACCCAATATAAACGGAAACTCTATCTTTTTTAGTACCTTCTTGTTGAAAAGTCTCATGGTTCCAGAAAGTGTATGCTTCTCCCTAACACTGTTGGAAAAACAGGTATAGACTTGGGGGAGGGCAGTGCTAGCTGAAATCACTAACTTTGTTTCCCAACCCATCTCCTCGCTACCCCCAAAAGCAGAACTATATTCAGTAAGCTTAAGTATTAGTTATGTTGCAATCAATAGATATGCAAAGAGAACTAAGTCCCTGTAGCCAGAAGCTTCTGACTTCAGACCAGCCCAGCTCCAGCCATTGTGACCATTTGGAGAGTGAACTAGCAGATGGAAGATTTTGTTCTTTGCTTTGTCTCTGTAACTCTACCTTTCAAATAAAAATCAATAAATCTTAAAAAAACAGCTAAGTAACTAGGGACAAACTATGCTCTTTTTGTAGTGATCCCGTGTCTCTAATCTTCATCACATTGGATAACAGTGCCACCATGATTAAATTCTTCAGAAATCCTTTTGCACTTTTTATATAACAATCTGATAGGTTGAAGGAAAAGACAGTACTATAACAAGAGATTTCTAGTATATTCCAGGTATCATCATGTATGAGAATGTTTACACAATGTTGTTGTTTTCTGCTGTCAGATGACAAACTAAGACACTAATATTGCTACACTTAATGATTGTTGGGGGCATAGAGGGGCGTGGCACTTCCTCACTGTTGTGTATTTCCCTGGCTCTTAGACTGCATCTAACATGCACCTCAAACTCCATCGTCCCCACCCCTCATACTGCAGTTCCATTGTCACCAGCGCCTCCACTGCTGCCATTGAATCAGCCTGCGTTGTTGTGGGCTTCTTGCTGCACCAGGTTCTTTGCTAGGTGCAAGGTCATATTGATCCTTAGCAATTCCAGGATAATAATGTCATTACTGTTCTCACTTTACAGATCAGGTGCCTGTTCTAGTACTTTGAAGAAAACATCAATGATGTTTCTCTGGTTCTTAGTTTCAGTGGTGGTTGGTTTTATTACTCTGGAAAGTTGTATGATTTGGAAGGATTTAACTTGTTTTCATTAATTACAGTTTCTCCTTGAAATGAGAGACTATTAAGATGATTAGAAGAAATGATTCCAAGGAGATAATAATGTTCTCTGAAATTAGTAACCCCAAATGCTCCTCTCATCAATGAACAAAAACAAAACAAAACAAAAAACTCATTAATTTGGGGCTGATTTCACAAATTTTCCAATAACTCAGTGAAGGTGAAAAATGTCTGGCATATCATGGGGAGTTATGAATTTAATTAGATGTCAACTGTGCTGCCTTTAAGTATAACAAGGAAGATGTGAGACATAAATATATCTTTTGAGCTAAGCCAGAAAGTGACAGCAGTCTTAAAGAAGTGGTGGTGAAGCCTCAAATATGATCCACAACAGGCTTACATATGAGTGGCTTGAGTTTCAGAACACGTTTAGTGCAATTTAACAGTACAATTTTATATCCGTTGAATCTACATAAAATTTAAAAACTGCTCACACTTGGTGTTTTTTAATTTCACGTTTCTACTAATGTCACTTCATTGTACAAAAGTGCTAGCAGACTGATGGAATGTAAATAACTGGCCCCTTACAACTGACCACTACAGAAGCGGTAAATTCTAGAGTCATGTGGTCCAACTCTGAATGGTTCCGGCCATTGCAAATGTACACCATGCACCATATGTTATTTATTAGAACTCAGTTTGGTGCTCATATATATATTTATATTCCATATATACATAATATATACATGGTATCTGGATCTGGCTTCAAACACAGTAAAAAAAAAAAAAGCATATCTTTTGCTCGAAGCTGTTCATTAGGTAGAGAGTGAGTACACTGTTTTCTGGCGCTCTCTCTACCATTTCATCTGTCAATATTCACTTCCCAGGCAGCAGTTGGGGCTACAAGAAGTCTGTGTTTGGAGCTTGGGAAGCATGTCACATGTGGTCATTTTCAGGGGGAGAATTCCACTGCCTGATGGCAGGGTCTGCCCACAACACAGTGCACTGAACTGGCTGCAGCTGGGTCAGGAAGGCTGCAAGAGGGAGATTCTCAGAAGTTATAAACCCTCAAAGATTCTGTAGCTCATTTTAAACCAAAGTCCTGGGCAACATGGAAGTATTTTGTAAAACAAGTATGAGCTGACTTCTATAAAAATTGGCTCCAGCTATAACTAGAATTGACCACATGATTTTATAGGGGCAAAGCCAGGACTAACTGCAGGTCACATTTGGACAACTCCACTTAACACCATGATCCTACTGCTGCTTTTGCACAGTGTAGTATGTCCAATGCTATGATTCCTGTCTCTATGCCACTACCGCCCTTATCACCAGCTACACCACTGGATGCCAGGCACACAATTAATGTTCTGCTGCTCAAGGAAAGAAAACTAAATTACAAAACATCTCAAAAAATTTATTTCCATACTCATTTAAAAATTGTATTAGTCTTGGAACCCCAGTTGTGACACAGTGGGTTAAAGTTGGCATCCCATGGGAGTACAGGTACCATGCTGGCTACTCTGCATCTAATCCAGCTTCCTGCTGATGTGCCTGGGAAAGCAGAGGAGGATGGTCCAAGTGCTTGGGCCTCTGCCAGCCTTGTAGGATACCTGGATGAAGCCCCTTGCTCTTGGCTTTTGGATGGCCCAGTCCTGTACATTAAGGCCATTAGGAGAAGGAACCAATGGATGGCAGACATCTGTATTTCTATCTCTCCTCTCTCTGAAATCTGCCTTTGAAAGAAATAAACATCTTTTAAAAAACACTGTTTTGAAATATTTAACATAGATTTTGAAAACTTGCAAAAATGGTATCTGTGTCTGTAATTTGAAAATATTTTTCTGATAAATTCAAATGTAAGCTAAAAATCCTGGAAGCATTTTAATAGCAACAATGATCAAAACCCAATTGAATCTGCTTTACAGAGGTCTTTCTGGGTGAGATGGTTCATCAAGGTACATTTCTGGGTTTTAATGACCCTTCAAGTAATTCCTTCTGAGCAGCCATCCTGTGAAGTAGCAGGTGCACCAGACCCTCCTGGTATCTATCCATCCTCCTCTCTATGTATTTATACGTTTATATACATCTCCAAGGAATGGGTCACACTGGAATTTAAACACATGATCTTAGAGGGGAGAAAATGTCTCACTTGCATTTGTATCCTATATAACACTTAGCACTATCTCCAGCATGCATTAGGGATTAAAATTTTGTCCCATTAAATCAAAGAGGAAGTTCAGGGAAAATAACTATGTTAATTTTCATATAAAAAATACACTAAATCAAGCAGTGACTTGTGATGTGAGGAGATCAAAAGAAAAGTCATGAGAAATTAATAAAAAATCTCAGATAAATTTTCCATTAAAGTGAAGGTGAAATACACTCACTCCTTGAAAAGGAGATAATGTTCTAAGATCTAACAATCAACTTTAGGGGAAATGCATTTAATTTCACATGCAAGTGCATTTCCACAGGTGTGGGATCCCAGTCTCTAACAACCAGTGGCAACAGAAGGGACCCTAGGTCCCTAATATAAAACTCTGATATAAAACTCTGCTGAGGGCTAACAAGGGGTGAGGTGATCAAACAGGAGATGTGAGAGTGTTCTGAACTTCTCCCTGACTTTGGGAGCTGGAGGGAAATCCGAGGGTCAGCGAAGGTGGTGCTCGTAATGGCTGCACCCAAACCATCTGTGGCAGCATGGCGGGCACCATGCAAGCTCAATCAGAGCCTCAAGGAACTGGGGATGCTGATCAGTCAGTTTCATACTAACACGCATATTCAGTTTCAAAGTCATGTTCTCCAAGTTTTCAATGAAGATAAGTCTAGATAACTGAGATGGGCAATGGTTAGGTAAAGAAAATCCTCTTCTGATTGTAATGTGTATATGTGTGTGTGCGTGAAATCATTAAGTCTTGGAGCAAACTGGATGAAGAAGCCTTGCCATAATTATTTCTCCTTGAAGGCAGACTTTTTTTAGTTGGGGATTAGGGTCATGCCATCACAGGATAAACTGTGGAAGTCTACAATAACCCACTTAAAATTCATTCTTTGTAGTCCTAGGAAAATGTGTAACCATGTAATCTAATTCCAACGCCTATAGGCATGGGTATGATCTGATACCCCTTTTCTGAGAGTTCCACACTAATGTTCTAAACACTCTAAAATATTTTCCATGGACAATGATTTTCAAGTCTGCAATTTCTTCATTTCCTAGGTAGCCCTCTCTTCCTCCCTTTGGGGGCTCACCAGAACCTCCAGCTTCTAAATATTCTCTTAATCCTGGTTCCCTCATATTAAAGAGACCTCATAGGAAGTCACTTTGAATAGACAGTCTCCAAGACAGAGTGTCACACCTAATTTTTATGGAGCATTCCACAATTTAGAAAGGGCTCTCTAAGGCCTTACTTGATTTAATTCCCCACAGGTCTTATCATTCTCCTCTTAAAAAGGGGTATCTTTGGAAGCCCGCTGAACGGTTAGGACACCAGATTGCAGCATCGAGTTTTGCATCATTGTCCCTTGTCTGCCTCAAGGATTCTCGAGGACAAGAGAGTGGATGATCTCCAAGCCCGACCTGAGCCCTTCCCCTGGACTTCCCATTGTTCTCAAAGAACACACTCATCCACAGTTTTGCACAGGCAACCTCAGGAATGTCAGGTTTCTACCAACTAAGTGACAATGTGCCAGGAAAACACCCACAAACTAGGTCAAGGCATCACCAGTGTGTACTGGCAGGGCAGCAATCAGGAAACCAACAACTGGCCTGAGCAGTGACTTCTACATGGAAGTGCTTCAGAAGAGCAAGGGCAAATCAGCCAAATGGAAGCTAGCGAAGACTGAAATAGGTGCACATCTTTTTTGGGTGAGGTAAGGGGGGTCTCGAAGTATCCGGAAAAAGTACAGTGATGCAATGCAACAAATCTTCAGTTACTTAATTCCAAGTGTTTTTTTTTTTTTTTTCAGCAAGCTTTGTGCCCTCATCCTGCATTACACACCATCTGTCTAGAGAGAATATTTAGTTCTCACTCACATCCTGCTTCCTAACCCTGAGAATAAATACATTTTTTTTAAGGAAAAAAAAAGAAGAAAAAACTAGAAGAAGGTTGTGGTAGAGCAGAGAGGGCTGGAGACCTATACTTCAAATCAGTGGCTGTCAGTGCTGTGTAATCTGCTGCTCCCATCTCCTGCGTTGAAGAAGCAGCGCCTTCACACACATGCGCAGAAGTGCTGCTGTTGAGTTGGGATCCTTCTTACCGACCAACCAGAGAGTATAATTTCAACACATACAGAGAAAGAAAAGCAATTCTGTTACCTCCAAGTGACTTCGTCTCTCAGCAATCACACGTTCATCCTTGTTCCCAAACAGTTTCTTTGGGGGGAACTCAAGGGCGGCAAGCTGAAACACACAGTTTAGAGGAGATGTGTTAACATCACACCTATGATCTGTGGGCGATTACTTATTGGTTATTTGGAAACTCAGTAATGAAGTAAATAGAACAAGCTGAAAGCTTAGAGATGGTGGGACCTGTCTTACTTTGTCATTAGCTGTGTGACCTGGAACAGATGAAGCTACCTTGGATTAGATTCCTCAAGGTCAAACGGGGAGCTAGGATGATGGCAACCTTCAAGGCAGGACAGACTTGATGACCCATGGCCTTGGGACCCTGAACCTATGTTGGAAATCCAGAAGAAACTCCTGACTCCCAGCTTTGGATTGGCTCAACTTGAGCCACTGTGGCTTTTTAGGGAATGAAGATATTTCTCTCTCTGTCTCTCCTTCTCTCTATAAATATGATCTTTAAATAAAAATAAATAGCCCACTCCAGTTTGTTCTCTCAGTGCTCCTGTTTATCAGAATTTGATTACTTCTAGATTGTCGAGCTGAGAATTTGGAAAGTTAACCTACACATAATCCAAACACTTTGCAGAATAGTTGAACTATTACTAAGATTCTGTAGACATTACATTTTGCGATTTTCTCTGTTAGTATTGAAAATGAAGACTTCCATGTGAGAAGAGGACTTCTTGTGGAATCCCTTTACCTCTTTCCTAGAAAGTGAAAATGTGGAAGTGGTATAAGCCTGGTCTTGTCTTGGAATTTCAAACTCATTATCCTTATGCTTTTCTTCTTGGAGGTTTCAAAAAAAAAAAAAGCATAAGATGAGCTTGATGACAGCTGAGTACACAAGGACTCTCTCATCTGGTGAGATCCTGACCAGCCAGTTTTGCTAGATGGAGGCAAGCTCAGAAGTGGCAACAACCACTATATTTCCTTCCTTTCTCACCTTGCTGGGTCTTGGCTAACTGAAGCCAATAAGGCATTAAGAAAAACTGAGCAACATTTCTCTCACGATGTGTAGAGCAGTGAGTCACAAAATTCTCATTTTAAACCCATGCAAATCATTACGTCGATTTCAATCCATGCCATCACAGTAGCAGCATGCATATGTGCCTGTCTGTGAATACTATGAGCACATAATACTGAAGTATAACACATGGAGGTAGCCAAGATGCTACAGGGGATACCTGTACCCCATATCAGAGTGCCTGGGATAGGATCTGTGCTCCACTTCAGATGCAAGGTTCCTGGATTGCTCAGGTAGTTGGGTCCCTGCCCCACTATGGGAGACCCAACTGGGTTCTGCGCCTCTGGCCTCCGCTTGGCCCAGTTTCAGATGGAGGGGACAGCTGAGAAGTGGCACAGGAGATGGAAGATTGCTTGCTATCTGTCTGGCAAATAAATAAGAATAAATTTTAAACAAGGCTTCATATCCATAAGAGGATAGGTTGATGAACTTTCAAATTCTGAATACATTAAGTCATCTTGAGCAAGTACCCAGCTCAAAGATGATGCTTGCATCTCATGAACTGCAACCTCACCCTTCTAGCTGCACCCTTTTCCCTTGAAAAGATTAACGCCAATCTGACTTCTAGCAGCATCTTTTTGTTCCTCCAATTTATTCATATTATTTATCTAAATTGTAGGAAAGGGGAGGGAGGAGAGGGAGTGTAGAGAGAGAGTAGTAGAGAGAAAGAGACAGAAAGAGAAACACCCATTTCCTAGTTCACTCCCTGAACAGCTGCAGCTGTGTCAGACTGAAGCTAGAAGCCAGGCACTCAATCCAGGCCTCCCACAGACCCAAGTACTTGAGCCATCACTTTCTGCCTTCTGGGGTACATGAAAGTAGGAGGCTGGAACTGGGGACAGCTCTAGGACTTGAATTCAGGCACTCCAACATGGGATGCTGGATCTTAACTGCTAGGTCCAAGGAGCTCCTTTACCCTGCCATCGGTTCTACTGATGTTTGAACTTCACATTAACAGTATAGTACAATATAAACACTTTTGAGATCTTTTTTTCTCAAGTAATACTTGAGATATTCAGTCAGGAAGTTGCATATAGCAACAACTTGCTCAATTTCGTTGCTGTTTAGCATTCCCTTATGAGGAACATCCCTTAACATTATTCATTCATTTCTAATTTTTAATTATTAGGAATTGTGCTACAATGCACACTTTCTTACACAGACACACAAGTACTGCTGTTGGTCACACTTTCAGGAGTGGAAAGGCTGGGTCATCTAGCAGGTGTATGTTCAGTTGAACTCAAAACTGCTGAAGTTTCCCAAATGATTCCTAGTGACATTCTTGCCAGACGGGACTGCGAGGTCTGTTGCAGATCCTCACCAGCACTGGCACATGGTCCTGTGTGCTTTTCCATCCCAGCAGTCATGATGAACGTGTCATCATCTCTACTGTGGATGGCACTTATGTTTCTCCAATGATTCTGATGACTGATGCTCGTGAAGATCTTTGCACATGCGCACTGACCACCTAACGGTTAGACATCTTTAGAGAATGCCTATTTAACACTTTGGCTTATTTTTAAACTAGCTATCTCTTTTCCTTAGTAATTCTCCCTTTCTACTCTTGAAATGGTGTCTCTGATGACCTTACAGTACTTTTCAAAGCTAACTGGAGCTTGGCAGCTGCTTGCTCCTACACACAGCGGTGTGCTTCTGACTAAAGCAGAGAGCTGGAGGTGGGTCAAGGGCAGCACTAAGGGACAGACTTCCTCTTCCTTTCTGATCAACATTCTGGTTTTGCTACCGACACTCAACTTCAATGTCAGTTCAAAGTAGCAGCTATGGACACTGAGGTAAGTTAAGAGACCCAGGTTAAATCCCAGCTTGACAACTAGCCAGTCACATAGCTGTGTTTCTCTGAGTATTTTTTTACCAAATGAAAACGGATTAAAAAGAAAAGAAAAACAGACAACACTGAACTTCTGTAAAGATCTAGTAAACTAGTAACTGTAAAGATCTAGTGAGGAATGATAAATGGATCTTTGCTGCTGTTTCAGTTGTCAGAGAGCTTGTACGACAGACGGCGCACGCCTGTGTGTAGCACCTCTGCCCCACCCACTGGACTGGGGACGTGGATTTTCAAGAACAAAGATGAATTAGGGGAAATGCTAATAGTACAAATTCAAAGGTGCTGAATACCAGTAATTACATCCAGTGAAATCCTGGACAAAACTTCAACTATCTCCATCTACCTTTTTAAATATACATATACAAACGTACATAAATATATATGCACACATACATATTTCAAGCAACCTTTATTCTACTTAATAAAGACCCCAAAGTGCCAGAGTAATGATAGATGCTAGTAATTCAGATATGTCAGAGACGTTATAAAGTATCTCTTTAAAGTGGGTGAAAATTCTTGGCCTGAAAAGATAAAAATTATGCATAGATTGTTAAGTTCTATTGCAGAACCAGACAGTTGAGAAAAAGACCATATCCATGAAATTTTTACTGTAGTATTCTGTATAAGTATGTTATACTTACTACATTCTATTAGTGTTGCTAATTTCTTACTATTGCTGAGTTACAAGTTAAACTTTATCATCATACCTATTTATATATAGAAAGCCTCCTAATAGAAGCATGGTTTGTTATTACACATTTCCGGTCACACAATGGGGGTTCTCCTGGGTGACAGGGGCTACTGTGGCCACTAATTCAGAACACATTACAGAAACACCCCAAGCAGAGCATTTAGAAGGAAAAAAAGATCATTATCACTGTTACTTGAGTTGGGTTCCTTGACTCAAATGAGTCTCTGAAAATGGGGACGGAGAGGGGTCCAGATGATGAGTTGCCGGGAGCGTGGAGTGTGGGAGAAGGAGAACGGGGCAGGGTTTACCAAGATGGCTTCGTCAATACAGCACGATAAAGAAAACCACTCAGTTCAAGGAAGGCAGGGCAGAGAAGATGCCTAACTTTCTCTATAAGCTGAAAGCTCCTAATTTTAAAAAACCAGAACAGTACAACTAATTCTTTCTAGATTTCATTCCTAAATTTTGAATCAATTAAGTTGGCTAAGTGGCTTTAACAATGAACCATTTCCTGAGAGCAGAGACTCACCAGTGAGGACAGAGACTTGTGCCCAGGTGACCCAGAAAAACCCAAAGCCAAATGACTTTCTTCATTTTGCTCAAAGTTTAAGTGAAATGTGACAATTCCCACACTCAGACAACATGCCGGACAAGCTCGGCCTGGGGGGTTCTGGATGTCCCTGCCTTCTCCGCTCACTCTTCAGATGCCAGCATCTTCTGTCAGTTTGGGTTTCTCATGTTTGGATCAAAGCAGTCCTGTTACCTGCACACTTTCCTATGTTTCCATGCGCTCCACGCTTCGCTCTCAGGGTCTGCTCTCCTAACAAAGCACAGGGTCTGGATCTGACTTCACGAGAAGCGCTGTCAGGAGCAGGCAGGGACAAGCTCAGGCGCAGAGCTCTCGCTCTGCTTCTCTGTGACCTCTGGCAGACGAAACGCAGCCTCCTATTTTCTAAAACTTTCAGTTCAGTCCTTGGAGTTCTACATTCTTCTGAACAACTTAACCCCACAGGGGTCCAGGCAAGTACTTCTGCTTCACGGGCAGAGTCTCACATGCGAGTGAGCGTCACAAAGATTCTTTTCTACAACCATAGCTGGTGGGAGAGCTGTGATCAAAGATGGTGGCACCAAGGTTTAATTTGCTCCTTCAAAAGCATCCAAACAACAACAAAGCAGAGGAAAGGAAAAACTCCGTTTCTATGGTAGGAAAACACAGCTCAACACCACCACGCAGCCCCCATGGAAAGCAACACAGAGATGGACCAAGCCGACGGAAGACGAGGGCTGCCCAGGGACCTCTGATGCTATGAGCTGGCACCAGGTGTGCATCTGAGTGCTGAGGCATGCCAAACCCTCCGGGATGAGAGACACTAAATCTGGAGATAGCAAGAAAGATGGCAGCTGGGGTCCATAGCAAGGAGGCAGACAAATGGGGGCTACTGGAGGAAGAATCCCGAGATGCCCACAACTCCAGGGCTGGAGGGAGGTGGTAAGGCCGGAGGGCAAGAGTTAGGCTGTATCTGCCTTCCTCCAACCCCAGCTCCAAAATGGCCATCCCACCCCTCCTGAACAGTGTGATGCAAGAAGTGGCTATGTCTCAAAATAAAGAGGGGAAAATTGATGGAAAGTTCCAGAAAAAAATCCTAAGTGAGCTTGAGTCTGCAGCTTGCTTCCTCCTTTCCTCCTGGTCCTCTTTCCTCCCTTGAAGCCAGGGTGTTTCCCACGATGCTCAGTCCACACAGCTCCAAGATGAGGAGAACTAAAGCTGGGCCATGAATAAACAGTGCAGGTGAAAGTATGCTCAAAGAACACCTAAAGGAAGGGAAGATGAAGAATATGCACTTCAGGAACATCGGCCCAAGGCTGATAATTAGACCACTAATTATTTTGAACTCACATAAGAATCATAAAAAATCCTCTAACACAGAAGCCTAAAGTTACAGGATAGCCGGGTTGAAAGAAGAGTAAAATAGAGGAAAAAAGAGGGAGGGAAGGTAAACTAGCTCTCAAAGAAATGGCTAATTTTAGTGCCAGGAAAGAGTATGTGTGGATACACACAGACAGACACACTTACATAGCGGACCTGAAGCAGCATATAGTGTCAGAGGACAATCAAGTGCTCAAAAAATTGGAAACAAATTGATAGGGGTGTCTCAATGGCACACAGACATCAATTTAAAAAGTTCCCAACAGCCAACATTGGAACAATTTGGAAAAGGAAAATTAAAATAATGTAGGCATATAAACTAACACCCAATGCTTGAGTAAATGGCTATATAAATACATAGAAAATAACAGACAAAATAACCACACGGAATGAAATACGTTGAGGGAAAGAAAATGTGACCCGGGCCCGGTGCGATAGCCTAGCAGCTAAAATCCAGGCCTTGAACCTGGCCAGGATCTCATAATGGGCACCGGTTCTAATCCCGGCAGCTCCACTTCCCATCCAGCTCCCTGCTTGTGGCCTGGGAAAGCAATCCAGGACGGCCCAAAGTCTTGGGACCCTGCACCTGTGTGGGAGACCCAGAAGAGGTTCCTGGTTCCCGGCATTGGATCAGCACAGCACCGGCTGTTGTGGCCACTTGGGGAGTGAATCATCGGATGGAAGATCTTCCTCTCTGTCTCTCCTCCTTTCTGTATATCTGACTTTGTAATAAAAAACAAATCTTTAAAAAAAAAAAGAAAAGAAAACGTGACCCAACAAGCTGAACAAGTGTACGGGCCACAGGCGGACATTCTGAAGGCACAGCAAGGTGCACATCCTTCCTAAAGAGTTTGAAACCAAGAGAAGCATAATGTAAAGATTTCAGGAAGGAGGAAACTATGATGAAATAGAGAACACCTCTATATAAACTCAAAACTAAGGAAAATATTGTGCAGAAAATAGACGGAATGCTATACATCTTTTTATTTGTTTTCATTTCACTAGAATGGCAGACACACACACACACATGCACACACAGAGAGGCAGAGACCTCCCATCTGTAGGTTTACTCGCTCTATCGGGCCACGGCAGTGGGGACTGAGCCAGGCTGAAGCTAGGAACAAGGAGGCCAGCTCAAGTCTTGCACGTGGGTTGCAAGAACCTACGTACCTGAGCCATCGCTGTGCCCTTAGGATGTATATTAGCAGGAAGCTGCAACTGGGAGCCGAGTCAGGACTCAAACAAAGCCCAGCTCAGGCACGCCCAGGGCCATCTTCACTGCCGAGTCAGTATTCATTCCCATGCCGTTATCCTGAGAAGGTTAAAATAACCACCTAAAAACTTGGGAGGTGAGAGCACATAAAGTTAATAATTTATAAATGAGAAACACATCTTTTGAAAACTAGTAACTTTAACATTTCCATACTTGAAAAAAAAACCCTTCTTTTAAAAGTCATATATGTTTCATAGGATGATATATTTTGTATGGAAAAAATTGGAGTTCAGCAATTTAGTTTTCATTTTCTTTCACTTCTGTTAAGTGCACGTAAAATTAATGTTTGCATTTAAAAGGTAGCACATTGAAGACGTGTACAATGTTTTATAGCTATTTCATTCCTTTTCTATATTCTCTCCCTTTAATTTCTTTTTAACAATCTATATATCCATCCTTTCATCTGTGCCTATCCATTTTGGCACTTAAAATAATGTTAAGTGGTGACATTACTTATATTTAGAGGCCTGCAGGTAATCTGTTGCTTGCTTCTCTTCTTTCCTTGTATACTGTGCAATTTTTATAAATGAGCATGCATCATTTTTATAGAATCAGTAAAAAAAAGTGATTATTCTTTCTATACATTTAATGGAAGTTAAATTAACACAATATGTCTTTTTCTTTTAATAACCTGGGATGTTGGGGCAATCCGATTTCAAATCTCAGCTCAGCACAGAACTGGTTGTATAATCTTGAGCAATGTATGAAACGTCTCTAGCTCCAAGTTCATCATCCGTTAAAGTGACAGGATTGAACAAAGGTGTTTAAGTTTCCTTGCAGCTTTGAAATTCTGTAACTTGGGTGCTGACAATTAAAATACCTTAACACTGAGTTCGAAGCAGCTCTCTGACACCATGGAAATATTTTACCCATTATCTCTTGGGTATGTTATATTGCTTTTGAGCAATACACTAACTTTCTGTAAAATCTTCAGAGACCTTTTGAAGTCTCAGATGCGAGTAGGAAAAAAAAATGGAGCCTAAGAGCAATAAGAAACATGTTGCCCCCCTTTTTTTTGAGGGGTAGGGAGACAGAGCTCTCATAAACTGGTTCACTACCCCCAGGAGCCCATAAAAACTGGATCCAAATTGAAACCAGGGCCCTCTGGGGACTCACCAAGTCTCCCATGTGGATGGCAGGAACTCACTGCCTCCCAGGAGGCAACCGAGATCAGACGTCAGAGCTAGATATTAAACTCAGGTACTCCGATGTGGGGTACAGGTGACTTGACGGCACCTTCACCACGAGGCTAAATGCTTGCCCCAGAAACCTGTTCCTTCCCAAGAGGTTACAGAACAGAAAACGGACAGATTCAAATCAAAATGCAGTATTCATGAGAAAAGCCCGAAGTGGCATCTTTTCCTGCTACAGCCATTATCCTTACAGCAGGAGTGGGAAATGGCACAGACATCTGAGCTCTTTTGGGAAAACTGTATATTAAAGTTAGAAACGATGAGTGAGGTCGAATAAATTGGATATCTGTGGGAGAGACAAGAATGTTGGAAGAAAGTTTAACAACAGCCCTATGGCCTACTTTGCATAATTAGGAAATTTGATTATGCAGAGTAAAACATAAGGAACAAATGAGGATTAAAATATCACATTTTGTTGGCCTAAGAGAAACATAATGGCAAGCTTATTTTGCGATTTCATAAGTAAAAACATATTCTAAAGATAAAAGGACTACAATAAAGCCATTAGAAAAATGAAATCAATAATTTTGAGAATTGGCTTCCCATGAAATTTGTCTTTCTCATTCTCACTGTGTGTGAAAGTAAAAAAAAAAAAAAAAACCTAAGGAATCAGGCTCATTTTGGATGATCAACAAGGGAGCCTTTAATTTTTGCATTTAAATGCAGATTTATATGAATTATCAACAAAGTACAACAAGACAACTCGTAACGACTTAAAACTGGCATAGTCATTCTTATGTAACTATTTGTGAATCCCAGGTTTGGAAAAACAGAAGCAGTTTGAATCCATTCTTCCCTCTCTCTGGTTAGCCAGCTATATGCATGTGAATGTCAGGAACACATTCAACATGCTCTCTGCTGGCACTGTACTATCTCTGCAAGATCCTAGACAGAGCAGGTATTCATCTACACATTGAGTACTCTCTTTCTGATATCCAGGGAACTGACACAGCCCATTTTCTTCTTCTGAGTCATCAAGCTTAAATCCTGACTTCAATGTTTATTACGTTATAACAAGAGGGGTCAGCCAGCCTGTTACCATCAAGAAGACAAATTAAATGCAATGGCAAAGTCCACTTTCATTAAAATCCTTTCTCTTTTGGTCAGGTTCACTTTTTAAGTTATTTAGACCCTGGAATAATGGGGTGGACTGGGAGGCAACAGCACAGGTTCTAATCAATGGCATCATTATTACTTTGGATATAAAAAATGGCAGTCCTATAGTACAGAAGATAAATTTAAATGAGGAATAAAAAATTTCCCAACTTTTTATGATTTTCTTTAACAACTAAACAGGTAAAACAGGAGTATAAGTCACTCAAGTAAAACTGAAAGCTAACAAACCTGTGACGTCTTTACCAATTAAAAGAACATTTGACTTCTGTTAACATCTGGTAAAAGTCATTTTCATTCCTCATTTTTTAGTCATTTTCCTTACTTCTGTGATATTTGGGTACCTAACTTGCACTTAACTTTTGAAGATTAGAGTGTGGCACTTTAATTGGCCAAATCAGCAATACTTGTCTTGCACTAGTACATGTACCAGCAGCTACGCAGCAGCTTTTGGAACACCCAAACCCTGCAGGTTTGTGGCTGTAAATTTCAGCTACTCCAGCTTTTGCGAAATGCAAATAAGAAAACTCATCAAAAGGCTGCTGTAATTCTCACAGCCTACTAGATGGAGGCATTTCTGACTACTTGAGATTAACAGCAGCTCCCAAGGCCTTATAAGAAACAGCTGTCAACGAGAAATACACTCACAAACAAACAAACAATCCTCTTCCAAGTCTGATTTGTTTGTGGCACGAGGCTGCAACTCTTCAGGACAAGCTGGGTTATGGATGGAGCAATCAGCCGCCTTCAGACCTGTGAGAGGATAACCAGGGCCCATACCACATGCCACTCAGGAGCACCTGCTCTGTGGCTGGCCAGGACCCAACACACATTAGACCCTCATGAAATACATGCTCAAGCCAATGAGCCTTTCTTGGTGAGCCATGTGAAGCAGTTGGTAATCAGTCACCAGCAGACACAGGAGTGTGACTCCAGTTGTCACAGGAGTGCTAGAACTCAAAGTCATCCTACGTACAAAGTCAGGCTTGAAAATGCAGCTCAGACCATGCCAACTTCCAGCTATATTTGGTAGAAAGAATGTAACATAAAGTCTCGCTCTTCTCAAAGTCAGTGTCAAGTATATTCAAGCATGAGCCAGTGAAAACAGATTTGAGGACATTCATGTATGCTGCATCCATTTTTCAAAGAAGTGTTGAGAAACACTCAAGATCTGAATATTATGCATCTCAATTTAAAGCAAAAGTATGTAGTTGGACTAACTCAAATGCTTGCACTTCCCATTTCTTACTAATGACAATCTCTGCAAGAGCTGAAACCTGACAGGGTTTTGTCGTCACAATGACATTCAACAGAAGAAATACGACTCTAGTTATGTATCATCCCTGGGGACCTACTAAGTAAGAGATTTTTAGACTTCCTTATCTTTGGCCTGACATGGAGCATTCTGTAAATCTCCCCTTCATCAGTGAACACAGCCATGGAGAATGAGGCTCCAATTATATGGTGCCAGGAATTAGTACACAGGAATCTTCCCCAGGTTCACAAGTCTTAGTGTGACTTCTCTAGATATCTGATTCCTTATTTCTAAGCTAAAACCCTGGGTCACCCAGTGGAGTAGAGACATCTTACGGTGTGCAGACAGTGGCAAGCCCATTGCTGCTGAGGTCTCTTGCTTGCTGCAAGGGAAAGTGTGATGCAAGTCCATGTCTTTGGTGGCCAAGGAGACAACAATTCTTCCTTGTCTGAGTTTGAGCTAGTTCATTGATAATTTTGGCACGATTATTTGCCAGTGGAATCAGCTTTTAGATTTAGTGATGTACAATAATAGAAAAGCAACTAATACTCCCCAGATGCCTGCACAGGCCGACAGCATACTCTGGGAGAGGCTCGTTCCCTGACTACATACTGCTGGGTCCCCATGAAAGCCAGTGGGTCAGAATCTCTCAGTTTGGGGCCTGCTCCACATATTTTGAGAAGGTTTCCCAAAATAACTGGGATGTTCTTTGCTCCTCTACCCTTAACAGCAGTGATTCAAACACTATTCCGACCCACTGGAGGGAAGGTGTGGTGTGAATCACAGTGAGACACCTGGACCCCTGGCAGTGGACCTGGCCTGGAAGCTGGCAGCATTCTATTTTTGACTACTTAGCTGTCTGCTGCTTAGTCATTCAAGGGGGCAAAGGGATTTATATAGCTGTATTAGTCTGAGCTTACTGGATGCTTACTGTGGCTATGGGTGGGTGCAATGTTTATATGAAATTTGGAATGCTGGTTACAGAACTGTTTAGAAATACTGCATTGCATTGATGGATGGTTAATAGCTGTCCAAGACAAATACAAGGCCACTAGCCAGTTTCTTTGTTTTGTGCTGTTTTGACAGGAGTGAAGGGGATGGGGGATTACTTAGAATATAAAGAAGGAGAGAAATGGTTCAATCAGCTCAATCTGCAAGTCCATAAACAAATTAAATAACCTCTTGCTGTTTTCTTTCCTCTCAGTGGTATTTACTAGGTATCCAGAGAATGCCAGATGCAAGACACAACAACCACTTTAACACTGCAATCTTCCATTTCTACTCAAAGGCTCTCAATATATCTTCCCCCTCAGCTTTGCAGCGAAAAGTCCCAGCAGAGATGAGTCTGGTTGAGGCTGATTGTGTTTGATACTCAGGGTCTCTAATGCCTCCCTGATTTGCCGTGAACTGTGATCAGTTAGTTACAACGCAGGCAGGGAACACAGTGTGGGCCGTGTGATTTCGATGCTCTTTGCAGAGACACTACATGCTCCCCTAGCACTTGTTTGGATGGTGCATTTTCATACATGAAAAGTCCCCTTTGCACAATTCATTCTCCTGACTCTAGGAAGACCAACAGAAACCTGCTCTGGAATCACTCCTAGCCAGGAGCATTATGCAATGGCCCCCTCAAGGATCAATTCCGAAGCTTCACCACTTTCACTCGGAAGTGATTCTCCTTATAGGAGAGTCCTTTCAGACCGCTATAACAAAGTAACTAACCTTAGGTACTTCATAAGCAACAGGAATTCATTACCCACCTTCTGGAAGTAGAAGGTAAGATCAAAGTGAAAGTAGATATGGAATCTGGGGAGAGCCTGTTCCTGAGGAATAGGGTTTTCTGTGTCCCTACATGGCAGCAGGTGCAGGCCAACCTCCCTGAGAACTCTTCAATCAAGGTACAGATCCCACTCACAAGGGTACTGGCATCGCAACCTAGTTGCCTGTCTTAGCACCAGCAACTCTGGGATCACATTTCAGCACACGGATTTCAAGGGGACAAACATTCGATCCGCAGCAGTGCCTACTGGGCTTTCACTTGGAGGGAGTGACTCCTTGTCAAATGTGCCCAAGAGCTCTAAAGAGTCAGACAACAGTCGGCACCTTTGGCCCTCCTAGGAGCAGCAGGTCTCCCAGTGGCCCTCTGATCTTCTGGTCCTGTGCCACTTTACTTTGCTAAATGCATTCAGAGCTCAGCAGACCAGTCATCCAAAAAGCAAAGAAGAGACACTTAGACTTTGCTACCAGTATGAATGGCTGTAAAAGAGGTAGGATGTTAAGAATCTCCTTTTTCCTTTCCAGCATATTGCTGAGCTGATGGTTCTGTCTGACTGTGATCTGGACGTACAAGTAAACCTCTAGACACAAATAGAAACTCTACCTCCTCCTCATAGAAAACAAAGAACTCTTAATGGAACTTTGTCTCTGAGAATTTAGTACAATTGATATTTAAAAGGTTTACACTGATTTTAATAGAGCCAAAAATACATGGTTTTCATAGAGATACGGAGCACTGCAGAACTGATTTGCATGATAAAATTTGGAAGACATGCTATTGAGCAGATGCTGCATAATACTTCATTGTTGTTTTCAATAACACATTTTATCGGAGCTTCTCACAGCCTTTTACATATTGGCTGTAGCATTAGCATTTTACAGAATTTGAAACTGCATGGTTTAATTTGATTAAGATTCCCTACAAGGTCAATGAAGGGGAATAGAGAACGAGAGCCAGAAGGAGTTATTATCTTGCATAATACATGTCAGTATATCAACAGGACAAATTAACTCAAAACAAAAGGGGAAATCTAAATGGACTCCAGATGAAACCACAGAGATGAAGGAAAATGAATAAATAAAATATAAAACAACAATTTGGAGATCCCTGAATAATGTAGCACTTCCAGTGGGGAGGACTCTGCCTACGCATACAGAGAATCTGAAAACAGAATGGACACAGCACTTGGTGTATGACTGACAATCACAGCCAATGTATTCTTCGGTATTAGAGGGCAAAAGCTTGGTTTCCCTTTTTTACAGACAAAATCTGTCATGGCATGTTAAACAATGAATCGCATTTTTCTTTGGCTTCTGTTTTTCCCCATACTCACTGTCTGATTCCCCATGGTTTTATAGAACCCAGGGACTTCTTACCCTCCCAATTCATAACCTTACTCTGCTTACAAGGACTCTACTTTACTTCTATTCTCTTCTAAGACATCTTGCATCTGATAATCAATTGCTCCTTACTGTTAGAACTGATTTGCCACCCAAGGACATAGAAGCAACCCACAAAGACTTTCACTGGCCTACAGATCATTCGCTAGGAGGAGATATTCAATACCTGAAGGGGAGCACACTGAGGGATTAGAAGACCTTGCTCAAGGTGGGGAAGGGATTCTGGCTTTGCCATTTGAAGACAGCCTTCAGGCCTGGCAGCCTATTGGGCTTCTCTGTACTCATTCATGACCTTGGATTTTCACCAAGTAGATCTTTAAGAACTATGAGTAATTATCAATTTTCTTCACAGAAAAATAAACTATTTCGTATGGATGATAAGACATAGATCTATGTTTAAGAATGTTCACAGAGAGGTTGTCACAATACTACAACCTGAAAACAACTCAAATGCCCATCAATAAGACTTCAGAAGTTATAACTATTACTAGGCAGCATTAATCATGATAAAAACAACTTTCTACTGATAAACTGCCTCTAGATGGGGAACAAAAGTTCTGTGATGGGAAGCCATACAGAACAAGGTGACAGGTGACTTAGCACGCCTCTTTCAGGGATTCTGGAAATCCTGTTTTTGCTGAGGTTACAAGAGATACTGTCTCAACTGTGACTTGGAAATGATAGGTCAGGGTAGTTATCTCACCTGCCCAGGTGGATCACACCTCCATGCACGCGATCTCCCACCCGAGTCGGGTACAGCAAGGAAAGAGTTACTGTCCATGATTGCTGGAAGGCCCTCTCAAAGTTCTGACCCTGCTGGCACACCGTGGTTCCATCCTTCCCAGAGAGCCCGAGGCTGGGGACAGCCTACGAGAGTCAGGTGGGTCTGAATAGAGTTGTACCAAAGGAGACTGTCTGGTGAGCACTGGAAAGGGGTATCTTTGAGGGGTTGATTAAGACAAATGTTCACATTCTACATATATGTCTTTGAATAATGTCAGTCTTCTACCATGAACATGTCATTTTTCACTTGAGCAAAAATTACTGAAAGAAAAAAAAAAACTGAAGGTTCTCTGTATCAGCAAACATAAACTCTATCTATTTCAAACACTAGTGTGATCATCAGTATTTTTTCTGCTTGATTAAAGAAGTTAGAGCCTTCAATGACTAGGCAAATTTAATATGCATCATTAAAAAGAACATTATTGCCAAATATTTGGTTACCCTTTCAAGTAAGAGAGCAGGAAGAGTTGGTTACTTAGATGAAAATAATGAACTCAGTCAGTCCAGTAAAGGAGAGAGAAAAATACAACACATTTCCACTTGGCTCTGCAACTGTGCCCATGAGAGGAGATTTTTAGGTCCACCTCTATCTACCGTTTTCTGAAGCTGCTGTATCCGTAGCAGGTTAAGTGATCTGCAGGATGTCAGGCCAAAATAGAACATATGGTAGCTGTGCACAGCATTGTATATACAGAGAGTGATGGTAGTAATATGAGCACTAATGAGAACAATGATTGGCAAATACCTAAAGAACATGTTGCTGGTCTCACATCCCCACAAACAATCAGCAAGACTATTTGCAACTGAGCTGCACATAAACCCAACTTTATAGCAAAGAAGAAAAAAACACAGCTGATATTTTCAGCTTGATGTCTCAGCTCTGCCTTGATCAAACAGCAACACTGCTCTGCTGAATTGAGGTGAGATCTATCTAGGCGTGGAATGACACGCTGCTACTACATTTGCAGAGATCATGTTTCCTCCCCGCTCCTTGCGTTTTAATACTACCGTTGGTTCTGAACAAGAAGTCACACCTCCTGTTTCTTCACTGGCTCCTGCTCACCTCATAAGGTAAGTTATCCTGAGTCCCACTCTCAGAATCTGTTGATAAAATGAGGATGACAGTGTTGGCAAGATATAGAACACAGCACGTGGTAATCACTGAGTGAGGAGGCTGATCATAGTGGTAGTGACTGAAAGGCACAATGAAAGTTACAGAAAAGCCGATGTGAACCCTGGGACGTGGGAGGGGATGGTAAGGAGATGGAGCTTGGATAACTGGTACCCAAGCACAGTTAGATGGGGGGGAAACAGGTTGTGGCATTTTACAACGTAGTGGTCAATGCACATCACAGCAGCACATTGTGTCTGCTGTGTGGAACGCTGGAGGGAAGGAGCCTGGAGGCTCCACGTATGGAGGCAGGCTGGGAGCTCCAGCTGCTGACTGCTGGGTGTGCTCCACCTGCTCTGCATGCAAGGGTTAAAGCAGCACACTGTGCCTAATAAGGTCGCTCAGGCATGGCATGCTCATCAACCATTTTAAAGAAGAAAAAGGAAAAGGGTGGAAAGGCACAGCGGCCTCAGCATATCCTCCCCAGAATTTGTATTCAGTCCAGCTTGCCTTTCAACCACAGGGTTTTTAATCACCACTGGCAGTATTTCTTCTCCTGGAACACATGCACTCATGTGTTGGCATTCTCTTTCATTATTAAGCTATAGTGCTGGCCTTAAAACAAAGTCATTAAAAGTTACAAAGTTGAACTTGACAGAATGGTTCATCCTCTGTTACCATCTTCAGAGCCTGGCTTAAGGAGGAGGGGCTTTTGTGAGTTGAAGTTATCTGTGAGTTTAATGGTTTCAACAAGGAAACTTAGATGGAAATCAAAACAAAAACAAAAGGATTTTTTTCTGAATTATAGTTGAACTAAACAATGGCTTTCATTTCTATAAGGCGGTTCCTCCTTAAACTGTAGGTTTAGTTCCTCATGGTTATTTAAAATCTGGTCTACATGTCCAACACTGAACTTTGGATTTGAATTCTCTGCCACCCCAAGAATCATTCTCTATATGGCCATTCAACAGCCTGACATTTGTTCCCTTCATATAAACTTAAGAATATTTAAAAAGCATAAACTGGAATGATTTCTTACTGTGTTTAATGTGGTGTAGTCTTTCTATGCACTTAGAATACAGTTCAACGCCCTGTGTGAAGAGGGCCTTAGTTACACCCCATACTCATTTAAAAAAAAATTTATTTGAAAGGTAGAGTCACAAAGGTATAGATAGATAGATACATATATAGAAACCTTCAATCTGTTCATTCACTCCGCAGATGGATGCAATGGCCAGGACTGGCCAGTCTGAAGCCGGGAGGCAGGAACTCCATGAAGATTACTTACATGGGTACAGAGGCCCCAGCACCTGGACCATCCCTGTGGCTTTCCCAGGTGTATTAACAGGGAGCTAGGTTGGAAGTGGAGCAGAGACCAGTTGAACCAGTGTTCATGTGGGATGCCAGTACTGCAGACAGCAGTTTAACTGGTTATGCCACATGCTAGCCCTTCAGCCTTCATTTCTACCAAGTCTACCACTTTCTGCAGGCCTTGTGGTTTCTGCAACACTCTGAACTTGACCCCATCCTAAGGCCTTTGCTGTTCCTGCACTTTGAGTGGTGCTTCATGCCTGTGTCCTTTTCAACAGTTGTGGGTTCTTTTTAAGACCCAACAAGAGAATCTAGATTTCCCAAGAGAACAGACTGGCTTGGGAAAGCTATACTACATTCCATACCAGAATGTTTGAATTTTAATTAAATACTACCATGATAGCTTATGGCAGACTTTCAGAAATAGTTTATTTCTAAATGAACTCAAGCTCCTTCTTCAAATCAAAGCGTAATTTTGTTTACAAAATAATATCTCTCTTTATATTTTATAACATATAAAAAAGGGAAGAAGCCATGAGGATGTTAAGGAAACAGTTTATTTAATATGCACCAAATTTGAGATGAGTCCTTAACTAAATTACCTTTTTCAATGTCAACTGATACTATAAAAGCAGTGTTAGAAAGCAACAATTAATGAAAATGGACTAAACAGTGAATAATAATTGATTTGTATTCAGTTCAAACCAAAATTTCAGAAAGAACTGGCTTTCTTAGTCCTAAGAACACGATTCCAGTAACTTTTAAAAAACCAGTCTTTGTCCAAAAAGAAGAGATTTAGTGTTATCTATACAGCCTGGACATAAGTACGATGCATGAAACACTTCACTGCTTCTAGATAATTCCATGTTTATTATCTACCCCCTTCCATGCTCAATGACAAATCTTAAAATCTCACTGCTGATTAAGTACAAATCTAAGCATTAATGTAGTCTTCTTTGTAGAATAAAGGGAAAGGGCAAATCTATACTGCCTAATATATTACTATTTAATTTTAACAAGTCATACAGCTGAAAGGTTGTAAATTTATGAAAATGTTTATTTAATCATAAAATACGATTTATGAAAAGGATGGAGTTCATATACTCTGATTGACTCTCACTTTGAAAATCTTGTTTTCAGAAAATGTGTAAATCACATATAATAGGAATATACCAAAGGAAAGATGTTTAAAAATTACCTATGATAGATAAATTATTAAAGCTAATTATTTACAAGCTAATAGTGAACAAAAGAGAGAAAGAAAAAGAGAAAAGAGAGGAGGATGAGAGGGAGGAAGGAAGAAAGGGGGCATCGCTAATGCAATCAGTTCATTTAATTTATAAGATGAATGTTCTTAATTGAAGATACTAATTTGTAACTTACCTCTGCATACTTTAACTTCAGTGTTTTATGCATCTCTCGAAATCGACTGTAACGCCTGAATACAGTCCATGTCTCATCTAGGACAGTGATCTATGAACCAGGAAAATCAAAATGAATCAGCATTAATTAGAAGTAACTAAAAATGCACAAACATAATATAAAATTCAATGAAAATGAACAAAAATAATTAACATGTGAGATCTCCCAGAATTGAAAATATTAATCTAGTTGCACAAATAGGATTCATAAATGATAACTGCACTCCACTTTAGAATATACCTTTGACTCCCAAATCTTATCAGCAGTTCGTGCTCAAGTAAAATGAGGGGTAGGTGGTCATTTCTTAACTGATTATAAAATCTGTCCCTTGACCCTCACACTTGGGATTGTAGACAGGAAGTCCCATAGAATGAACTTTGGCTCCAGTGATGTACCCATACGAAATGTCACTTGAAGGTCATAAGATGTCCACCACAGTGGACAGGTGGGCGAGCAATGACAGATGGAGAATTGGAGGAGGGGGTGGGAGGAAGAAGAGTGGGAGGAAGGAGGAGAGGAAGAAAAAGTGAGGGAGAAAGTAAGGGAGGGGCTGGGGAGGCGAGAGGAGGAGGAGGGAAAGGAGGACAAAGAAAGGAAAAAGGAGGGGAAAATCACTGCATTTGATTATTACTATAAAAACAAAACAGTGCATTTTGTCATTTTCAGAGATATAATCATTAATGCAGTCTTTACCTATCAGACTGAGTAGAAAGTATCACACACTGACTTGACAAGGAGAGGTTGGTGGACAGTACTGAACTTTACAATCATACCTAAATCACAGGCTAATGACTCACAAATTCCCATCTCTACTTCCCACCTTTTTCCTGTAACCAAGACCTAAGTACCCTATTGGGAGCCATCCTTCTTTAAACATCACTCGGTCAGCGCCAGGTCCACTGGTCTAAAGTGTCCCGCATACAACCCCTCCCCTCCCAGGGCCAGCTTGGATGCCTCCCATCTTGTGCATTTCACCACCAAGGTCCAAGACACATCAGTCAGAGAGATGCTGAATACACACCTGACCTCCCTCCTCGAATACCTTCGGCTTCCGTCAGGAACAGGGCCTGCTCTCTCACTTCCTGGGGTTCTTCTTGCCCATCCTTTGCTGTCACCTGCACCTCACCTGAGGTCATTACATCTCATGTGGATACTGAGAGAATCTCTCCAAGTCACTCACTTCCATTTTTGCCTCCTGCAATCTTTTTATTTAAGATTTATTTGTTTTTATTGGAAAGGCAGATATACAGAGAGGAGGAGAGACAGAGAGGAAGATCTTCCACCCGATGATTCACTCCCCAAGTGACCGTAATGGCCAGAGCTGCGCCAGTCTGAAGCCAGGAGCCAGGAGCTTCTTCTAGGTCTCCAACACGAGTGCAGGTCCCAAGGCTTTGGGCCGTCCTCAACTGCTTTCCTAGGCCACAGGAAGGGAGCTGGATGGGAAGCGGGGCTGCTGGGATTAGAACCAGTGCCCAAATGGGATCCCAGTGCATTCAAAGCGAGGACTTTAGCCGCTAGGCTACCACGCTGGGCCCACCTCTTGCTTTCTCAGCCTGAGGGCTGGATCTTTTAAAAACCAAATCTGATCATGTCATCTTCTTCCTTAAGGAATTCCAGTAGATAAACTCTTGGCCCTAAAACAAGACCCAGTACACACTGCCTGCATCAGCCTCAACTTAGGTCTCCCCTCCCCTTAGGGATCTGCACTCCATGGATACAAGTGTACTGTCCTACCTTAGGGCCTTTGCACAGCTATGACCTGAAAAGGGCATCTCCATCTGCACTAGCTCCTCTTCAGCACACAGCTTGGCTGGATGCCCTGCATGCCAATCGCGGGGGTGTCAGGAGGGAAGCAGAAGCCGCAGGTGGCAGCTTTGTGAGCAGGAGCAAGCCTCAGGAACCAGCCATTCTCTGGTTCACTAACTTCCCAAAGTGGCAAATGAGATAGATGACTGGGGAGCAAACAAAGACGCACATTTTAAATTTTCATCATTCTAGTTCTGTATTCATTTTTATAGTTAACTTTTTAATTGTGACAGGCTTCCTCTCATGAGTTTCCATGAAAAAAAAATGTTTCTATGAGAAAGCAACGGTGAGAGTATTTACTGAGAGTCATTAGGTAAACAATAGCACAGGTGTTCTGCAGCTGTGGTTGCTTTTAAGGCGGAAATGAAAGTCTTGCTGGGGCTTGGGAAACCCTGCTGCTGGAAATTCTGCGGGTTAGCTTGCCTCTTTCTCAAGATCCACTAAGGCACCACGAGCAAGGCCAGCATGATCAGCAGGGTGGGGGCTGCCCCTCAGCACAGCCACTCACAGTCCTAGCTGGACACACAGCAGGTGTCTGAGAGAACAGGAATTCCATTAGGCCTTTTGACCTTCCCACGTGACTGATGACTCCTGGTGATCAGGACAGCCCAGGAAGAAAACGGAAGGAAGGCATGCCGCACCCACACTGGATTCCACGTGAAGTCACCCCAAGAAGTCCAGGCTTCCCATACTCCTTACACTCTGGTACTTTCCGACTCTCCTTCTCTGAAACCTTTCCACTGTACCCCTGGGACACATCATCGGTCGATAGCCAAACCCCCAGATGCTCAGCCTCTTATTGGCTCCTGTTCCTCCCCTTCCTCTTTGTTCTAACCCAAAGCTGACTCCCTCCAAGGAATCACATCCCCTACTTTCCTCCCACCAGAACGAGGTGGGGAGATGTTCTTGCTCTTCACTCCACCTTCACTGCTCCTCTGTCCTCCGCAAGACCCTTCATCTCGGAAGCTCAGGCCTGCAGACCCTGCCATGTGACCCGCCCTCTCATCACTTCCCCACATCTTTGGGCTCTGGTTTCTGCTCACTGTCATCTGACTCAATGCTAGAGTTCCCCTACATGATTCCTGGTGATTGTATTAATCACACAGATTATAAAACATACCAATCTCTGATTTTTTTTTTTAATCATTTAACTTGAAAACCCTGGGCAACTGTCATAAACATTCCTGTTAACCTTAAATCCCTTCGTTCTATTCTTGAAATACCCTGGAAGAAGCAAAACCGCAACCCTTGCTCATGCCATGGTCTGCGGACTTGCTGCCCGTGCCTGCTCAGCACAATGACAGAAACACCACCAAGCATACGAGTCGCATTTTGAAGTCTTTGATGACACCAACCAGATACACTGCATGTTCAAGTTCCGTCCACTCCTCTGTTACTAAGTAACTTTCCTGTCTTTCTTCTCGAGCCTTCATCACCTCTTTCCTCTCCTTACTCTCAACAGACAGTCTTAGTTCTTATTTCACTAAGGAAAAGAAACAATCCAAAGAACATTTTCCCAAACAACATCAGTCAGGTCTATTTGGTGATACCATCTACTGGGTCCTGTAATTACGTCATCCCTCCTCCTGTCAGTTAGCATGTGATACATCAGTGCTGCTGGGTAAGTTCACACACTGGATTCAACCCCTGTCCTCAAGCAGTTAACCACCTCCTCTTTCCTGTGCCAACACATTCCCCCTGCCTATTGTGCTTTGCTCATGAGCATTGAAACCAGTTATTCTTTCTATCATCTTAAGTTGAAATTTTGACATCTTCTTCCTTGCCAGCTATCACTCCGTTTCTTTCCTTTCCATTAAAACATTCCTTTTTATTCTCTACTAATATTGCTTGACTCCACGTGGATCCATCCAGACTACTGCAACCTGAACTCATGCTAAGGTCAGCAATGACCTCCATATTACTAAATCCATTTGTTAGTCCTTAATTGATCTGTGAGGAAGCACGAGAGGGCTTCAACACTTCAAAATATACATATACATATATATATATATGTATATATATATTTTTTTAATTTGGCTTATAGGTGGCTATATCCTCCAGCTACTCTAGTTTTCTTTGCCAGGATTTCTCATCTCCTTGGCCTTTAAACATCAAAGTATTTAATTCTTGGACATGCTTTATTTTCTACCTGCATTTACTCCTTTGGTGATCTCATCCCATATCTTAGCTCAAATTTACATGCTGATAGCTCCCTGGAGGCTCATACCTCTCCCTGGAGCCCAGACTCATGCATTCCTCTGCCTACCTGATATGCCTGCCTACTCAGATGGCTGATACACACACACCCCAAACTTAACTAGGCCACACTTAGCAAAATTAATCTCAGCTAAATCCACTTGTCTTCTCCATTTCATAAAAACAACAGCATTATTCTAATGTTCCAGTTCCTCTCTCACTCCTCATACCCAATTGACAAGCATTTCCTTTTGGCCAAAATCCTAAAGTACAATGAGAATCTGACCACCATATACCAGCTCTGATGTCATTACCCCCAAGCACCATCATTCCTTGTTGAGATTCTTTTTCAAGTCTCCTTGCTGGTCTCATTGGTTACACCCTGGTCCCCCTGGCCACGACTGTCATCTTTCTGTTTCACAGCATCCAAAGTGATCTTGTTAAAAAAAAAAAAAAACTAATGAGGTGGGATTATTTCTTTGCTTAAATAGGCCATCTTCATTCAGGGAGAGTTCAACTTCCTTTCCCAGCCTATGAGCAACTATGAGATCCGTCCCCTTCCCAGCCTCATCTCTGACCATTCTACCCGCTGCTCACCCTAGAATCCCAGCTCTTCCAGAACATATCAAAACACGCCACAGCGACTTTGTATTTGCCTTTTCTTCCTTCTGGAAAGAGGACAAGTACCTTCAGTTCCTTTAAGTCTTTATTAAACTGCTACTTTCTTAGTGATACCTTCCCTGATATCCTTCATTTGTACCCACTCTTCCCCATTCCACACTACTTTTCTTCCTGAATTAGAATTCCTGACTTCCCAACAGGGTCTAGATTTACTAATGCAGTGTGATTTTTTTTTTTTTTTCGGGGGCTGGGGGTGGATTGGCTTCTCCTCCTGAATGCAAGTATATTTATGTTCTGGGAGAGCTGCGATGTGTGTCTACTGAGTGTGGCCAACTGGAAGAAGAACTGACACAACACAGGCATCCTTAGCAGATACAGGAGACGGGCCCACGATGCACTTGTCTGGCTCTAAGTGACAATGAGCTAGCATAGCTCTCTTCAGATTTTTTCCGTCCTGCCTTTCTGGGCAAAAAATACTTCAACAAAGCCTCAAACAGATCAAGATATGGCACATGTGTGCGGCTATAATTCCTTTCTCTCTGTTGTTTTCACAGGTCATTAAAGTTGAATCAATTTTTGAACTCTTTCATTAGTCAGCTGATATTTCAAACCTACTCCACAATTTTAGATACCGAACCTCTTTCCCACAGTAGCCTCAGGACAGTGTCTTTGTAAAGGGTACAGACTCCTATAATCAATCACATTTACCAAATACTGTTGAGGCCATGACACAGCCAAGGGATTTCCTTGGCAGTAGATAACAAGGAATTTGAGCACAGAAGGGTAAGAGAATGACAAAAACGTAAAATCCCTACCCACAAGAGCTCCTGCAAAAACCTCCAGTTCACTTCCTCTGCTTTCTTGATACCTCCCCCAGTGCTTATAATGGAAGATGAGATGCCACCACAGTGTATGCAAGTGGAGCAGAGAGGAAAGAGAAAGAAAGATGGCCTGAGGCATGGAGGGCCAAGCCTGTGCAAGATTTTGGATATATATATATATATATAGATCTAGATCTATATCTATATATATATATATATATATATATATATATGTACTCTTGGAAGTGAACTTAATAAGGTCAGTAAAGGTTTCAGAAGGATCCCTGTGTGCTACCTTGGTGATTCCAAGGGGTCCAGCACTAACAAAGAAGGGGATTCCCTGAATCCATCAACACTGTGCCTACAGCATACATTAAAAAAAAAATACTGGACAAGGATGACATCACTGGCACAACCCAGGCAGTGGCATTCCTTTCATCCCATATCTTCCTTGGTATTTTAAGAAACTCACACACAGATTTCAGTGACTCTGCCTTGGTACTCCAGCTCTGTCCAGGTCAGGGTGGTCCTCAGGTGTGATGGCTGAATGCCAGGCTCAACTTCTCCTGGGACTCTGCTAGCACGCTACATGTTGTGGGTCTCCTTCACACCTACTTATTCAGAAACAATGCTTAGCCTCAAGAGGGGTATACAGACCATAACCCCTCATTTGGCAGCTTCCTCATGGCTACCTCCTGTTCCCTCTGGAGAACCATTTCTTACACTTCTCCATGATTCCTTAACTAATTGATAACACGAATAGAGCAACATTGTAAAAAGTAATTACAAAAGTAATGTTGCACAAATTAATTTCTATAATAATTACTAATGTACACTTAATGTTAGGCCATCTACCTTTGCTGGTAACTGGGATGCGGGTGGGTAGACTCTCACTGTGGAGATTAATATTTGCTAAACTCCTGAGCCAGGCTGAAGTCAGGAGCTGGGAACTCCTGAGCCAGGTCTCCACGTGGGTGACAAGGGCCCAAGTGCTGTGGCCATCATCCACTGCTTTCTCGGGCACATCAGCAGAGAGCTCTACTGGAGGTAGAAAATCCTGCACTCCACCATGAAATGTCAGTGTTGTAAGCTGCTGCTTAACAGGCTGAAACTATGGTTCCACTCAATATACAATCTGCTTAAAGCACAACTTTAAAGCCAGGCCTAAAGATATTTCCAAATTCCTCAATTCTGTGATTTTTTTTTCACCTGAATTCAGGTTAATACAGAGATTAGAAGGGCTCAGGTGTTCCTTTTTCTATAAAACCCATTCAAATGTCCCCTTGTCTGTCCACATGTAAACAAGTTGAGGATGATGATGATGAAGAAGTGTCACCAGCAATTATCTCAGAAATGGCAGTAAAGGCAACCAGATGTGATCCCTTCACAGGAGAAGAGTCAGGTGCCATCTCCATAATGGAACTACATCACACCTAGCAGGGGAAGTGGCTCATGTGAAATTCAGGAAAAAAAAATACACAGAGAAGCAAAACATATGAAAGTGCTATTAAAATTAGGAATGAGACAGAAAATTGATGCACAGGGGAGAGAAATAAGATAAAACAAATAGAGTAGGGAGAAGACTCCATTATTTTCTTCGACAGGGAGAATGTAAGATATCACTACCGCACATCTTTGAGAAGCAAATTCATTACTTCTTTCCCTTTGAATGACTTCGCTGGTACAAATCCATCTTTTGTGGGCCATAAAATGATCAAGTGCAACTTAAACACCATAAACATGTCGACAAGATGGACTACATTTACTTATAAACAATTCTCAATTGAGTGCTTTGCACAAATTTATATTCTATACATATTTTGCAGGTTTAAGGGTTATCGATTTTTAGATCTGTCATCGGTATATGTTTGCTTGTGTGCAAAGACTGCAATCAACAGTTTTTCATTCGAGGAAAAATTCTCTGCCTGGTTCTCATTTAAGCAGTTACTAGTAGAGCTTGCTTCCATAGCATTTGCTTGCTTAACATTGGGCGTGACTTGTAGTTAGCAAAGGTTGGAAGCTCCTTGTATTGTTTATCATCAACGTCACATATGCCAAAACCTACCTTTATCAGACTTTTGTAAACTTAATTTTTTTGCAGCAACAAGATTGTGACCATGTTTGTGGAAACACGAAATATATTCCCAATGCACACACTGTAATAAGCACTAGTGCATGGGTTAGTTAAAAACTCAGACACTATAGAAAATGAAAACTAAAACATATTTGCCAAGCTGGAACAAGCAAGCTGATGCAGGGGCATGGAGAGAAAATATTGGATCTTCTATATTTATTTTCATATCTTGCTCTTTTTGCATTTATGCTTCCGAAAGTATGTTACAATAAATAAGGAGTTAGTAAATGTTATGCTTTCTAAGCACACAAAAACAGATGCACGGGGGGGTGACTTACTAAGTTTTCATTGATAGTTTCATACAATTTGCAAAACTTAAAGGCTGAAACCCTTATAAGCTATGACTGGTAGGAAAAAAGAGACTGCATGGAATCCTTACCATTTCCAAGATGGCAGAATCTAATTAATTAATTCTCCTCAATGTCTTATGCCGCAACATGACTATGGATATGCTTGAAGAAACATGAAATGTATCCCGAATGTATGACTCTGTAGTGCAACAAGCGTTCGTGCATTAAGTTTAATTAAAATCTCCAAACTCTGCAAATGAGACTAAGTTTGAGTGGTAAAAGCAGCCAACAGTCCCTAGCCCACAGGGATATGCCCTAGAGATCACAGCTAACCACATCCTCCTTGCCTGATCCCCTTCTAGGGGCTCCATGTCTTTCAAAGGACCAACAGTTCTAATGCTTTCTAGCTTTGGATTACACTTGGGTGCTTCATCTGCCAATCTCTTCCTGGTCTCCCCGCTCACATCTTCACTTGTGGCTCTCTCCTCCCCCAGCCCAGGCTGAACTCTGGCTCATTCTCTCTGCTACTGCTACTGGAGCACTAGCACCTCTAGATACCTGGTTCTGGGGAGGGTGTTCAGCCTAGCAGCTAAGACATCTGTGTCCTATAGTGGAGTGGCTGCCTCCTGACTCCAGGTTTTACTAATACAGATGATGGGAAGTGGTAATAATGGATCAAGTCACTGGGCTCCTGCCACCCATATAGCAGATCTGGACTGATCTCTTAGCCTCAGGTTTCAGTCCTACTCCATCTCTGGCTGTCATGGGCATTTGGAGGGTGAGTCAGTGTGTGCTCAAATCCTCCCTCCTCTACCCCTGGCTCCCTAGGCCTTTTATTTTCTTCCCTGATGCCCACAGTGCCAGGCTCTCACTTTCTCCTTGGAACTGCACCACAGCATGCTTGAGGCCAGCCCTAGGGACGATGGGATGCATCTGTAAGACATTCTGTTATTTGAACTTAGCAGATTTACTCTTCCTTGGAAATCCTTCCAAATCACATCCTCTGTAATGAGCATTTAAAAATGTTCTAGATTTTTCAATTCTCACAGGCAAAGATTATACACACACACACACACACACACACACACACACACACTAGGGTGATTAAGGTTACTCAAGACCAACTCCCTGAGCTTCCTTTTAGCATCTCTTAAAATGGTGTGACTGCCACATCTGTTCTCTTCTCTTCAAAATCTCTTCACCTTCACTTAATTCTCCTTATTCACGTCTATTGGAAAACAGTCCTTCTCCGAGGTTTGCCTCAAACCCTACCTCCTGTTGTCCACACATCACTCCCCTGCCCTCAGTGTCTCCGTCACCTAAGCCTCTCTTCTCTCATGTCCACTTAGTGTCCTTTAGCAGAACACCTGCCAATGCACCGTGAACATGTCTTCCTGATCAACCTCTACCGCTGCCCAGCTTCCCTGTGCTATTCTGTATTTTTATGTGTGAATTTCTCTTTCCCCACTGAATTTTCCCCTGAATATGTGAACTTCTTCTTCATCCTTTCCTTAGTATTTTAATGTCCCTGGCCTTTTAAAATAATACAGATATCAAATAAATATTTGTTAAATAATAAATGGATCAATAACAGAGACAGTACATACAGACCAGAGTATTTATTCAATAAACACTTTGCTATTATGTTTTCCAATTCCTTCCTTAGCCCCATCTCTGGCAATAAATGCTCTGTATTTTAATCTCTTTCTGATATGTTTATAACTTGCTCAAAGTTTTTAGAAAGTAGATTTTAGAGAAAAGATGGTGAAGAACTGGAAAATTGCTTCAGAACAGAACTTTCTGTCAATATAGAAGAGAAACTGGGAAACAACTCTGGATGAGAATGGATACTGCTGGTTATGAAGCTCTTACACACATCAAAACCCAAAACACAGTGTCTAAATTGCTGTGAAGAAGGCGAGTTACAGCATGAAGAGTCTCTGCTTCTGAATGTCAGGGTCTCTTGGGTGCACAACTTGCGAATAACAGAACAAAAGCTGAGCAAGGGGCCTGGAACCACGCTGGTCAGCTTGGGAGGGGGCCAGCAGTCAGAGCTCACAGTGATATGTATTTGGGGAGGCTGGGTGGAGAGCCTGGTATTTTGGCAGAACATGACTATCTGCATATTTATCTGAAATGTACAATATACTGCCTTCTCTTTCACAAAGGGAAGAAAAGCCTGTCTGGGGCAGCACCTACCAGGGGCAGTGGAGGGCAGGCAAATGGCTCCCATTTGGATCATGTTTACAAACTGTGGAAAGAGGAGGTTCTGAACCGAGCAGGCAGCTCTTCTTGTAAGGAGGGCCAGTGGCTTTAGCAGCCCGAGATTCTGTCCTGGGATCTCTGCAAAGACCCCAGTCCTGGCCCTGCCTCTGACAACTGATAACAGGGGTGGTGGCTTTGTGGAGCCTCAACAGCACAGAGTCCTCAGAGAAGAGACTCATGAAAGTAAGTGCAAGAGCCAGCAGCTTGGTTCTCCAGGAAAATCCTGGATCCCCTTCTGCATAGCATTATCATGGACAAGGTCGGAAAACGCCTCAGAGCCACCACTGGGAAACCTTCAAACCTGGTGTGTTATTAAGAAATGAGCTCAGCACTGGCTATGGGGTTTCTCCAATATTCTCAATTGCCAGGAAGTGGTGCTAAATCAAAGAGTGCTTGCTGCCTGGCTCAAATCAAGGCTTCTGCAGTGGCTAGGAATAGTGACTTCTCTGTGTTTCAATTTCCCATCTTGAAACCAGTGGTGATACCATGTACTGATAGTACACTTGTCTTACAAGGTAGCTTAAAGCTAAATTTGGCTTAGAATGAAGGCATACCTTGAGATTCTGGAAAGATGGAGTCCTTTCAAATTCAAGATCACTGCCCATAAAGAGCAGCTGAGGGACCGGAGCAATTACTCTACTTTCAGGAAATCGTGAAAACGATTGCACAGGCAATTTTCCTTCAGAGCAGCTGGACAGTCAGAGGCAAAGCAAGAAATGTAAACTCTCCACCAACTCCCACCAGAGAGCGGAAGAAGACAAGGCTCAGGATTAGCACACATGTAGATCCTGACTTTAGCTCAGTCACCTCTTAGCTGTGGGGCTTTGGCTCAATTGCTGAATTCCTTCAGGCTTCAACTTCTTTGTAAACTGGACCTATGCAACTCCATTGCTGGACGAAGTTACAGAAAATGTGAAGCAAACAGCACAGAGCTTAGGCTTTCAGTAAAAGGTGACTGTGACTGCGCTCCCAAAAAAAGGCGTCTTATCAGGTTCTATTGGAAGGTAAAGGTGTTCGCAGGCAGCTACCACAAACAGGGGAAGTCAAAGCACTTTGAATTTTACAATGAATTTCATTCTGAGAAAAGTTATAGACCTTCTTGAAATTCTGAAATCACAAGGGAGAGAAGAGAATCTTGATGTAGTCTACCAGGAGGAAGGGAATTTGGGTGAAATGCAAATTCACAATATGACCGGGAGGTGATGACTACTGTTGTTCTGCGCTTCAGACTCAGCCTCGTTTCTTCTCGGTCATTATGCCTCTATGTAGCACATGTTATGGGAGTAGTTGTGGCTGCCCAGGCAAAGGCAATTTCATCAAAGATCTGTGGGTTTGTGTGAAAGCTGGGCAAGGGAGAGGAACTCTATGCTTTGTTCGTTTTTCAGTGGAAGACAAAGTTCTCAAGAAGTGGGAGATATAATATATACATAACAAAGTTAAGATAAAATGTGATACTTCAAGTCCTAATGTAATTTATTTCACTTGCATCTTATATTTAAAAATACACAGCATGAATATTTGAATCTCAATGGACCAGGGTTTCTGTAACCCTCCATTTGTCCCAGCTATGCTAATACGCACCACAGAGATATCTATCAGGTGACTAACAAGCACAGATTTGGACTGCAACACACTAATCCGTCGGAACATTTATACCCTATCATGATGGGCCTACGTATTTCTAAAAGACGTATGTTTGCAGCGCTTATCTAATTGACTGCAATGACTCTGACTTCTCTTCCGGCAAATAAAGAGAAATTTCTGTAACTATAAATCTGATTAAGGCAACTCCCAACTGCACATTGTCTGGGTGCTTCTTCTTCATGATTCCTGGCAGATCCACCCACCAACGACTTCTCCAGTTTGTCAAAGCCTTACTAATGGCCCCACTTCACATAGTACTGGTGAGACAGTCAGAAAAATAACAACACTTTGAAAATAGGCAAGGATTTAGAAATGGCTCCTCGGTCTGAGACAAAATAAGATTGGAACTTCTACAAGGTACAGAAAGCAGTGAGTGATATTTTAAAGGTTTATTAAAATAAGTGTCCAAGGGAACCAGTATGACTCCACAGACTTAGCAGTGACATCTGCTTTCTGGACCAACTTACTATCTGTGTGGCCTTGCACAAGTCATTCATGATAACCTAATTCATGAGATATAATATTTCCATCTTGGTGTATCGTTCACATTTGCAGAAACATCATCCAGAAAAATGCCTGCCCTGAAATAGGTACCTGGCTGATGCTGGTGCCCTACTTTGAAGAGGAGCTGCCCATTCAGCTGCCTCCAAAGACGAGTCAGGAGCTCTATTCAGAGAAGCCCAGGGAGAGAAGGGTGATAGGGAACACATAACAAACCTGTCATATTATTTGAGCATATTCAATCATGGATGAGGCTCACAAGAAGGGCTACACAGAGCTGCTAATGACCTAGAAGCTTAGGGCACAAAGGCAAATCTCATGGAATACACTGGAATAGACAAAGTGAGAGAAACCCGACAAAATGTATAAGATAAACTGAATATGAGCTGTAGCTTGTTCATCTTAATGTTTAAAAGCATGTGGAAAAGACAAGAATGTGACTTAGGGGCAGGAAAGTTGGGGAGCATTGAGTCATGAGAGGATCCCCTGGGATGATAATGATGCTATCCCTGAATATGAATACAAATGAAGAAGGTCATTCCTGCTGAGAGCCGGCCTGGCCCCATTCTGCCCTACTTGTGCTCTCCCCAAGAAACAGAGGCAACAGCCAGCATTGTCCACGGAAGGTCTGTGGCTCTGTGTGCTCATGGAACAAGTGTGTGCTGTCACCGGGAACCCTCTGTATGCTACATCCCCTTGCTTTAAACTACTCTCTCTGTGCTTGTAAGCACTTCATCAGTGGGAAGGGCCAAAGCAGAAGAGGCAGAGAGGGACAGGGCAAGTGAATGTGCTGTGGCCAGCAGTCGGGCAGAACATTCCATCCACCCCTTTGCACTTCTCCTCTCCTATCTCTGTGGGCACCGAAACTCAACAGATCAACTGTGTGAATGAAGACTTGCCTTGGTCTGTATACCTTTGTGAATGGTGCAGTCAGATGCTAGAAGCCACCACCTCACCAATGTGATTTTTTCTAAAACACCGAATTTTGACATCTGGGAAAAGGAGACAGAACATGCCACCACTCAGGAGGAGCTGCTGTTCTTGAAGGAACGTTGTTCCTGTTTCCTTTGTTTTCTGGATGGCCATGGGACCTTGGCAGGTCTGGGTTTCTCTGTTGGGGGTTCCTCAGGTTTTAAAAGTTGTCAAATCATACAAAATCATAAATATCTGTTCCACTCAAATACAACGCATCCATTTGTTACTGCAGCCTCGAGTTGCTACCCTCCATGGTCAATCATTGGCCCTGTAACCCTTCTTATGAGGTCCCTCAGTGACAAGACACCAACTGCCCCTGCTGACCCTGCAGATGGGCAGCCTCGCCACTCTCCCTCTGGGCCTCTTCTGTTTCGGGAGGCTCTGGCAGGTGTGGAGTCTCTGAGTCAGTAGCGTCTCCCTAGCCTTCAGGCTGGACTGATGGTGCATGACGGGAATGAAAAGGTGAGGCTTGCGTGAGGATACTTCAAAAAATTTCAGGAAACAGAGTTAAAAGAGCAGCTCATTTGGGTCCAAAGTTTTTGATATGCATACATACAAGGGATCTTCAAAAACCGAGTGAGAAATGTGCATTAAGATAAAAACTCGCTGTCATACCTTCTCCTTATCTCTGTTTTTCAGGGCTGCAAGCAGGAGCCAGAGTGAGCTACAGCAGTTCTCTGGGGCAGGAGAGGGAGACCATTAGGTAGATTCTACCTTAAACAGCAGTTGGATGATTCAGGTTGGCAAAAGACTTGGTTTGCATGTGTTCGAGGCCAGATGTGTGTGTGGACTGGCCTGCCTCTGGTTGCCAAGCTGACCAAAGAGACACTGCTGTAAAAGGCTGACCTCCTACAACCATGAGAGAAGGCAGGGCCTGAACCAGGGAAGACGGAATGTTAGCAGAATGCGGGAAGGCTCCTTGGGGGAGTCAGCACCAGGATGGGTACTGCTGTGAGCAAGGGGCTGGAGAGCATCCAAGGAAACACTGTAACTGTGTGTGTGCTGGGGGCGCTGCGTGTGGATGCACACCTGGTCAGGTGGGATAGGGAGCAGGTGGGAGGGGAGGCAGGGGGAAGGGAAGAGGGCCATCACCTTTCTTGGACTCAGACACAAGCAAGAAGTCTGAGCTCCTGCATTCTCACTGCACGACAAAGAGCCAGCCAGCCATAGCGTGGGGAGGAGATGGACAAGGTGACAGCCATGACAGACACTGTACAAATGGGGTTCGGGGGCCAGTGTTTGGGTGGTTCACCAAGGCCACAGAGTCACGGCCTCTGCCCCGGGGTTTTGCATGCCCCATGCCTGTTAAGAACTCTGGGAGTAAGGGGGTGGGGGAGGGGATATCCAGGTTTGCCTGTACCACGCAGCTGAGTAATCTCTACTGGGTGACCGGTATCAGTCAGACACGAGGAGGAGGTCTGGGAACTCAGAGCTACACAAGAGTGCCCAGGAAACTTACATCTCCAGGTGGACATGAAGAAAAGTGACAGAAAACACATGCCAGTGCACTGAGACACTCGTGCAGGGAGTAACCTGGGCCGGGGTGGAGGACGGTCATGGCAAGGAGAAGAGACATCACTGCAAAGGGGAGATGGGAGGTCAATGTCTTGTGAAGATCACTTTCAGTTTTAAGAGGAATAGGAACTCTTGGGAAACAGAACATTTTTAAAACGCACCAGTACTGGCTTACAGCACTGATATGTAAGATAAAAATGCCAGGACTTGGAAACAGGCTGAAACATTGTTTAGTTCTCCGAAAAATGATGAGGACAGCCTCTGGTTGGCCTGAACCACAGATTTCCTGAACTATTGTTTTGTTACTTGCTGAAATGTAATTGAAAAATTAAATTTTGCCCATTCCTGTCCTAGCTAACTGAAAATGGCAAGCATAATACAGTGTAATTGATTTCATATGTCAATCACTGTCAAGCACCTGAAGAGGGAGCACTAACATGCTGCTATTGTCTGATTTGCAGACTGAAGTGTCTCCAGTACAGTGCGAGCATGCGTTTCAGACGCAGTCTGCTGACCAGCCTGGAGCCCAAAGTGCCATCATCTCGGGAAGATGCCAGACTCCCTTCCTCGCCCCAGTGGCTGGACGGCACAATGTGCATCTTTTTGTGGGCAGAGTTCCAGAAGGATGTGCCATTAGGAGCCCCTGGGAGGCATCAAGGATGTGAGGACTAACATCCCAACACTGGGGTTCTTGACCTGAGTCCTTCAGGGATCAGGGGATAAAGGCTTGAGGTGGGTGGGTGGGGGTGCGCACAGAGAGGGCAACCTTCTGTATTCTCAGGCCAGAATGTCAAAACAGACACTGAGACAAAGAGAAGGCACCTTGTGCAACACACTCACGCAATGGGGTTGTCTTTAGCTACACAACAATGCCAACTACTGTCCTGTCCGACCACCTGCGCGAATGTCCACACGATGACTCAGGTGAGAAGAGCAAGCCTTGTAAGGGCTGCACTGCCTGTAACGCTGGGTGACTGACTTCACTCCCTGCACATGCTGGAACAGACACCACTAATCCACGGGGGCGTAGGTGCGTGCTGGCCGCAGGGAGGAATGTGGGTGCCGACTGCAGAGGGCAACGAAGCTTTCTGAAGCTGCTAGAATGTCCTAAACATTGATGGTGACATAGATTATAAGGCAGTTTGCATGCATCAAGAATCACCAAAGCACCTGAACAGCGGGTGCATCTCACTGTATGTATGATATGGCTCATCAAAGACCGAGACCAAATGAGAAAAATCTATCTAAGCGTCTATTCTCTTATTTAACAACAAAAAGGTTGTTTTGTTCCCTAAAAGAAGAAGAAGAGAACAAGGTATAAAACAGTTCCCTCTTACATTTAAAAAATTTCAGTTGAGTTAGTCCTCCTCAGGACCCATGAGAAACCAGAAGAGCTCAGGGATGCCCTGCCATCCAGCTGCCTTCTCCCTAGACGCCACTGGGAACAGTCCCTCAGGACCCAAAGCGGAGCCATCAAATGAGGGACTAGAATGAAGACGAGCACTTGGTGCAGTGGTGAGGACTCTGCTTGGGATACCCTCATGGCACAGTGAAGTCCTGGCTTCTCTCCTGCTTCCAGGTTCTTGCCCATGCTCACCCTGGCATGCAGCAGGGGACAACCCAAGCATTTGGGTCCCTGTCACTGAGGTGAGAGACTCAGATTGAGTTCTTGGCTCCCAGACATTTGGGAAGTGAACTAGCCAGATGTGGGCTCTCTATTAGTCCCTCGCCTGCCAAATCAATGCATAAAAAAAAAAAAGTAAAGATCAGATACAAGACCAGGGCTGCTGACTTTAAAAATAATAATAATAATAACAAACAAAATGAGATGCAAATGTCCAGGGAGAAGAAATGACTTAATGCTTGATAATTCCTGTCTGCGGAAGGGACAGAGATCGGCAAGAAGAGAGTGCAGAGGGCGGGCGGTGTGCAGGGGCCCAGCATGTCATGAGGTTGGAGAGGGGGCACTCGGGCAGCTCTGCACATGGGCTTTTTCTAGGCTCTCCTGGGTCAGTCATCTGAGGGAGGCTCCCCTTAAGTGAGCCCCTGGGCGCTCACACCAATCAGCTGGGCCCCCAGGAGCTGGTGGTGCTCACTAGTGAAGGAGCACAGCATACAGGGGTCCCACATCATGAGACTGTCCAGACCATGCCGGGCTGGTCACAGGGAGAGCAGCCCTGGCTGGGTTCCCTAAGGACCACAGAGCACTTGCAGCAGCATCTGCGAGGATGATGAAAAACAAGCACAGAAGGTCTAGGAGAAGCAGCAAAGACTTTTCTAAGGCATAAAGTATACTAATATAAACATCCATAGCTGCCTATATCAAGGCTTCCTTCCAAAAAAATTAAAGAAAAACTAAAACTAAAGAGAAAAAAATAGTATCTTTTATCTCTTTTCTTAAAGCCACTTTCTCACCATAAGATGAGTTCAGCAGTAGCCAAAATATTATCATGTGATTGTTTGTGTTAGAAAACAAGGCCTTGGGCCCGGCACGATAGCGTAGTGGCTAAAGTCTTCACCTTGTACGCAATGGGATCCCATATGTGCGCCGGTTCTAATCCCAACAGCTCCACTTCCCATCCAGCTCCCTACTTGTGGCCTGGGAAAGCAGTCGAGGACAGCCTAAAGCCTTGGGACCCTGCACCCGTGTGGGAGACCTGGAAGAGGTTCCAGGTTCCTGGCATCGGATCGGCAAAGCACTGGTTGTTGCGCTCACTTGGGGAGTGAATCATCGGGCGGAAGATCTTCCTCTCTGTCTCTCCTCCTCTCTGTATATCTGCCTTTCCAATAAAAATAAATAAATCTTTACAAAATAAAAAGAAAACAAGGCCTGTACATGAAATATGCAGATGATAGATGCATGGGCAGAGAAATTTGATCTCAGAATGATGAAGAGGAACAAAAAAGCAAAAGAATAAACTGAAACTCTGATAAACACACATTCACACATAGAGAGGCTCTAATGCTTATTATTCATGTTTAATCATAATCATTTAGAACTTGGTATATGTAGGTCTTATTTCAAGCAATTTTGTAAAGCTCTTTATCTGAAAGGTAGAATGACGGACAGATGGGTGGGGGAGTGGGGAGAGGAGAGGGAAAGAAACAGATCTTCCACACACCGCTTCAGCTCCCACATGACTACAATGGCCCAGGCTGAGCTGAGCCAAAGCCAGGATCCAGAAATTCCATGTGCATCTTCCAAGGAGTAGGGATGACTCAACTACTTGGGTCATCACTGGCTGCTTTCCCAGGCGCATTAATAGGGAGCTGGGTAGGAAGCAGAGAGGCTGGGCCTCCAACCAGTGCTCTGATACGGGACATCAACAACACAGGCTATGGCTTGATCCATTGCACCACAACGCGGAAAGCTCAAACAATTAATGTACAGGAATTCACGTATTCCTCGCATCAACTCTATGTAATGAGGTTGAGTGACATGATGAGGTTACCTAGAGATGACTGGATAGGATACTGGGGCACTCAGAACTCTTCTAATAGCTCTAGGTCCTTGCCTGGAGAAGGATTACTTCACTTGGTTCAGAAGGACAGTAGAGTCACATGCCTGTTTCTAGTACCGGGCCGACACTACTGTGACAGGTATCCTGTGGGAGCAGAGACCCTGGGTGCACCTGCCTGTGACGGCATCAAGAGGCCCTTTCAGAACAGTAACCTCTGAGTTCTCCAGAGCTCATGATTACGACCCATTCCTGGGCTTGTGCTTATATACCCTTTGACAAGCACAGAGAACACGCAGAATGACAACACATTTGCAGAAGTTTCTGCGATACTTTCAAAGTAAGCAGAACTCCCAGGATTTGGAATATGCATTTTCTGTGAAAACTGAGCTCTCAGAGCCCCACGTGGTTCTCTGTGTTTGGGGTCTGTAACTTGTTTTGACAGTAGCATCTTTGCAAGCTTGTTCAGATCTCTGCAGCACCTGGGCTGTTTGGTGCTTGGAATTTGTATTTAAATCAATTTGGTTGAAAAAATTAAACGTTTTCTTTATGTAAGTTTTAAACATGAAATCAATTTAATAGTTGTGTTTCTCAAGCAGATTTATCTGTTACAGTAAAATAAATTCAACTCAAATGATTGCATGCCCTTCATGGCTGTTGACTTTTTTGCAGATTCATAGTTTTCAGCTGGTAAAATTAGCCCAGATTAAAAATATGTAAAAAAATATAAATGCACCTTCACAAAGATGTATGCATATAAATATAAATAACATTACGTATGTGTGCAAATATAATGCTACATAAATCATTTCGAAGGTGACACATAAGCACATGCACATTATGTCAGGGGCAATGGGAAGTACTAGACCACAGTCATGTGTATGTTAACAGGGAACCACAGAATCTGATGAGTAACAGGAAAAATGATGATACACCGTATCACGTCTCCTCAACACACAATCTCATACAGATACATAAATACCTGGGTTGTTTTTTCCCCCTGGGGTGGGGATATGTGTGTGTTGGGGGGAGGAGGGTGTTTGAAATTTGGAGTCTGTCGGTCCTGTCCAGTCCTCTTGCTTTATCAACAGAGAAGCAGAGGCTCAGGGTTGGTCGACCAGCTGTCCACGTTCAGATCCCCAGTCTAGTGAGGGCTTGTGCAACACCACCTCGACAACACCCTTCCTCGTCCACACAGAGGTGATCTTACTGGACCTCATTACGTCAGTGCACCCCGGCCTCCCCTTGACAACCAAGAAGTGGTATCTCAGTGATTCTTCAAGGAAGGGATGATGGCCAGGAGCAGTTAACTGAAGTGTCATGAGTCAACAGAAATAAATTAGAAATAAAATGAAGTCATTATTTTGGAAAGCATGATGTAAGGAAATAGGCCCTTCTCTCTCCGAAAAACCATCAAACAAGTAATACCTGAACAGACTAGGAGAGCTTCTTGCTTTCTATTAGAAACAGCAGAAATGAAAACAGCAGCAATAAGCAGCCTCCGCTACCACTTATTCTAAACCTCACCATGTCTAACATAAACATTGTTTTTCCCATGTTTAGAGATAAGAAAAATTGAGCTTAGGCCTGTAACTAGAGAGACCAACCGTCTTGGCCTGTCCAGAGCTGCAGGTCTTCCCAGTGGCTGAAATCAAGACAGTTGGTGACTCCTCATGCAGGGCTGGTGGGTGGCAGGAACTTCCCAGAGTGGTTGCCTGCCCAGCCACCACTCCCTTCTAGGGGATTACTACAGACTAGCTTACAGCAGGCCCTGGCCTGTGCCTTACACAACAGGATTTCCACACGAGCTTCACCTGCTTTGACAAAAGACACAAAAAGCCTTGCATGGCCTCAAATCCCCTCATTCTCCCCCAAGAGTGAAAAATGGACACTTACCTTGACCTCAAACTCGAAGTGCTCATCCTTGCCTTGCCCGCAGAGGACATAGCGTGGAATACTAATCTTAATTGGGTCCTTCAGGTCGTCAGGATTTGCTCCCAGAGAGCGAGAAACCATCCGCTATCAAAGGCATATCAGACAAGAACAAAGGGAAACCAGAATCACTCCGCTGCAAACACCCAGCTGGGCAGGAGGGAGGACAATGTGTTTCAAGAAGCGAAAAGCACATCAGAGCAGGAGAGTTTATTTTGAGAAATGATGGTTTTCTTTGAAAGAGAAGGGCTAAGCCTCTCTCATAACAAAAGACCATTTCTTTAGGTACACCATTCCAGAAAGTTAGGGCAAAAGCACATCGAAATGTTGACTCGCTTTGAAGTTCTTTCCAATCTCTAAGAACAAGTGAAAACAGGCACAAATTACATAGTCTGACTTTAAAAAACAAAACAAAACAAAATCAATGTAAACGAGATTCCTTTCTCAAAACTCTTGATCATCTGAGAAACTTCTTCTCTTTTCAGAGTGTCAGCCTGCGGGATATAAAGTTTCAAGAACTGGGAATTTCACTCAAATTGACTTCATTTTTAACTTTTAGGCATTTTTACAAGCTAGGGTATTGAGGAGAGCTCTTCAAAACAACAATTAAAACAAATCCCCAGTATTGTCTTTAGGCTCCATTTGATTAATAATCAACGTGACTCTGACAAATATTTATGGTCTGGGTGATGGGAAGCCAGAGGGCTTTAAGGAAAAAGGCATTATGAAAAAAATAAATCTTCAAAATGAGTTCTCCTGAGTGTGAACACGAAGAAATCTCTGAACAATCATTACTTGCGTTAACCTGGGGCTTGAGACAGTATAAGAAAATACATTTTTGAAACAGTAGTAATAAAGTTATTAGGATCATAATAATAGCTGGCATTTATTGAATACTTACTATAGACAAGAGCTGCACTTAACAGTTGGCAAGCATTAGCTCATTTAATCCTCACAGTTCTCCCATAAGGTCTGCACCATTATTAACTGTATTTATCAGGCGACATGTCCAATACTGATGGCTGAGGTCACTTGATAGAGTCAGTGGAAAAGCCAGGATCGAAATCAGTCTAGTCTGGAGCCTGCCTTCATCACTGCTATGCTATATAAAGTAATTCCAACCATCTAAGACAAAGTGAGCTAATGAACACTTCAAACATCCACAGAGCATAAGATGCTGGAAACCCATGATTATACACTGAAACTTGCTTAATCGACGAAAAAGAAGACAGTTAGTGATAAGTTCCCTTCTCGTAGGCCAAAAGGGGCGCTGGATCAGGTGTAACATGGAAGGCCCACTCACCTGTATACATAGAAGCCAAACAGCAATTTCAGGTTTGTTACAGGTAACCCAGTTGACAGTGTGAACATTTTAGTACAAGATGAAGTTAGTAAAGCTTTTTATGGTGTCTTCATTTTTTACCACAGTGTGAAAACAAGAACCACTGATACTGGAACTTCTTAAAAACTGGGGTTTCTTCCTAAGAGCATTGCTAAGACCTCTCAGTTCTCCAACAGCCCATTTGCAAAGTACTTTGAATATAGGTCAGTCCTGAAACATGAAATGTTTCTCTGTTTAAAAGTGAGAAGGCAGGGGAATAAACTAGTGCTTTTGCTTGTAAGGACACATTTAATGCAATAAAAGCCACAGTTTAGACCTAGAGGTCTTGCTTTGCTGACAGAGCCCTGATTCTTTCTATCTGATGCCTAACAACTATATCCTTCAAGTAAGAACAAAATTGTTTCTGAATCTAACGTGGTCTCTCAGGGCTTCAATTGGCTGTTAGTGGTGGTGTTCTGTGTGTTGGGAGAATGGAGAGCAAAGACAGTGTAGCTACGACAACAAGAAGCCACCAGCAATCAGTGAATGGGAAGGAGACCCATGGGCTCTACCTTATCAGGAACCTGACCCCTTCCTTCTGCTGAGACCCACAGGCCAACACTTTGGCTAATCTGGTAAGTAGTTAAGGCTCTGTCTTAATACATGAGAAGGAAGAAAGGGTGGAAAGGAATTCACCTTTCCCCCTTTGGCCTTGAAGAACAGTAATGGCAAAAACAAAGCAAAATAAAATAAACCTTCACTAGCACATCCCTTGTTGAGGGATCGCTGTTATTCTTCTAAATTATCTTACTGGCACTTGTCTCTGGCCATGCGGATCTCACACACACACACACACACACACACACCACACTTGTGAGGGAGAAGACCTGAAAGGCAAACCGCATGTTTTCACTGTTTTGCTTTAAGCAGGGGCACCTTTATTTAAACAATCAAACATTCCAGGCTCCTGTGTATCTTTGACTTGTCTAAACACATGGGTGACAATGTCAACACCTGCTTCCAGTTGGTTTGGAGCCTGGCCTGCATCTCTGAAGCAGCCAGATTCCAGGACTCAGGAGTCAGAAGGAGGAGACATGGGTCCCAACCTTAGTTATAAGATTTGCTCTGAGTACTTGCTCGTCCTTATCTGTATCTCGGTTCCTTGTCTATGTAAATAGTTGTGATTTTACCAAATTCCAAGTAGGAACAAGACAGGACCTTGCCCTGCGGATCTAGATTCTGGCAGATCAACTGATCATTCTGGCAGGATCAGAAAGCTGTGGTGGGGATCGCGGGAAACTGTCTAGGAACATCACACTAAGTGTCATGCATGTGACTGAGTCATGAGATGGTGATTTAACTTAATGTCCCGGCAGCTTTCTCTCAGGGTACACCTAGGAGTTGCAATCAAACATCTGTATCTTCTAATGAGTTACAATCCTATGCTACACTTTGGGCTACAAAGTCCTGGGACTACAAAATAAATTTTACAAATTATAATTTCTTATTTTTAACATTTATTTATTTTTATTGTAAAGTCAGATATACAAAGAAAAGAAGAGAGAGAGGAAGATCTTCCATCCTTTGATTCACTCCCCAAGTGGTCGCAATGGTTGGAACTGAGTTGATCTGAAGTGAGCAGCCAGGAGTCTCTTTTGGGTCTTCCACACAGGTACAGGTCCCAAGGCTTTGGGCTGTGCTTGACTGCTTTCCCAGGCCACAAGCAGGGAGCTGGATGGGAAGCAGAGCCTCCAGGACACGAACTGGCACTCGTATGGGATCCTAGCACATGCAAGACGAGGATTAGCTCTAGGCTAATTTGGCAGACCCTACAAATTATATTTTCTAAGATCTTTAGTTTTTCTCATCTTGATTAAGTTTGTGAGCAAATATTTATTGTTTCTACTCTAGATGGATTATATTCTAAAGATGGTATTTGTTTCCTTCACTTCCTCTAAGTAAATTTACAAATTGAGCTAGTATAAGCAATTCTTATAGTCTGGTTACCATATGGGCATTCTATGCCTATGAAACTATTCCAAAGAATATACAATTTGAAACCAATCTCCAATGAAAGAAAAGTTACTTGAGGCCCAGGCTTGTATATCCCCAACAAAAAAAAGGAAAAAACAATCCTGCTTCTGATAGTTGGGGCCTATGAACTGGGTCTGGAGAAGTTACCTGGGTTGACGGGATCTTACGTTTCACAGCTTCACTCAAATTAGGACAGCCCTCTATCTATGACCATCTAAGTGCTTCCACACTTTTACTTGCATCCCCAGTCAGTGTCAGGCAGTGATATATAGGAAAATCTTCTCTTGAGGAGAAAGATATTCCTCTCCTCACTACTGGAAATATGGCTGCAGTCCCCTGCCGTCATTTATGGCTACAATTTAGCCCAATCTTACTGACTGCATGTGAACTAAATAGTAATGAGTGCACAGAGACAAACTACAAGAATGAATTAAACAAACAGGTGGGATCTGAAGACATCTGAATGTAAGAATAAACTAATAGAGAATAAGGATGTGTTTTCATCAAACCATTGCTGCAATGTGACGACTTTATGAAGTGAATTTCATGAGAAATGCAGAATTCTTCGGACACAGTGTGAAAGGTCTGTGACATATTCCTAGGCTATGTTTATACTGGGCAGGAAGAGAAAGCAACGAAAACCTCACTTACATTTATTTTTATTTGCAAGCAACTACATTTTGAATACTGAGCTTTATATTAGAAATGTAAATGTGTGTTGTCTCAGGTCTAATTGTTTACAGAAATATTCCGATTTTTAAGGCGTTATTTATTTTGGAGTTGATCTTAAATTCCCTACATATGGTAAAGAAGACTCTCAGCTTTGAAGGAGAACCTAGTGATGGCACATCCTAGGAGATGAAGAACCTTTCGAGTTAGCTGTGCCTTTGAAAGCACCTCTAGGATGAATAGATGAAGACATTACAGGATGTCTAAACACACTGTGAAGTGATTCTACTGAGAAGTTTAGGGTCAAAAGGGAAAGCACATACTAGGCAACTTAGATACCTAATCTGTATGTAACAACTGTTATCTTCTAAAATTAAATGCAAACATTTCTTCTAGTTTTTATGAGATTGTTTTCACTGTTGACAAATACACCATTTTTCTATTGTTGGTTGGATCTGCAGGCAAAAGAAATGGACAGAACATGGGTGGACTGGATTATAAATATTCAAACTGCGATTTTTTTCTTCCCTGCCAGGCTGTCCTTCAAAGGGGGCAAGTTGAGGAAATGGATAGGAAGTGGCATAGTGGCATTAGTATCTATTCGGCTGTCAGTTCTGCAGAGGGTGCAGAATGCTCCCCTTCACCAGGGAGTCATCAACATGTGCCCTTAGATGTTCTAATGATCTGCCCATGCTGAAATGAGTACAGGCATGGACCACCACAAGGTCAGCTCTAAAGGCTGCTGCTAATCTCCTAGGGCCTATATCCAACCTCTGCTTCTGAATACAGACGGGCAGCTGGTTTTTTTTTTATCAGCTAATTCTCTCGTCACTGTTCCCAGCATAGTGCATACACAGATCTAATCCCCCCTCATTTTTTTAGCTACATGTATCACAGTAATAGTTCTAATTAGAGCTATTATATATCAAGTGCCTGCTATGCTGCAGCAGCCTGAAAATCAGTGTTTTGGATGGAGATGGTAAGCACCTGCTACATTCTCCTATAGAAGCTCTGCAGGAAGAAGCAAGGACATAAAGGTAACCTGTGTGAATTATGAGTACAATAAATAGTCAAGGCATGTTTATAGGCTGAGAAGTGATCTTGTCTTAATGCCACACTATCTTTGCTGGCTTAGTAAATGCAGTTGGATGGGATTTTACTAAGATATGTGACCACACATGCCACAGGCACACCCTTGCTGTCACTGTCAAGAACAGGACTGAACAATAATCTAGCATAAAGAAATGATGCTAACCTTATCTCACTTGTGACACGAGTTTTAAATCCTGCCAGGAAACAGAAAGACAAATTTCAAGTAAAGGAGTATCGGGCCCTGGGTGGTGGTCTAGCGGCTGAAGTCCTCACCTTGAAAGCGCCATGATCCCATATGGGCTCCGGTGCTAATCCCAGCAGCCCCGCTTCCCATCCAGCTCCCTGCTTGTGGCCTGGGAAAGCAGTCGAGGATGGCCCAAAACCTTGCGTTCTTGCACCCATGTGGGAGACACAGAGGAAGTTCCTGGCTCCTGGCTTCGGATTGGCACAGCACTAGCTGTTGCAGTCACTTGCGGAGTGAATCATCGGATGGAAGATATTTCTGTCTCTCCTCCTCTCTCTCTATATATATATCTGACTTTGCAATAAAAATCAATAAATCTTAAAGTAAAGAAGTAGCTCTTTAATTTTGATTTACCCAGGAAATTAATTTATTATCCAGATTTCATTTCAGTTCAAAACTGAAACAAAGTTTCATATTGAACTATCCAGAAAAGGGCAAACCACACTGGACAATAAACAGTATTTGTAAAACATCTTGAGTTTAGTGACTTCAGTGAAAATCCAGAAGGTTTAGCCGATACTTTCCATCTGTGGTTCTTAACCAAATAGATTATTTCTTCTGTGTAGATATGAACTGACTGACCTAAATTGCTTCAGGGTTTGGAGATATTGGACTTGTGATGAATGTTTCAACTTGAATCTATTAAAAATGTCACTATCTCCAGATCATCAAAAATTAGTTCTTTTAATGGTCATTCTCTATGGGTAATTCATCATTAAAATGAGTTTTGAAGAAAAGACTAGGGACTGGTATCATGGCTTAGTAGGCCAAGCCTGTACCTGCAGTGTCAGCATCCCAAATGGGCACTGATTTGAGTCCCCTCTGCTCCACTTCCAATTCAGCTCCTTGCTAATGGTTTGGGAAGGCAGTAAAGGAGGGCTCAACTGTTTTTCTAGGTCTCCCTGCATCCACATGGGAGACCTAGAAAAAAAGCCTAGCTCCTGGCTTCGGACGAGCCCATCTCCGCCCATTGTAGTCATTTGGGAAAAGAATCAGTGGATGAAAGATCTCTCTTTCTCTTTCACTCTCTAAAGGTTTTACTCCTTCTTGCTCTGTAACTCAGCCTTTCAAATAAAAAATAGGGAGGAAAAATGGAAGGTTTTCCCTCAAGTTCTACGATAATTTTCCATTGATCATCTTCACTCACTGGTGCTTTACTGAGTCTGCGTTCTGGTCCAAACTGTGCTGAATTCTATGGCTCATGAGAAAATAAAGGGCAGAGGTGTGCGATTCCTTACTGAAATTTCTGCAGGGCATGCTAATGAACTGTCCAGCTACACAGAAAATACTAAACACCCAAGATTATCTGTTCTATTCACACCATGATTATCCACAATTTTCTTTGGCGGGAGCCAAAACTGCAGACAGTAAAGAGGAGTCATAGTGCCTATTCAAGGCAACGATGGAAATGCAAAGAAACCAGTAAGGCAACCCTTGCAAACAGTGACATGAATTCATTCCGAAACCAACACTGCGATGGTTAGAAATGCTGACAAATATTTACTCCTAGCATAGTCGTTCCTCAGAGACGAAAAACAAACAAACAAACAAAAAAACTTTCCCAGACAATGTAAAAAATAACTGACTAGAAGGGCAGCTTTTGTCCTAGTTCTCAACTAGGAGATGCATTTTGGTAATTCCTCCATTCAAGGAAGACCATTGTAAGAACCAAAAGGAACACCATGTGGGTAAACTGCCATGTAAATGGTGACTAGAATTGCTACCATTCTTGAAATCCATTGCATCTTCAGGAACAAAAGACTTTAACCAGATGTTAGAAGAACAGGTAGGAGGGATGATGTACAATAGAATTTTCTTCACATTAACTAGATTATTTGGTTCCAATCCTTGCAAAAGGGCTTCAACAAATTTCAGAGGTGCATCCTGGACAACAGGCTGGATGCTGCTATTGTATAAAGAACAGTGGTCGGGCCCGGTGCCATGGCCTAGTGGCTAAAGTCCTCACCTTCAACGCACAAGGATCCCATATGGGCACCGGTTCTAATCCCGGTGGCTCCACTTCCCATCCTGCTCTTTGCTTGTGGCCTGGGAAAGCAGTCGAGGACAGCCCAAAGCTTTGGGACTGTGTACCTGCATGGTAGACCTGGAGGACGCTCCTGGTTCCCGGCTTCGGATTGGCACAGCACTGGCCATTATGGTCACTTGGGGAGTGAATCATCGGACGGAAGATCTTCCTCTCTGTATATCTGACTTTGTAATAAAAATAAATAAATCTTAAAAAAAAGAAGAACAGAACAGTGGTGGGATTCAGCAGTGTTGGAGGAAAGAAAATCTGGGGCAGGTAGCGCTAATCATTTTGCTTTCTGAAGGGTTGTGATGTAATACAGAGTGCAGAAAAGACTTGTCTTGTTCTGCTGTAGTATGCCATAGGTGGATGGACTGTGCAGAGGGAGACCACAGTAAGGAAGACAGGGTTGGCTAGGTGGTCTACCGACGACAGCAGCTTCACAGGCAGAAAGTGATCAGTTCATGCAAGGGAGCGCTCACACAGACACTGCAGAGGAAATCAAATCTCTGCACTGCAGCAGCAGTGTGAATTGGTCATCTTGCCCAGGCCTCTCGGTGCTGCACCTGCAATGCCTCACTGTTTGACTTGGGTTGGCCAACATACGCTGCGGTAGAGGCTCACGTGATTGCTCGTTTGTGCTTCTGTCATCACCAAGTCTTTTTTGTTGTTGTTGTTGCTGCTGTTTCTTTGTTTTGAGAGCAAAGGCTTAAAAATGACACATTGTGGAGCAGACCAGCCCTCACTGAACTGTGAATGACCTGCAGGTTACAGCAGAGTCACTCACAAGCCAGCAGTGAGAAATAAAAGCTGTCTGTTTCGCTTTTTGTTTGTTTGTTACTTTTTGTTGTTCTTGTTGTTTTAGCATGCCACTGAAATTTTGAGCTTCGCTATTTGGTGATAGCCAGCTGATACAATACATATCAAAAGGATAATTTGTGGGATGTGGCGGAGTTAATCTTGGTTACACACTGGAGACTGCGACTCCTTTTCCGAAATGAGGCCCTTAAAAACTGGTCTAATAATACTGTTTGACCGTCAAAGATGCATTAATAAAAATGGCTCTAAACTATTCATCATACAAAGCTTGAACTCATCTGGGAAAAAGAATGTAGTAAAAATTGCTGTAATTATTACGGCTGGAAGGCTTAACCATTCTTTTCCATAGGGATGAGCGTGCATTTTTAAAGTAATGAGAATAGAGAGACAAACTGTTTTGAAATGTTTCTCAACAAATATTAAATAAATTCTCCCTGTCAACCATAAGTCTGCAAGACAGGCAGCTGTGAGCAAAATGGCTTTTAATGAAATTCAAATAAAAATCACTATTTCAAAGGGACTCCGGGAGGTACTGTCAAGAATGTAGTAACAGACCCCACAATGTAAATGTTGCTACCTACATAACAATGCAAGATTCTGCAAAATCAAATACTTATGGGCCTCTATTTTTTCCTGATTTGGACATTCATTGCAACCAAATGTTACATTGGGTTGAATACTTAGACTGCCATACCCAATTCCATTGAGAGGAGTGCCATGGCTTCAGGACTCCTGACAAATGAGTCAGAAGAAAACCAACAGGATAGAAGCCCCAGTTGGCAGGTGCACTAACAGTACTCTACTGGCTTCTACGGACACTGTGACAATCTCAATATTTACTTCCTACCTGGAAATGCCCAACACCTAGTAAGCATATATTATATCAGTGTACCAAGTATACTTGGGGGAGAAAGGTGACAGGTAAAATTCAAATGCTGTATGCTTCTTCTGCTCCATCAGAATACAATTCTGATTGCAGTCTACTTGTATCATATAGCACTGAAGACATTACAATGAATAATGTGATTTATGCAATGCTAACATTTGAAACACACTCTATGATCAACACTGAAGATCAAGATGTGCTTGTGGATCTATAAGGACAGGCAAGTTTATCTGTTTAACACTCTACTAAAATCATACACTATTCAACATGGCTGCCTCATCATGACCATGGCAACTCAGGTGGGCATCTTAAATTCTGCTCTCTCTGCTATTCATGATCTAACATGAATTGCCAAGGTAGACAATTTAGAAAAATCAATGCACAATACATCAACTGAGAAAAATAAAGTGGAAAAAATATTAAAATAAAGTGGAAAATGTATTTCCAATATGTTTTTCCAAGACTATCATAGTACATTTTAGGAACTTTCTTTCCGTGATAAAAGATCACAGCCAAGACAGTGATTTTTTTCGCAAGCTAATTTTTTTTTTAGGTTTTTTTTTATTATTATTCATTAATTACATTGTATTAGTTTCATAGGTACTGGGATTTCCCCCACCCCTCCCCACACCCTCCCCCCATGGTGGATTGCTCCACTCTGTTACATGACCACAGGTTAAGTTCAGTTGAGATTCCCTCACTGCAAGCATATACCAAACATAGAGTCCAGCATCTTACTGTCCAGCCTAGTTCAACGGCTTCTTAGGGAGACCTTTCCAATATACCATCAGCAAAAATTTACATCATTATGGAATTAATTGACATAGCAATGAGTAACCAATATGTTAAAAATAAATGCGGGTTCTCAACCGCATTCTGTGACCACCTCATTGACATTTCAATTTTAGTTTATGCATAATATATAACATAATATTCATAATGATGTCCTTAACACATAGTTAAAAGCCTTCAGGTATAACGTAATAAGGAATGTAGGTGTGGAGCATGGGTGAGGTCACACTGGAGGTGACAAAAACATTCTGTAAATAAAAATTTGAGAATTGAATCTCACACACACACACCCAGCACTGGTCCAGGGCAAGCAAGGATGTAGCCAACACTTTGCAGACTGACACGTTCTCCAATCCTCTTTTTACTATTCATGTCACAAAAAGGTGAAATAAAAGCAGGGAACATTGGAATGGTTAAGCAGCCTATCATCAGCTCTGATAGGGGAGAGAAGGAAGAAATGTACTTTTTGGCAAAGGGATCTGATAAGTTTCTGTTTGGGTTAAGTTTTGGCACCATCCATTGACATCAATTCAGAACAGAAATGAGAAAGAAGCTGTAACAATTTTGTTGCACATGATCCCAAAATTTGACTAGGAGGAAAAATGGCACCTCCATGCCAGAGCCGTCCTGACTGGTTTATTGGAACCATCGATTCACTCAACTGCACACAATATTGTGTGAGCAGCTACCATGTAGGAAGCACAACCACAGCTGAGAACACAACAGAAGATTGCTTCTGAGATGCTGGAATTTACTAGAGCATGCACCCGAGAAACAAGGGAACAGAAGTAGAATGACTAGGGTCTGCCAGAAAAGAAGAGGTAGCTTGATTACTCACAGAGTAGCTGAACTGAAGTAGACTGGGAGGAAAGTCTCAACCAAGAGAGAGACAGACAAGTGCAAAAACAACAGCACAGAGGCCCTTACAAAGAAGCAGGCAACTGACTACTGGGTAGAGAAGTCCCAGGCCAGGGGAGTGAGGTGTGAACATACTCTCATGTGATGGATCAGGTGAGAGGCAGAATGAAGGGACACCAGGAATAAATGACCAATACCTTCAGATGCAACTCTACTTATTGGCAAGACGGCACAAAGAAGCTACTAGAAAAAGCGAGACTCTGAGATGAAGGGTTTCCTTAAGTAAGACAGAAGTCTCAAAGCTCGGAGGAAGAACTTGAATGTGGCAGTGAGGCAAGGGGTGTGGCAGTAGTCACATCAATTAGTAAGGCACTAAATTATGTAGGTTGGAAGGGAAGAGTGAAGAAACAGAAGATAAGGAAGGAAAAGTAATTAGAAGAACACACTGCAGGGCATTCGATGGCTGTCTCCATCCCATGCGTTAATGCTAATGGGAGGACAAGTGAAAGTCCTGGGTCACTCTAGAAAGCTCAATCTCATGTTAACAAGCTCTGCCACATGAATGTCCTTATCCCAGCTAAGACAGGGATGTCAGCGAAGGTCGCTGCCAGGCTAGGTACCCATGTGGGCAGCATATATTAGCAGGCAGATATCTGGCAGGCACAGACAGATGTCAAGCCACCAAACTCTAAATTGACAAGAAGCCATGTGATCAGAAATGCTTTAATCACCTCTCCAATCAGGAGTCTGATTCAAATTTACAAGCCCAAGTTTCAAGAAAATGAAGCAAGGTGGTAATAAATGTATCCTATCAGCTCTCTGATACTACTTTTCTTTTTTTTTTTAATATTGTAGACATTTTAAATATCTGCATTTCCAATTTTAGAAGTCTGCAATTTTCCAGTTTCAGTTGAATTAATCACATTGATATATTCAGATTCCCGTTCCTATTTTCATAATATTTATTTTCATTAAAGATTTTTAAAAATATACGTAGTGCATCTCCAACACCTGGTCTTCTCCCTAGGATCTGGTCAGGTATGAGATGAGCCAAACAGCCTCATCTTCAGAATTGAATGTTATTGTCCAGACATCAGGTGCCTCATTCTGATGACCCCAAGGATGCAAATGGATGTGCATAGCCTCTCGACTCTCCCTGGTACCCGAGGTAAGTCCAAGTTTTTGTGAGAAGATCAGTTCTACTCTCAAGACATTCTTCTTCTCTGGAACAACAACACATCTGAACTCACTTAAAGCACGGCATTTGATTACATCAAACTGTGAGCGTGGAGGAGACATGTTGAGGGACCGGGAGGGTGGGTAGAAAACGCAATCTTCGTTCATGAGTGCAATGTGGGTGTTGAGCAGCAGCAGCGAGCTGCAGCCATGGCCAGGCTGCCCTTCCGCCCTGACCGTGGTGTACAGCAGCAACTGCACCTCTGCCAGGGAGGGGATGCTGGTGTCCATGTTTCCGTGAAGAAAGTAAATCATATCCACCATGGTTGTCTGGAACTTGGAAGAAAACTGAATGCCATTTGCCAAAACTAAATCAGGGATTTCTGCTTTCCAATCGAGGGAGAGCTGAACCAGATCTTGCTGGAGCAAAGGATGGCTGGCACAAGCCACTGCTTCAGACTCTGGGGTCAGGACGCTCAGGAGGTCACGGCACAGCTGCTGAGAGAGGTGTTTGCTGTAACTCAACACTGTGAGCAAGAGATCTGTAGTAGAGCCTAGGCACCGGACACTCTGTCCACCAAAGCCAACTTGAATCTCCCGTAATCCAGAGAAAGGAAGAGTGTGAAAAACGGTCATGGTGCCTGGGTGATTATCCACCAGAACCAAAGCAATCAAGGCTGAGGAAAGCAGGAGCAGGCACGCTGGCTGGGGATCGGGTTTCGTGCAGTTAGCAACAGCAAGCCAGTAAATGCCTCTGACTTCACTCACACCTCCCAGAGGTTCCGGGAGGCAATGAGACATGTGTTCAACTAAGTCTGTTACAGGGCGCTCTTGAAGGTGCATCATTGGGTCTGGGAATTGCACAAGGGTCTGCTTATATGCACAACACTTCCTAGCACTGTCATGTCCAAGGCAGAAAACTGAGCTGGGTGATTCACCAGGCAATTCTGAAGCTACAAAGGCTAAGTGGGACACACTGCTCTCTGCCTGCCTTGGGCTCCCTGCCTCTTCACCATTATTGACAACCTGAGCTTTGGGGAAAGCATCAGCTCCTAATGCTGCCACCGCATATAGCTTCGAGGGCACGTCCATGGGTAAGTGCTTCATAATTGGCAGGTTTCTGATTAAAGTCCTCACGTGGGAAGTGAGCCCACTTGAGTCCCATAAGTTGCCCACATGCCTGGCTTGGTGCATCACCTTTGTGCCAGCCTGTAACAGCTGATGGCTGGTACCTTTATAAAGGTCTGAGAACTTGTGGTAAAAATACCCCAGTCCATACTTCCCTTCTGTCCCAATATTTGTCAGTGACTCAGAAGAGCTAATGTTTGCAGCAGCCAACTCTTTCTCATCCTGCTGCTCATGACAGCTGGGGGCTGCTGTGCTCCCAGGAGGACTGGCAGTTGCCACCTCCTCCTGAGAGATGTTCTCTGAGAGAATAAAGCAGAGCAGTTTGCTCTGCTTGGCCTGCAGGTTCCCACCATTTAGAGACACTTCCTGGGATGCATGGTGCAGCCAAGTCCAGCCGGACTCAACACCCAGGCTGGGTCCTTCTTGATGAGACACCAGCTTGCTGAAATGTTCTGCCTTTCCCTGAACAGCTTCAGCATCACTGGTGTTGCCTTTGCTGAGAACAGAGAGTACAGATGGATGCAAATGCTTGGGTTCAAAAAGGCCAGCATGTCCAGGAGGGAGATATTGGCGTGCCCTGTCCCGTAGCACCTCAGGGACCAGGGGCTGATCTCTGGGCTGCCAAGCTCTCTCTCGTGATGCTGAGGAGGAAGTTTCAGAATCTGAGGTGCTCTGCATCATGGGACGACTGCAGTAGTTGCTCGGGTCCACCTCCTTCCTTGCATCTCTGAGGATGCAGGGGGCACCGATGGCTTCTGTGGACAGAGGTGGGGCAAGACACCGTGCCAGCCAAGACTGCTTGTTCTGTTCAAGATGTCAAAAAAGAGTTGAAAATGGGATGTGACGTCACTTTCTGCCATTCTTTATGCACAGGATGGTGCTGGCAGTCATTAGTTTCATTGGGTGCATTGATTCGGAAGTCAAATTGAAAGCCTAAGCCATTCTCGTTGATTGACACATGATTCAAGAACAGATCTGATTCAAATATGTCTAACAGTTATTTCCAGATTCTACAGCTTATGAATTGTTGAGTATTTTTGATATGCAGTATAGGATTGATCCACAGTATCCGTTTCTTGGTCTACGATTTCATTTTCTCTAAAGTAGACCCTTATGACCTTGGATTTGGTGTTTAAAAAGTTCAAACTCAGTTGCAAAAGAAAAATTCCACAGTCATACATCAAAAAGGTTAAAAAAAATCAGGGCATACTTAATAAATTATAAAGTATTGCCCCCCAAAAATCACAATCTGAAACAGGTTATGTCACATTCTCCTTTTGATTCTTTCTGTGGGAATCCTTAATTATGTCTGCTTGTGGTTAGATTACCATCGCTGTTGTCTACAGACTATCTCCATGGTAGGCTTTCTGCACGCCTGTTGCGTGTCAGGCACTGCAGACCCAGGGAAATGAGAAGCAGCATCTTGCTTTGCATCTGGTTACCTGATAAGGAGATGGGCATCCAGGGGAGGAAGATGCCACTGCTGGCAGAGGAGTGGCATGAAGGAGTGGCCGAGGTGGTCAGTTGAGCCCACTTGTGGGACATTCATCCTTTCGCTCTCTGTTCAGTAACATGTGGCCAACGCAATTTCTTTTTTTTTCACTTTTTATTTATTAAATATGTAACAGTACGGGAAAGACTATATGCCTCTCCAGTAGAGGAAAACACAAGTAAAAGGCTACAAATTGTATACCCAAATAAACCTTGGTTTGACAATGCACTAGAGCAATAAGCTAATCAATCCCAAGCATTTCCTTTGTACTACCGCCAACTCACAGTCTGTGAAATGACCAGGGTTTTTCAAACATCGAGTTGCATTTCAAAACTCCATATCTGATTCTGATTATATAATTCTGCCTTTTAAATGCAGACCAAGGGAAAGGATACTGTTACGGATGAAAAACTGGGCAAAGCTCCACCACAGCTACATGCCATTCAAATAGAGCCAAAGCAATTTCAACCTGCAGGATTCCGTTTAATTTCAAGTCCATATAATAGCTTGCCTTCCCTATTAGCCATTAATCTCACTGGGACTTCAAAATTCTAATTATGCAACTAAACATTAAGAAAATTTAATCACACAAGCATGCCATAATTTAAGGCGACCCTATCAATCTGAAATATCATTACCTACCTCATATTTTAGCTTACGTTGAATGGTGCCATTGTGAAGTTTCTCATTATCCTGAAAAGAAAATAAAAAGCACTCTATATTAAATTATAGGCTGTTCCTTGGGGGAAGAAGGGGATGATTTGAAGTATTTATGAGAATAAAATTCTAAAGAAACATACTTATTTAAAAATGACAGCCCTTCTATAGAATTTATATTCCCAAGGTAAGCATGACTGTATCGACCCATTTGCCTGTAAGAGAACTGAGCCACTTCATCTTACAGTTCTGATAGTAGAAGCAAATTTCCTTAGGATATTTCTTAGTTTTCAGGATAGAGATGAACTGTCTTACTTTGATAACATTCACACTTATCACAAATATGTATCTACCTTCTGAAAAGCAGAACTACATTTCCATGCTGGATAACTTTTGAAAGTGCCTATGGAAAATGACTGCATTTGGGGAGAACACAGAAGAATGTCATATGTACAATTTCCATAAATCAAACTAAGAAAATGTAGCATTTTTGGTGAACATAATATTCACTGAAGACTTGTCAAAGAATTATAAAATTTAATGGAAAGTTACTCTTAAATAAATACAGTTGCTAAACTGTTGAGCTCCACCCGAGCAAAATCATAATACTTAGGCAATATTGAAGATTTTTTTAGAACATTCCACCTCTAAATTCTGTCAGTGAGAAACAGTCACGAAGGATCTCACCACTGCCACCACCACTGAGAACTTCTCTTTCAGGCCATCCATGAAGGGGGATGGCTGTACGGCTTGGCTACTTCCGCTTACCTTCCTCACATCCACAGGGGTGGCGCTGTCCTCACTCAGCCCACGATGAAGATCCTGAAGACGCCTTTGAACTTCTTCTTCGATGTAAGCATTGATCCTGAGAACAGTGCAGACGGGATGAATGTGAATATTGCAGACCACACAGGGTATGCATTTTGATAAAAGATCCTCATCATGGGGAGCTTCCTCATGCTGTACATCCAGTACAACAAACTGAGATCTTTATTATCCAAACCTTTTTGGGGCTTCCCTAGTGAAACTCCCGCTACAGAAAAGCACATCATCCTGACTTCTGGAGCTTCTGCAGTTCTCAAGCTGCAGGACATTTTGCTCCCTAAGTCTTAAGTTTTTTTTACACAAAAGGATGACATCAATGACAGTTGATTTTCTTTAATGGCAAGGTCATTTATGAAATTATAATAAAGGGTGGCTGTGTGAGGATACTTCAAAAGATCTGGAAAAAAATGCAACTAGAAGATAAGTTTATTTTGGTGCAAACATCTCAAAATTCATGAGTACTTTTTTCAAAACACATTTTTTTATTTTCAAAGACACCCTGTATATATGCATTTAATACTTTGTTTTTACCAACAACCTTTTATTTCCATTTTCAAGTTACTCTCCATGAATCTTTAATTATGCAAATCAGACAATGTCCTTTTCTTCTTGCACTGCTACTGGTCTCACTAACTCAAAGACTGTACCTTTGAGGGTATCAGTGTTTCAAAGTGTCTATGGACAAGGCAGTCACAGGGTAGAAGTCAGAAGCCGTTGAGTTTTGAAGCTCTTGTCAGTTAAGCTCTCTAGTGCTCCACAGAATGCAGGTAAAGTGAGTGGCGTGAAAGAGTCAGCCTTAATCAGTCCTGAGGACTTTCAGCCCAATATCTGCTGCGTCTTTGGGTGAGTCCACCAAAGAAAACAGACTAGATCATTGTAGTTTTGTGAAAAATCTCTCTAGTGGCTCAAAGCACTAAAATAGAAGTTTTTATTCTGTCCTGGCTCCTCTGCCTCAATTTGACAGACACTGATGATTTTAAATGAGATGCTTCCCACGCATACACCTCAGCATACTCACTCAATCAGTAAGTCTGGCTTCATCTTTCTAAGCACATGCATATTAAATGTAATAAACATTCTGATACTGCTGACTAAAGACAATGCTCTAATTTTCTCAAATGGTAGGCAAAAGATTACTATTTTAGGTACAATAGTCCAAATAAAGTACAATATTTACTCTTCAGTATTGAAAACAAAATCAAGAGCAGTTGATCATAAACCAAGGCCATTTACTGATGGTTTCTCCTGACATCACTTATACCTTAAATTGGTCCCAAAGGAGATGTGGACCTAGCTTTCAAAAGGATTATAGAGGCTCATGCACTCTGGAACTCAAGTACATTGTCACACCTAGGAATCAGGACCTGCGCAATTTGGAATGTCCTTATGACATGGATGGAATGGAGGAAAAATCTTTTTTTTTTTTCTCTTCCCAGGTAAAAGAGTACACTGATTTACCTGAGAACTGCAAGCCACAGTGTAATCAGCAACGCCACCTTAGTTGAAAATCATGTTAATTATGTTGCCCTACTCGTGGTCATTCTGAACATACCAGATTCAGTGGTGACTTCCACAGATGAACTGTCAGCACAAAGGCCTTCCTTCCTTGTCTTTGTTCTTTTCAACCTGACCTTACAGTCCTGGAGGAACTGGTTCCCTGATTGTTTGATTCCAGCTCCTCATAGGAACTGCTCGTAGCAAGAATCACTGGATTTGGCCAAGGAGCTCTCAGGTCCTTGGTTTCCTTCCAATGACCCTTCTGTCCAATACTGACCAGACATCAGCTGACAAAGACAGAGTACATCTCGGGCATAAGCAGCACCTGCTACCTTCAGTGGATCCCTCCCTCTGCAGGCTGGCTAATATGGCTACAGTAAGTCATTCACGTCACATTAGATGAAAGCATGACATGCTAAACACTGAGTACCTGGCATCCATCAGGGGCATCAGGTGTGGTTTTTCAGCACTGGATGGCGAGTCGGCAGCAGCAGCCTTCCTCTCCAGCACCCCAGGATGATCTCTTTGGGCACCATCGACCTCACAGATCTTTTCCTTCAGCTTTTGGATTTCATGCTCTATTCTACAGATATAGGAACCACATGGATTCATGCATTAGTAATCTTTCCTGAGGTTTTTCACTGTGCGAGACTTTGTTCTAGAAAACAAGAACCTTCTGTGCAAAGAGCTTTACAAAGAAATAAGAATCCGTTTTGGCTAAGCTAATGAAAAGGGAAGCAATAGACAAATTTAGGAAAGTAAGATGAGTTCCATGAGAAATTGGAGTAAGCCACGGATTCTGGAACCAGAAGTTTATCCCCGTTGGAAAATGACATGTAAAATAAGCGGTCACATATATGTGAGGTCATTTTGCTGCTGACCCAGGCATGCTTGAATGTGCAGCCCCTGTGGGTAAGTGAGAACCATGCTTGCCAGTAAATTTGCCCTCAGAAAAGAGGAGACCTAGCTAGAGGCTGTATCCCACTTCCTGTATTAACTTGGGCAAGTTATTTAAGCCTATGTCTCAATTTCTTCATGGATCACATGTGGAACAGGCACCTAATGTGTTTCGATTCTAGCTTCATAGAATGATGCCATTAGCTTTCTGATGTCACCAATGGCAATGCGATGCTATCCTGAGCAGAAAAGCCCAGTTCTTAACTCACGGGGATGGGATCACAGGGTCACAAGGGATGTATCCTTGTGATTGGATTCCATAGGAGGTAGTGCCAGCTTCACTTGGGTTTCTGTGACTACTGCATGGCCTCAGCATCAACCTGCACAGCATATGGTATTTTTCAGAGATGGGAATGTGCCTGAAACAGTGATTCATGGACAACTATATTAACAGGGTCTTGGCAATCCCAAGAAAATGAGTAGGATGTGAGCAGGTAATTAGCAATGCCTTGAGCTAAGCAGAGCCTGCTAGGGTTGCTCAGAGAGGACGTTCAGTGCTAGGACAGTAAAGGAGACTTCATAGAAAAGGGTCCAAGGGGAGAGGGGATTGCAGGCTGGATGAGATTTCTATGCATGACAGGGACACACAGGGCATTCCAAGAAAGGTATCCCATGTAAAGAAGGGGCCTACCTGCATGGAGAGATCCCATGTAGCAAACTGGTCAGACATGGTATCAATAAACAAGGCATAGTAGCAAAGAGCTGAGTGGGCAAGTAGGCCTTGATTCTGCTTCTAGCACTCCCTTACCATGTGCCACTGGTCCTCAAGGCTAGCCAGCCACCATGGTAGGCTTCATTCCCATCTGACAATGCTCACATGATGTTCAAAACAGAGGGTTAGTTATACAAAGGGATTCCCCATGTTTCATCATAATTATTGTCATTAGTCAAGGACTCTGAAGAGAAAGGAATAGTACTAATTTAACCCTGCTTTTCCTGCTGTACAGACAGGAGTGCTATCTGATAGACGTCCCTGCAGCAGCTAGAATGAATAGGTGATGAAAAATAAGACAGAAAAAATAAAATGGACTAAAACTTATCCACAAAGCATAGAGCAGCCAATGGTAATGCCAGGTTTGGTGTTCCACTGTCTGATTGGTCCCACAAGAATTCCGTTATCACATCTGTGGAATTCCAAAAGGCACCAAGTCAGACTTCATGGTGGGTCCTAGCTTAGCCATAAGGCCTTGAGAAAAAAAAAAAAAAAACACAAGAGAAACAAACACAGACAGAGGCAGGAGCAGCACAGTCACATCAGAGTTGAGAATTAATTGGTCTGAAGCAGGTCCCTGCAAAGCTGATTTCATCAAAACAGCCTCATTTGCATTGTTCCTGGAGGAATGCTGACACTGAGAGATCATTCCCCTGGAAATCTCTAGCTTGCATGTGCTGTTATGCAGAAATAACAGTAAATGGCTGGTTGACAAAAGCCAGGGACTCCAAGCTGAAGGCTCAGGCTGTATTCTTACTGCATGCTGCAGGACACAGATTCAAAGCACGGCCTCCATCACGTTAAATTTCCTGGGGCCAGAACACTGTCCAGAAATTTCATTTCCTTAACATACTTGCAATCATTTTCGTAAGCCTCCAACCTGTTTCTCTGAAATAGGAGCGTTACAATTCTGGGTTGTTTTTATTTTATTTAGTTATATCTTTACTTTTTGCTATTTTTTTAGCCCAAAGGAAATTACCAGAGTGGGATTGCAAATACAACCCACAGTATAAGCAGATCACTTGGAAGGAGGCTCTCCTGGAATTTTCAGGCTAAAGTTAACCTCTCTGAGTAGCAGCCATTGCCTCGGCATTGCAGTTGCCGTGTCCTGCTGAGGTCTTAGCAGGCCCTGGACTCCAGTGAAGCCCCTCAGGAGGCAGTATGTGTGAGAGTGGCTGGTGCCAAAGCCTTCAACCTAGATTTGCATTGGGGACTCAACTGACCAAAGGCTCTGGAACAAAAAGAAAGTCCATGGATCCCTGATCTCCACTCCCTGAAACAAGAGAAGACAAAGACCCAACACTGGAAGGTCCTGCTGAAGGGCAGCTATGTAGGGTGAGATCACAAAGGCACATTTCCTTGGCACACTGGGTTTTGTCAGCCTTTCTGGGAATCTTGGCATCATCTGCAGTGCAACTAGAAAGTTCTCAAAATGCCATTATTGATCCATAGTGAGAACCCACTACCTAGTGAGCATGGTGACAGGAAGTAAACAGACAGGGATAAATATTATCTGCTTGCTATGAAAAGAAGGCCAAGATTCCTGCTTTAATTTATACAACATCAAAGCCATGTCAGTCAATCACTGACCAAGCTCAAGATCCCACTGTGATCAGAAGCATGTGGAAAGCTTTGTTAGTTGCTGGGCTGTCTTGTTAATACAGAGTCCTGAGGCCTCCTGTCAAATATTGTGAATCAATAGGGATGCAAGTATTGACTGTGGCTCCCATAAGGTTGTGGGAACCTGCATTTTGTGTGCAAGTGATGAATTCTTGGGGTGGAACTATTATTTTACTGTACCACCTGCTGGATGGTGTGAGGGAGACAAACGGCCAGAAAGGAGGAGGGAGGAGGCAGAAAGGGACAGGCAGGGAAAGAGGGCGGCGGGGGGCAGGGAAACCGGCAGAAGGAAGGGGACAAAGAGAAAGAGCAAAGGGAGGGGAAGTGGGAGGGAGAAGGAGGGACAGAGGGAAGGAGGAAGAAAAAGGGAGGAAGAGGAGAGAAGAAGCAGAAGGTAGGAATCTAGCCTGAAACTTTTTCATCCTTTTCCACTTAGAAAAACACTAAAGCACACACATCCTGGGTGGGGTGAGGAACCACAGCTTCTTTTTGTTTGTTTGTTTTTCCTGACTCTGAACCAATGATTTCACAACAAGGAGAAGTAAAAGAGTATCTAGGGGTCCTTCTCCAGTTTGGTAAAAGCACACATTCGCCTATCTGCTAGGGCTTACAAAGGCTAGGAGAATCACTTAAAAAAAGGCACAGAGAAACCGACCAGAGATGCTCAAGGTGAGTGATCTTCGCATCCACAGAACACCAGGCTTTCCCTCGGCCAGCCTCACCTCTCACGGTCCTTCTCCAGGGCCTGTTGCTCTGTTGCCTGCAGGCCGGCGTGGAGCCCGGCTTGCTCTGTGCTGTCCTGCAGGGTGGCAAGCTTCTGCTTCTGTTCTTGGATTTCCACACCCAGTGCAGAGCGCCTCCGCAGGGCCGAGTGCCTCCTCTCCAGCTTGGCCAGAGCCCGTTCCAACGCCTCTTTCTGCTGCTTCTCCTGGGAAGCCAGAATCTCCTTTTCCTTGCTTCTCACTTTCTCCTCCTGCCGGGCCACGTTGGCCGTGAACTCAAAGGTGGCTTGGAGCCTCTGCAGCTGGCTGGTGCTGGCTTGGTATCGGGCGAGCTGGTCTTCTTTCTCCTCCATCTCTTTCTCGACTTGATAAAGAATGGTGTCCAAGCCCAGCACGCCTCTGTCGAGGATTTCAAACGCTCTCTGCTTTTCATCCAACAGCGCTGGCAAATGGTTCTGCAGGAGGTACTGCAGCTGGCGTTCCTTATATTGCAACCTGCTCTCCACTGGCTTTATTTTCTCTAAATCTGGAGCTGCGTGGGAGACCTTTGCCGCCCTCTCGTCACTTTCTGCCCACACTCTTGACTCTTCATCATCATGTACCCTTTTTAAATGCCCCAGGATTTCCTGGTCCTCCTCAACTTCTTTCCTAAGCAGGTCTTGCCGCTGGGCTAGGTCTTTCTCCAAATTCGCCAGCTTGACCAGCTGCCTTCTCTTGAAATCCAAGAAGCGCAGCTGGGCCTTCTCCAGCTCCTCCTCGCCGTCGCCTCCGGCCCCGGCCTCCCTCACGCGCAAGAGGGCCTCCCGGATTTCCTCCAGGTCCTTCTTCTCCTCCTCCGCCCGCTGCACCTCGCCAAGCCGCAGCAGCTGGGTCATCTCCTGCTTCTCTCGCAGCTGTTCCTCGAGGTGGGCCACAAGCAAGGTCTCCTCCCTCTCTTGCTCCTCCAGCCTCCTCTTTTCCAGTTCCAGCTTGGCACGCTGCTCATCTTTTGCCCTCTGGAGCTGGTCCAGCTCTTGAAACAGCTGAAGCTTCTCGCTGTTGTTGAGTTCTTGCAGCCTCTGCAGCTCCGCCCTGAGGCGGAGAAGGCCCTCTTCTTCTTGCTTCTTCTTCTGCAGCTCCATCTCCTGCTGCTCCCGGAGCCTCTCCTCTTCGAACTTCTCCTTCTCGGCGAGCAGATCCTTGAGCCTGTTCTCAATGTGGAAGCTGCGCCGCTTGAGGCTCTCCTCCTGCTTGCGAATCTGACGCTGCACGATCTCCGTCTCCTTGCGCTGGGTCTCCACCTCCTGCTGCATTCGCTCCAGCTCGGCCTTGTCTGATTTCTGCTTTTCTTCCATTTCTTCTATGAGTTTCCTGCAAGGCCAAAGGTGGACCAATCACTGTTTGACTATTATGTCCAGAGGAGGCGCTAATGTTTCCTTGACTGGAACACTCTGGAAAAGGTCTAGGCAACACAGAGCCAGACCCATCACTAGGGTGAATGAGGAGGAAGGCCTGTCCTTTTAAGCTTTTAGCAGCACGCTGTTTAATATATATTTTATCCTCTCACTGTCCCACCCATCACCAGCCTGGTCTTCCGAAGCAGCCTGATATCATCTCTTTGTAGAGTCTATAATCATAATGTGTTACGCATGGCAGAATTAAAAAAGCCCCCTGAGCTCAAAGAGAAAGAACCATGGCCAATTTAAATTTAAATGTGATAATTTTATTCAGCCCAATGACTAGAGCTCAACAGAAGTTCGCTATGTGATGACATTAAATTAAAAAAAAAAAAAACACGTCTACTGTCCTTAACTCACTGGGGTCAAATATCAAAGTCAAGATAATTGACAATTCATTGTTATGGCTCAAATAACTACATGCTGCTTAGCATTTAATCACTGCTTTAGGTCAAATGGTGATCACCAGATGGTCCAAAATATTAGTTTATTAATGGACTAAATGATAACCAGACTCTCCATTAGAATTCTCAAATGCATGATTCTAGAAATTCCATGTTATGCACTGGTTCACTCCTCAAATGTTCACAATGGCTCCAACTGGGGAGCTGAAGCTAGGGGCCAGGAACCCTGCCAGGTCTCCCCGCACCTGGGAGGAATGCAGTCACCTGAGCCATCCCTGCAGCTGCTCAGTGCCTGCTTAGCAGGGAGGTGGGGCCAGAAGCAGAACACAGGCCTGACTGTGGGGTGGAGGGGGTCTTAACTCCTGGGCCAAACTCCTGCCTCTCCCCTGGTTTATTACCCCTCCCTCCTTTCACTCATGCATTTGTTTCGTTGTTGCTTTGTTTTTTACTTTTTTTAAACTAAGGGGATATTATAAAGAGATGATATACTTCCAAACTAATTTTAAGCAAATATTTGATATACTGGATTTCATCAATGTAGTAAAACTGCCCTTGTTACTCTGTCTGCCACCTTTCTCAAAGACATTTTTTAAAACTAGAAACACGAAATAAAATGTAATACAAGATAATAGCCATAGGAATTAGCTGTGCAAATTACAATGGGGATCAAGAAGATGGAGGAACTTAAATAGATGTGGATAAAAGGAGCCCAGAGACCACAGCAATGTTCGAACTCAAGTCCAGTGCCTTACCTTTTACTTTCTAATTTCTCCAGTTCTTCACGCTGTTGCCTTTCAAATTCAAGTCTAATAAAACCAGATGAAAATGAGTCACTTCTTGGGAAACAGCTTTTGTTTTTCTCACTCTGTATACAGACAGTCACATGTTACAAAGAGCACTGGTCTTTTATGTTCTGTTGTTAATACCATGGATTAGCGAGTTTAAAGTAATATTATTTGTTCTAGGACATTATGATTAGATATTCACTACAAATTTGGGTACTTTAATTCAGACTGAAAAGAACAAAGTTAACGCAAGGAAAAAACAAAACTTCACTGTATTGATAAAACATTTAAATGAGGATTCTAAGTGATAACCATGTCTATCTACTTCATGCAACTTAGTCGCTGGTGAATATATTAAAAAATGGAGAATTTCTACCTTAGACAGATGGGTCCTTTTATAGGTAAAAGACTGCCAGGGAGGTAGAAAGAGAAAAAAAGCACACACATCAATTAGGAAAAGAACTTAACAGGAGGGAAACATCAGGAGAAAACCAATCAGGTACTTCAAAGCTAATGGCCATGTACAAATTGAAATAGCTCTTTATAAGTAATCTGTGGTAATTATTTCATAAAGCCCACATTAAAAAAAAAGTTAGCTCTATTGTGTCTTGCACTTTTCCTATCACAGTAGTGAACATACCAACAATGATTGTCAAGAGAAAGTGATATATTTATGGTCTCAGGCTTGTACTGCAGGTACCTTGCATCTAGATCAAACTGTAATTAGTAGTCATGTCCTACAGGAGTTACTGAACGTTATGGGGTCATGAACAGATGCATCAGAGTGATAGCAAAGCACAGGGAGGTAGGTTGTTGGAAAATTTGAAACAAAACACTGAAATATTTGTAACACAGGCTAATTTCTTCTCCAACATTAGATTTCACCAGTGCAAAGGCTCTCGGTTCCTATTAAAGATTTTGAGCCTAATACTATATAATGTCCTGTTGTAGAAGATGGAAGCTAGTACTAAAACAAACCACTATAAATAGTTTTCCTTGGATAATGTGCAGATGTAGACTGGCTACTGAGTGACTTTTACAATGATCTGACAAATATCTCAACCAGATCACTTTCCAAAGTGATATCTAAGTACCTAGTAAGCAGAATAGGGAATCTAATACGTAGCAGGTGCTGGGCTGGGTTAGAAGTATCATCCTGTGCCTTCCCAGCAAACTTTGAGTGCAGCAAATGGTGCCACAGTTTTACAGATGCAGGATTCAAAAGTAACCTGTGTGAACCTATCCATGGTTAGGGTGGTAATATGTGGTAGAGTCAGGACTTGAACCCACACTAGCCTGGTTTCAAAATGCCCTCTATTAACTTGTTTTCTAAGGAATACTCAGATTGTGACATTTAAAAGAATATGAATGCTTCTTTGAAACTTGCTGACTAGGGTTATATTTATCTTCCTTCCGAATGAAAATAATCTGCTGCTTATTTTAAGCATTGCCATCCACGAGAAATCAGTCACTTCCGAGAGCTCTTCAAAAAGGTCACAGGAAATGTGTATTATGAAGAAAAAAAAATATGCCTAGGTTTCAAGATTTGCACCAAAATAAACTTATCTGTTCATTTCATTTTCCCATGGACCTTTTGAGCCATACAAAAACATTTTTGTACTTACAAAAAACATTTGCCAGGTCACAGAACCAAACTTATGCACCATTAAGTAGAAAAAAAAGGCTTCATTAAAAGTGATACATAATCATTCCTTTTCACGTAACAATAACGAGAACTTTGGGGAACCTAGTCAATATTTTTGTATTTCAGTGTAGGTTAATCATCCCAGAGATATTCACAGTCCATAGGATCAGGAGATAAGACACTTCTAAAGCCAGATAATTTATGGGAATACCTTTCTTCGAAGCATTGCTATGACAAAGTTACATGTACTTCATCGTAAGCCAGAAGCCACGGTCACATGGAGAATTGAGCACTTAAATGAAACCCCATCACTGAAGGACTGCTTACAACACCTAAGGTTCTTGGCTTGACCCACTGCAAAGACTACTTGCACTTTGTTCTCCAAACTTTAGAAGGCTGGAAATTATCATCTCTCATTTTACAAAGCTGGAAACTAAGCCCTGGAGTATGTGAGCAGCAGAGGGAGAGCTTGGACCCAGGTTTAAAGCTCGTGTTGTCAACCACAGCAGTTGTTGCTAACAACCTGTATGATCTCGAGATCGTAAAATCTGAGTGTTAACATATACAACATATAATGGCAAAATTTTAACTGAGCACCGCACTTTGTTGTTAGCACAGAGTCAGGCCATGTGTTAGACAGATGTGACTTCTGTCCACAGGGTTTCTGATCTATACAAGACTGCCAGGAGCAGCTGCTGGTCCTAGAATTTAGTAGCGCCCAGGGTGAGCAAAGTCTGCAGCCTTATTCCAAGTGCTGCCTGGGCCATTCTTCCCCACACATGATACATGGATTCAAAGAAAATTCAGTCAAGTTGGATCTTAGTGGGAGAAGCAGTGAGACATAAAGCACAAGAGGACAACAGATGCCAGATGATGGAGGGCTTTGGAAGCTGTATGAAATTTTGAATTTGATCTTCAAGAATGAGTCAGAAATGAATTTTGGAACTGAGTTGCTCAAGGAGATCATGGATACCTGACACTGTTTCAAGACTGGATGAGGGTGGGGAGCACCACTAGTATTGGGAAGCCAAGAGACAGATTAGGAAGTTGCCACAACATTTAAATAAGGGACGATGCACAGAGAACACAGACAATAGGGACAGAGAAAGGAATCTTCTAATATTCAGGATCTGACAGAACTTGTCACCTTGATGAAGTCTGGTGTTGAAAGTGACAAGAAAACCAGAATCAAAGTTTAGTTCCAGGCTTCTGGCCAAGTTGCATAGGGGAAGAGGGAGGGTTTTGGCACCTACTAACCTTGAAATGACCCTTACTGGTTTGGGGTCAGACTGCAGTATGTTAAAGAGTGAGGGGGAAGTATGTGGAAACAGAACATAAAATCAGAGGAACATTTTCTTGGCAATTTCCATTGGGAAGAGGAAATGGTAGTTTTACAAGGATTAGTTGAACAGATCTAAGACACTTAGAGAGAGAGAGAGAGAAAGAGAGAGAGAGAGAAAGAGAGAGAGAGAGAGAGAGAGAGAGAGAGAGAGAGAGAGAGAGAGAGAGAGAATAGTGTTAGAACTAGACCAGCCCAGATCAAATTCTGGCTCCTATTTGACTCTTCCTATGCCTTGGTTTCTTCATCTGTAAACAGACTCAGAAGGCATCCTGATGTACACTAGGTAGGGCAACCTGAGAGATCATACGGGGAGCGCTATGCCATTGACAGATGTGAGTTATCAGCCCCATAGGATCCATAGCACAAGCAGGGGAAGCTACTCTGAGAAAGGCAACAGGGGTGCCCTGATGTGGGGACAACAAGCAATCAGGAAAGGATGCATGGAAGCAGATGTGGGACTTGAGGTTCTCATTCCCTACTCTCTGTGAGGTCAGAAATAGCATCCAAGCTAAAAACAATGGAAAGCAGAAATGTGCTCAATGGCATAAGGACTGGGGCATAATACTTGGCATAATAACATGGACAGGCCAAGGGGGAAAGAACTGACAAAGAAAACGGACAGAGGGCTGAGCGCAGCGACGTATCTCTGAAGCGTGAGGAGGCACTGAGCCCTGCTCATGTGTTTTTCCCAAACAGCACTGAGCTCCGACACCTGGCCAGAGGCTGAGGCAGCGAGAGTTCAGAGGTCTTGGAGCTGGGAATCTGGCATGTGGAAGAATAGAAGGGCCATGTAAACATTTGGGAAGGGGATTCCTCAAGTATTGGGATGAAGACCTGACTGGACAGGGAAGTAATTGGGGACAAGACAAGGTTTCAAAAGAAAGACAGACATTGAAGACATCTCTAGGCTAAAGCAGTGGGTACTACACAAGTAACTGTATTGTAGCATGAAGCATCCACCACAGAATCTCCCAAAGTGACAGCTGATTTCAGGAAGATGGTAAGGCTCAGGAGAAGACACATCTGGAAGGGAAGAAGATGGTAACAAGAGTAGATAAAGCAGATGACATAAGTGGACTGGATGAGAGAGTTTCCTACTGGCAGAGAAAAGCTGTCTGGGAGCAGTTTGGAGGAAGGGCTAAGAGTGTTGGGCCTGAGAAAACCACAGGCTTCTAATTAGGAGTTTTCATTCCAGGATACTTGATTGGGATGGAATAGGGAAGAGAACTTGAACTTGGGTTTATGGCAGCTGCCAACCTCAGATGCTTGAGGCCACAGCTCTGGCCTCTCATGAGAAAGTACTACTTCATGTTTGTGACCTGCTTCTATTTTTTTTTTTAAAGATTTGTTCATTTTATTACAGCCAGATATACACAGAGGAGGAGAGACAGAGAGGAAGATCTTCCGTCCGATGATTCACTCCCCAAGTGAGCCGCAACGGGCCGGTGCGCATCGATCTGAAGCCGGGAACCTGGAACCTGTTCCGGGTCTCCCACGCGGGTGCAGGGTCCCAGTGCATTGGGCCGTCCTCAACTGCTTTCCCAGGCCACAAGCAGGGAGCTGGATGGGAAGTGGAGCTGCCGGGATTAGAACCGGCACCCATATGGGATCCCTGCACGTTCAAGGTGAGCACTTTAGCCGCTAGGCTACGCCGCCGGGCCCAACCTGCTTCTATTTTTAAGTATTTATTTCTTTTAAAATCAGAGTTACAGAAAGAGAGATGGATACTGATCTATCTATCTTCCATCTGTTGATTTGCTCCACAGACGGCTGCAAGACAAGGTTTGAGCCAGGATAAAACCAGGAGCTTCATCTGGGTTTCCCTTTTGGATACCATAGGCCCAAACACATGGGCCATCCTTCGCTGTTCTTCCCTTGCATTAGCAGGGAGCTGGATTGTAAGTGGAGCAGCTGGAACTTGAACTGGCACCCAAAAGGAAGGCTGGCATCACAGGTGGTGACTTTACATGCTATGCCAGTTCCCTGTGGCCTGTTTCTAAACAGAGAGAAAGCTTGATTCCTACCAAAAGCAGTAAGTCTTGGATAAATAATGATTCACATTTCCTCAAATATAAGACAAACAATTTTAAAACAAAAACACAAAGATTTTCAATCTTAAGACAAAGTCACATACAGTATGAAGGTGAGTCATAATTCCAAAGTTAGGGACTATATTATAAATAAGTGGGTATATGAGCTATTGCTGATACTGTATAATCACTGTTAATTATTATATATCTACTAATTATACTTTAAAATGCACCTCTTTCCATAATCAATGATAATTACGTGAGATGGAAAACCTCAATAGATTATGAAATATAAATGTGAGTGCAGCAGTATCAAGAAAAGAATATTAGCTATAATTATATTTGGATACAGCTTCACTAAAATAAGTGTAATTTACCATCTTTCCTGGAATTATTGTGGCTTACAAATGCTAATTTTCTAAGTGCTATAATTAAAAGGAAAACAACAAAAAGATGTACTTTTTGCAGCTGTTTTTAGCATTTTAACATGACAGGTGGAAGTATATAGACTGCACTAGGTCCAACAAAGAAACACAGCAAACAATCTATTTTTACCAGAAATTCCCTTTTCTTCTGCATTAATAAACTGCCATTTAAAAAACTTAATAGGCCTCTACCATTTTTCTGAGATTGATTGATTTATTTGTTTGTTTTAAAAACAGTGTGACAGGTAGGGAAAAATAGACAAATAAACAGACAAAAAGTTCTTTCACCCACTGGTTTAGTTCTGAATTGGCCCCGACAGCCAGGTTTGGGTCCGGCTGCAGCCAGGAGCCTGCAATTCCATCCAAGTCTCCTACAGGGATAAAGAGGCCCAAAGTACTGGGTCAGCCCCCTCAGTTTCCCCAGGTAAAGGAAGCTGGATTAAAAAGCAGAGCAGAGGGACTCAGACTGGTACTCCAATATGGGATGCTTAACCCATGAGTCACAGCACGAGCCCAAGGGCCTCTACTAGCATTTTTACATTTTCAATTTCTGTTATCAAATTGCTATCAATTTCTGCTATAACAGAAAAGAGAGGGAACAGAACTTTCTTAGCACAGGATTTAAGACTAATAGGAAGAAAGCCAGAAAAGAAAGGAGAAATAAAAGTTTACATTAACTAAAAGAATATTTGTATCCCATGTTGTTTTTTTTCCTCAGTCTCTTCTTTTTTTTTCTTTTTTTTTTTAATTTTTTCTTTTTTTTTAATATTCATTTATTCGTTAATTACATTGCATTACATGACACAATTTCATAGGTACTGGGATTCCCCCCCCTTCACCCCAAACCCTTCCCCCATCATGAATTCCTTCACCTTGATGCATAACCACAGCTCAAGTTCCGTTGAGATTCCCTAATTAAAAGTTGTTGTTTTAATGATGATTAGCTTTGAATTTCTTATACCATTCAACCATGACCAATCAAGCTTTGGATTGGCAGTTGGAGTAGGGTTTGGACAAGAAGGTTGATGGAGCGCATAACCAGAATAGAATCTATGCTTCCATGAGATCGCATCTGGCAACAGAAAAAAGCTGAGGGACTCCTGCTAGGAAAGTCCCCTGCATGGACATTCTATCCTATCATCTCAGTAAGTCTATAATCAGATAGGCAAAGGCTTTCTGCTGGGAGGTCTAGATTGTTCTTAAGTACCTTTTTGGTTATACTCAATAAAGGGTTGACCTCATGGGTATGTCTCTAAGCTCAGATGGCACCCATAATTGCAGTTCTGTGGTTGTCCTGAAATTTTCAATGATATTGCTAGAAAAGACCCTGCATTTACATCATGCATTAGGCCTACAACTAAGCATGCCATTTCTGAAAGAACCCCAGTCCACTGCCGAAAAGGCTATTTGTTTCTTTCAGTTGTGCTATCTGGTCTTTTACAAGGGTCTAGGTTCTGACCACAGGGAATTACACAAGTGTATAGGCCAAAATCACTACCTTCTGTCACCAGCCTGTCAGCCCTCAGGAACTTTCAACCAGCTCCCCATCACCTTACATGGTGGGGCCGGGGGCGGGGAGGGCAGATCTAAAGGACCAGAGAGAGAGTTTGGCTTTGGGATACTGCTGTTTGGCTGGCTTTAAACACATCTTCTCCCTGACCTTGAGAACTCGGACTCTGCAGACATTCATGGCAGAAAGCAGAAGCAAATACTCCCTGGTGATAGACACAAGGAAACTGATGAGCCAAAGTTGTTCTGCCAGTCTCCACACATGATCTTAGCCAAAAGGCCAAGAAGTAATACCATCTAGTCTCTGATACTTCATGGGAAGGCCTTTGAGTCTTCCCAATGCACATCAGCAGCTCTCATGCAAATTTTCATCAGAGGCAACAATGCCTGCTCCGCACAGTGGACTGGAATTTGCACACAATCATGCCCCTTATCAGTTACTCAAACTATTGTAAGGTTCTATTATACTAGGCAGACTTGCACACAACTACACTTCAAGGTACAGGTAACAACATGAGGTTGGATGCGAGGAGGGAAAGGGTTTTCACACTGCAATTTAATCCAGAAGGTTGTAAAAGCAAACCCCTCTTAGGTAAAAGTCACAGTTTATTAGGAATTTCTAATACCCTCTGGGAATAGTTTTCCAATGAACTTTCAAATCCTTGGTCTACAAGGTACTCACTGAAAACATTCCAAACGGCCCATCTTAAGCTTTATGTATTGAAAATGAAAAGTACACAATGAAACAATGATTACTTTAAAAAAAAAAACAATAAAATCTGATACCATGAACATGTTCAGTAAGTGTCTCCCTAACCTAATTCTCATAACTGTGGTATAACTTGCTCTAATAAATACAGCCAGGGGGCCTTGCACAGTAGCCTAGTGGCTAAAGTCATTTTACATGTGCCAGGATCCCATACGGGTGCCAGTTCTAATCCTGGCAGCCCTGCTTCCCATTTGGCTCCCTGTTTATGGGAGGACAGTGCAAAGTTGAGGACAACACAAAGCCTCGGGACCCTGCACCTGTGTGGGAGACCTGGAAGAGGCTCCGGGCTCCTGGCTTCGGACTGACACAGCTCCAACCACTATGGCCAATTGGGGAGTAAATCAGAGGACAGAAGATCTTCCTCTGTCTCTCCTTCTCTCTGTATATATCACTTTCCAAATAAAATAAAATAAATCTTAGAAAAAAATACAAACAGGACCAGATATGTTAACCCTGGAAATTCTTTTGAGCCATGGTAAGATCCCAGGCAGCTTGAGCTGGATGGGGATTCTGAAGAGATCATATATTAACACTGAAGACCTTTATAGGTCCCCTCTGCTCTCCTGCTGGCCTGTCCTCCACTATTGGGTCTGTTTTTCTGTAGTCTTCAACCCAATGACCTATTCCTCTCTTTCCTTCTCTTTCTCTCTCTGACATTTCTGCTTTTAATTTCCCTCCTTTATGCTTTAAGTCAAGCAGGAACTGCCATGGAGTAAGGAATCCTGGGTGTGGCTTTACCTGATAACACAAAGTGGACACAGGTATATACAAGGATGGATCACAAGACTATCAGCTATTTATGTGGGGAAAAATGGTTTGAATGTCCTTAATGATTAGGCATAAACCAAATGCATGATGATAGAAACAGAGAATGAAGAAACATGTTCAATGACCTGCCAAAAACCTCATAGCACAACATTAAAAGAAAAAAGCAGAATATAAAATTGTATCTAATATGAGCTTGATGATGATGATGATCATTATTATTTTGCAATGCAGTTCCACAGGCTCTGGGGTTTCTCCTTCCTCTCTTCCCTAGTTCCCCCTCCCCTGCCTCACTGATTTCCTCAATATTGTTGCAATAGTACAGTCCTTCCTAAACAGTCACATGTCTATCATTCACATATTTGAAAGGCTCTGTGTGTGTAAGATAGAGAGAGAGGAGTGAGGGAGGGAGGAAGGAGAGGAAGGGAGTGGGGGAGAGGAAGGGGAGGGAGGGGGCAGGGAGGGAGGGAGGGAGAGAGAGAGATCCTCAATCCACAAGTTCTCTCCCCAAGCAGCCACAGCAGCCAGGTATGGGCCAGATCAGAGGCAGCCACTAATTCCATCCTGGTCTCCTACACAAGTGTCAGGGGCCTAGTACTCAGGACAGCACCTGCTGCCTCCCAGGAGCATTAGCAGAGACCTGGATTGGAAGGGAGGCAGCCAGGACTTAACAGGCACTTGGATAGGAGATATCAGTGTCTTGTGGCAGCTTAGCCTGCTGCTCCCCAAGGCCAACCCCTCAATTTTGTGTCTTTAAAAACACGTATATGACACACCCTCTGATGCATAATATGTACTTTAAAATACAAGCTAGTATTACAAGTGCAAATCAATTGTGTCTTGTTAGGATTAGAAACACTTGTGACTATTCATTTCTAAATGTTCCATACCATGCATTTTCAGGAGAAAAGCTATGCTCAAAAGCATTTTTTATAATCTACTTTGATTGTAACAACGTACACTTTTCTGATTCTGTCAATCTTTAATTCATTTTCTTTTGTTGTTATCAACAATGACAATTAACCGCTATAGGGCTACAGGTGGTGACTATATAGCTGATGTCAGTGACCTGAGAAACAACAATTCAAGGTTGCAATTATGGTCTCTAAGAAAAGAAGTAGATAGAAAAATCTCTTGGTTCTGTCTCTCTCTCTCTCACACACACACACGCACACACACACACACAATCATTCCTCAAACACCCACTGAACAGTAGGGACACCATATTGTGAAAATCAAAACACTTCCATGAACCACTGAATTACAGTATCCAAGCGCACACATGCAGAACAACAGACACCATCACCAATGTCTGAAAGTGTTGACAAGGAAAGTTGGCTGACTCCATGAGTGACTGGACAAGGAAAGGATAACAAGATCAGTCCTTTCTGAGGAAGGGATTTTAAAAAGAACTTGGAGAGGGTGTAAATTTTTCCAGGCAAAGAGCTGTTGGACATGAGGACAAGTGTCCCAGTATGAGGAAAGAGCTTATTGCAATGGCCTGGGAGCAGGCATGGATATGTGTCATGTGAACGTTTGACTAAGTCAGCAACATGCTCTAATCAAACAAGTTCACAAAGCATTAGAGAGTAGTGGCATGTAATCAAGTTAATGCAATACATTACTTCAAAGGAACATCATGCAGTGACACAGGGCTAAGAGGAAATCAACTGTCTTCTACCCTTGTCCATATCAGTCATTCATCGCTCTAACTAGAAAAAGTCTCACTTGCTCAGTTGACCTTTACATTTAACTTTAGATTGTGCAATTATGAATGAGTGAAGAACAAGACAGTCCATTACTCAGAAAATGCAAGCTGAACTAACTAAATACAGATTGTTCTCAGTTCAACAGCTCATCGTTCTGCCTATTTGGAAAACAGAAAACAGTTCAACGTTAAATGTAGCTTGCAGCAGGATAAGAATCAAGGAAAAAAAAAAAAAACAAAGGCAAACTCAGTAATTAACACTAGTCTCAGTTAATTGAAGAAGCCCACTTCTTTCTGTTGCTTTCATTGCAAGTTTCCCAAGTCTGTGTTCCATACAAAGCTATTTAAGAGGATCTATTGCAACAGTAAAGTTAGTAGATGGTCCATTAAGGAAGCAAGACAACTGAGACCAAAAACTAGAAGAAACCGGCTTCACACAGCAAACTCAACCTTGGAAAAATGGTGAGACTCAACACAATCAATCAGCAGTGGTAGACAAAATAAACAACCAGCAGCTAAAACACAGGTTAATTACCAAATCATCAATGACATAAATAGTACCCACGACATGTACCAAGCATTCATGCTCAAGGTCAGCAAGAAAAGAAAGGATAATGCCACGTATAAAGCAGTGAGAAAGAAGAGGAAAGAGTGGGATGGAGGTGGGGGGTGGGCGCTGGCCACTGTGCTTTCAGGAAAATATGAGTTTCCTCCCTGGACGTGCAGGTGTCTCATCTGAAGGTGCAAATCCTGTCGGGGACATCCCCAGCTGCTAATCAGGGTCTACTCCTGAAGCCCTTGACACATTGCTATGATGTGAGAGGGAAAAGCTGAGTTCTTCTAAGTCCAGATTTGCCACTAGGCCTGGCACCAGGGGAAAAACATACTGGATTCTGTGCCTCTTTGCTGGGTGCTTGCCAACTTGCTATAACCAATGTCAAAGCTCAAAAACAGTGAAGGACATATCTTAGCAATTGATGTATTCTGACTTTCTCCTTAGTATGATGCATTTATCTACCTAGTTCAGTGAGGGAAGGGAAGGGGAAATAATCAGGCAAAAGAGAAGGGGGAAGACAAGGAAAGACAAAGAAACTATTTCTTCTGATGTCACTCTTTTCAGCTGATGAGAAACCCTCACTGCTACCTTAGATCCTGTGGCTCTCTTCACATACATCCTGGAACTCTTCACCTGGAATTGGGATCCTTCCAGCTTTGGATTCCTGGACTCCACTCCTGTTCTCAAACTAAACACACCAACAAGCGTCAGCACTTACTCCACTCTGTAGTCAAGAACAACATGGAGACCAGCCCAGGAAGAGTACAGGGCCTGATGAATTTCTGGTGACAACCAGGGCACACAGAGCCTGTCTTTAGAGATAGTTATGGCTGGCAGGATTCCACAGGCTCAAGTTCCTGGGAAAATAGTGGGGGAACTGCGTCCTTTAGAGCGTGTTTATATGGACTGACTTGACTCCATACTTCAGGGGGATTCCTTTCAAGTTTCAGTTGGACAGGGAATGGAAACTTATCCAGGATCACTGGGGAGGGTGCAGTCGGGGACAACAATCTGTAAATGTGCATCAGGAGATTTTTCAAACAAGACATACTCTCCTGTTTGGTACCTCTATCTTATCTTTCTCCCCTGAGGAAGTAATCAAAGAAAAGCATGAACATTAAGCTACAAATCTTTTCACTTCAGCAGCTTGCAAAAGTTGAAAACTAGACAACAAAATACCCCCAATAGAAGATTCAACTTACCACATAAACATTGAAGTGGTAGAAAAAAGATTTAGGAAAGCAAAAGAACATTAAGTGCAAAAAAGAATTCTTTGAATTCAGCATGAAGACCTCTAGGTATAAGATGTAAAATATAAAGTTTTTTGTCTCGTTCTATTTTCCATTGCTATAACATGATACTTGAGACAGAATATATTATAAACAACAGAGATTTATTTTAGACAGTTCTAGAGACTTGGGGGTTTTCTTTTTTTTTTTTTTTGAGACTTGGGGGTTTTCAAGAGCAGGGTGCCAGCACCTGCCACAGGGTCTTCCTGGCATCATGACAATCCAGAAGAGCAAATAAGACACACAATAAAGAAAAAGCAGGTGAACTCAGCCTTTTATCAGAAGCCCAGATTCAGGATAAGAGGTAACCTCATGACCTGACCAACTCTTACAGGTCTCACCTCTGATCTAACGGAAATTTAACTTCCACTTGAGTTGATGTGGGGGGGGGCACTCAAACACATATACAATGAATATATATGAGTATATATGAGTGTAGCCCAGATCCACAGGTTCTGTACTGATGGACTTAACTAGTCATGGGCTGAAAATATTTCAGAAAATAGTGCATGCCTGTACTGAATACATACAGACTTCTTCCCTTTACTCCTTAGACAATACAACATAACAAATATTGAAATATTATTTACATGGTATTGGGTATTACAACTAATGCAGAGATGTGTTAAGTCTATGGGAGGATGTGAGTAGGTTCTATACAAACACTACGTCATTTTAGATAAGGGATTCGCACCTTGGGCGTCAGGAGGTTCTGAAGTCAACCTCTCAAGGACACCAAGTCACCTTCACAAAGACACAGATTGATAGGCAGTGGGCACAGGTTTGGCTAGGGTATACAACAAACACATGAACTCTGTAGCAACTGGTGCTTTTTAATGATTTATCTACTTTTCATAGAGAAGATATTAAAATAAGGGACTAACATTCCTTTTCAGGCACCTGTCTTTTTGCCCTGATTGCTGATGGTTTCAGACCATCTTCTGAATTAGGGACCTCCCATGCATCGGGAGGGCTGCAGCAGCCTTGATGCCAAGCAAGCCCGATTTCAGGCTGCTACCCTCCTCGTATGCCTGAGCTGGCTCACCAAACACAGGTTTAATCTTGACTGCCAATACTTGTTTTGGGGGGAAGGAGTCACATTGGGTTTGAAACCCTAGGTATCTTTTCTCCTCAAAATGGAATTGTGCAAATACATCCATTTAAATGAGTTCACTACCACTTGGTGCTGAAGAGGAGGCTATGGAGACAGTAAAAAATTCTTTTATTTTCAAGATTGAAATAAACTTGGAACAAATCTAATTTTGCTTCAAGCATTTTCAAGAAGCTGTGAAGTTTCCACACCCTGCCAAATTAGCTGCCTGTTTGCAGTCTCAGAGCAAGGCGGAGGAAGCCCAAGCCACTGGCCTGTCTCTTCTTAAGAGACTGAGCCAGCGGAAGCCGAATGTTTCCTTCGCAGGGAAATTATCTCCTGGCAGAGGCCCTGGGCTGGGCACTCCTCCAACATGAAACTAATTCCCAAAGGAAGTCACCAGGCTGCTCTGCTTCATCCAAAAATTCCCTGGCACTAACTACCACGCATGTGTGTGTACAAATCACAGTTTTTGGGGAGCTTTAGATGTGGGCCAGCAGTAAGTTCCAAAACTATGCTAGGAATGATATTTCACACAACTTTATTGGCTGGGCTGATAAAACGTTCTTGGGTAGCAACGTCTTTACTTTTAAATATCCACATCCTGCTATGATTCAGCGCAGGAGCGAAGAGGGGTGGTTCACATATGAGCTTTGGGCAAAATGAGTAGGCTACCTGTTGCACAAAGACAAAAATCAGGTTGCTTTGAAGTTAAGTTGGATCTGACTGGATACAATAATTTGCAAACAAATCATTATGCTTGTAAAGAGCTTTATTGTGGAGGAATCTGAACACTAAACCTGTAAGTTTTTATTCTATTATAAATGACAAACAAACAAAACCCACTTAGATGTACACAACGACTAAGAAACCAGGACCAGGAAATGTGTCTATTTCTAATACTTAAGAAAATTAGCTAACGTTGGAGCAGACCTGTGTGGGCAAGATTACTAAGACAGGAGGTATATACGGAAGAGCATGCATGCCCAACGTGAAGCATGAGGCACCTGGAAACCTATGAGGAGACTTCTCTTCTGTGCTTAGATTACATCTGCTGCTCAGAACCTAACACTCTTTGAGCATCATGGACATCCAGTTTGCTCTTTTGCAGCGTCAAAGATTAGGGTGTGGTCCTACTGTCCAGAAGCATATATCAATTAAATGCACAAGCACTGTGCAAATTAATTTGGAGCAAATTAAGATCAAGGGCAGCACAGAAGGCCTACCAGAGGATACTGGCACGCTGGAGCTGTGCAGGGAGATGCTGGACGACACAATTGCTGTGGCCAGCTCAGAAGCTGAAGAGGACTGGCCCATGGAGGACAAGCAGAGGTGTGAGAGATCTGGTCCGTTCACTGAAACCAAAAGATAAAGTTTCAAGTAGAAGGTGACAGGAGACAACACCGGGTTACAAAGTCCTGGATGATCATCCCAATGCTTGGAAGTCACGGTGGAGGGACTGGGATCAGGAGGGTGCTATTGGAGGAAGCGGGATTCCCATGAAGAGCTTAGGAGATAGGGTAAGCTCCCCTCTCAGGTGCAAAGGAGGGTCAGAATGCCAGGGACAGGCTCTGTCCTCCCTGTGCCATCTCAAAGGGGAAGTCAAGAAACAAAAGAGGGCTGTGACATTCAGACATCAGGCTCATCTGCAGTTCTTCACATAGTAAATGCAATGGCCATTTGGAGGGAACAATAAGAAAAAATTTCTCCTCCATGTTCTGCCAGCAAAAAGCAGCAACATTTTTGAAGTAAAAATGTCCCTGTGGACTAGCATGGAGATAAGAAGAAAGCTAGAAAAATAGAGTTTCAATGGAAAACCAACTTAAGGGGGAAGAAATTCTCAAGGGATAGAGTAGGTGATGTCTTCCACCAGGTGCAGGAAAGCAGGTGGTAGTCAGGACCCAAAAACAGGAGAAGAGGAAGGAGCTATGGAAACCCAACAAGCATCCTGGCATCATAAGACAGATATGGGCATCAGGGTTTCACACAAGAAAGCAGCAGGGAAAGAGGAAGATGATATGCTTGTGTGTGTGTGTGTGTGTGTGTGTGTGTATGTGTGTGTGTGTGTGTGTGTATGTTGGGGGGTTAGGGTCAGTTATACTAACATTTAATGACCATCAACTTTATATCATACAGTACCAAAAAGAGGCAGGAGCCAGTTTGCCTAAAAGAAGCCTAAAAGCAAAAGCAAGCTCTGAAACAAGTCTCTTGAGCCAGATGCTCCAGCAACTCTTTTAATTGCTATTTATTTAAAAGTGGTCCTGGAGAAGTAGCAAGGCTGACACGAGAACAGGGACTCGAAACATGGCAATTATTGCCAGGGGATGGTCACTGAGAATGTGAGAAGCTAAAACTTCAAGAGTGATCACAGGACTCAGTGAACATGTGGCTAACCCTTGAGATGCGGTACAGTAGGGGTAGCAGGTTAATCAGCATGGTTTTCCCTAATTTGAACACCCTGAAGTCATCCAGGTTTGACATAAGTGCAGATAATGCCACCATGGCTCTGAATTCTGACAGGCTTCACAAGTGTCTTTGCTGTGCATTAAATCATGCTCCGAGTTGACTGAATCATAGTCTGTCTGAATCTCTCAAGCACCAGCCTGGGGCTGAACAAATGATGGGTTCTCCAGTGCTAGCTGCACGAGTGAGGAGAAAGCGCTACAGCTGCAAACATCTATTTTATTCAACAGCAAGAATGGCCTTCATCCTGTAAGCTGAGTAACAGCACTTCTGACAGGCCACTAACACCCTCGCTTTCCCACTGTGAATCTGACAGCCGACAGTCACTTACAGGATAAAGTTCAAGGTCCAGGGTCTAGTTCCTCAAGGTTGTGCTCATTATCCTGCTTGCCTCTTCACAACCTGCTCCTCCACATACAATGTACTTTGGTTGGGTGGCAAATAGCTCTCAACCAATTATTTAAGCTGCAAATTGGAAGTCAACATTTTTTACTTCTTTTCAACCCACATCCAATTAATCATCCAGGACTTGATAGCCCCTACAGCTCACCCTTATAGGTTCCGGTTCAAGCCTGCTCCTCTAGTCCACTTCCTGGAGCTTTTTCAGGGCTCTTACCACTCATTCACAGCGTGATCCCTCTCAATACAAAGCTAATTGTGCTGATCCTCAACTACAGACACTTCCTGCAACCTACTCTTGGTTGGGCAGAGCTGGTTGAAGTGAAGTTGGCAGAATGTGAAGGAGGTGACATAATCACCAGGACCTCCATCCAAGCTAGAGTCATACTTCATCATACTTGGGGGCTGCATTTGGAGATAGTTCTTTCAATATTTATAAACACTATTTTTAAAAAATTGGGCATTCTTGGAAAAAAAGAAAAAAACAGTGCACCTCATAGCTACCAGGATAGCTATATTAGAAAAAAAAATCACAAATTGCTAAGAATGTGGAGAAACTGGAAACCCTTATGCACTATCAAACGGAATGTAAAATGGGGAGGCTGTTAAGTAAAATAGTATGTTAGTTCCTTGAAAAATTGAAAACAGAAATACCACGTAATCTATTCATTCAACTTCTGTGTATATAGTCAAAAGATTTGAAATGACAGGTTCAAACTGTTATTTGCACGCCCATGTTCGTAGCAATATTATTTGTAATAACCAAAAAGCAGAAGCAATCAAGTGTCCATCAGTAGATGGATGGAAACATCAAATGTGGTGCTCGCTTCAGCAGCACATATACTAAAACTGAACAATACAGAGAAGATTAGCATGGCCCCTGAGCAATGATGAAACACCAAATGTGACAAATGCATGCAATGGAATGCTACTTGATCACAAAAAGGACAGAAATGCTGGCATATGCAATAATATGGATGACCCTTACAGATAAGCAAACTGAAATAAGCTGACCTTGAAAGGAAAAGCACTGTAATGGTTGCACTTATACCTAACACAGTCAAATTTATGGAGGTCCAAAGAAGGACAGTGGCTGCCAGGAGCTGAAGGGATAAGAGAACAAGTTACTATTTAATGGATATAGACCTTCAGTTTTTCCAGTTGAGGAGCATTCTAGAGACTGGTTGCACAGTGATATTAATGCACTCACTACTACCAAATAGCACATTTGGAAATAGTTAAAATGATCAATTTTAAGTGGCTTTTATCACACACACACACACACAAAGAGAATAAATTACTATGTTTCTGGGTATATAGAAAACAATTCTCTGCTGTGTTTCGGGCTAAACATTTTGCTCATACAATCTAGGAATGCTCTGAAAACAGGCAAATCAGAATATACAAAAATGTTGCATGTGTGACACGCATGCCTCAGATACCTGAGCTGCAATGTCCCTCCTTCTTCTCCTCCAACTTGAGCAAACATGGCCTTTGGAGAGCTCACAGGTGAGGTCACACCCTGTGACTCTTCTTCCAACACCCACTGGGTTTGCCCAGGCATTTTTTCCACTCAGAACATCTCTCTATCTCCTTTCCTACCACATCAGGGCCAAACATGCATCCACTTCATTTTGATCCTGCAGAGTCTTCTAGCAGACTTGAAAGAACTGGATTGGGGTTGGTGAGGCACGGCTGTCTAGAAACAAGTCTTGGGCTCATGTTTTTTTCCCTCTATTCTCTGAATCCAGCATTCCTGTAGACTAACACCATCATGTCTTCAACCATGGAAAAGGCATCAGCCACAGGCTTTGCATCTTCTTAATGTTCCAGCATCCCCTGCTCTCCTTCCCCAGCTGCCTTCCTTATCACAGGTTATACATTACCATGGAACTTACAGTGAGCTGAACTGGGTGGAAGCTTGGCAAGATAACTAGCCCCCATAAGCTTTGAGGCCTATCACATTGGTTTCAAGATGCTGGTAGAACTGATCTTTACATGAGTAGAAGTATTTACCAATAATGAGATGGCCTTCAGTTCTCCACATCCCCCAGAAGGGTATGGTTTGGCTGTACAAAGGGTCCCACCGGCAGAAACAGAATCCCCTTCTAGGTACTGCAGCCTGTACCACTGCCCTCCTGGGCTGACCTCCCAGAGGAGAGGTTACAGAAACCATGGGTCTTCACCTTGAGTCCTCTCACTGCCTTGCCTTTCTTCTCCAAGCATTCACACACATGTATCAGGCCCAGGCACGGGGAGTACTGCATGTCATACTTGGCAGAATCTCCACACAAAACAGACCCTTTGTGAGCGCTGACGGGTCTGCTGAACTGTTGAAACCTGCACTTCTGCCTCAAGAAACCAGCACATGTGTTTGCCCAAGCAGTTTATTACCTGGATTTAAACAGTTATTTAGTAAAGGCCCAGGAATTGAACAAATAATATTCAATGTTGTTCCAGTTTACTGCCCGGTGCTTATTTAGGCAGAAGGTATACCCACAACATCAAAATAAAGATCTAAACAGCACAACGATAGCTTTACTTCTGCTTCATTTTGCCTAGCTGCTGGAGCAGACAACTTCACAATGAGGTGACTGTTTCCCATAAATCAAAGCAGGCAATTTTTCTCCAATTATATTTTAATTCATGGGGCAATCATTCTCTATAGCAGGTGGCAAGCTAAGGGGGTCTGGAAACCAGGGAGAAAGAAGGTATGGTGAAGTATTGAATAATTTTTATTTCGGTTTGTACCAGTGAGTGCTGCAGGAATGGCAGGGAAAAAGAATGTGTCTGTTAAGCGGAGCCAGGTGAAGGGGATGTACCAGGCCAGCATCATATGCATTCAGAACACGAGCCTCGCTAACTGCGATGGTGTCTGAAAGAGACTGTTTCCCTGCCATGGCCTGATTTACCGTTTCACCAGGAGACTCTCTTTCCCCTTTTAGTGCTGGAGGTGCCTGGATATGACCTTGAGCTTATTTTGTTATCACATGTCATCTGGGACTTGACGGGTGCCACATAAATGCGCTCCTCTTCCTAAACTCTTAGTCCAATATTTGGAACATCTGTCCCTGAGGAATTCATGAAAACTCTTCCCCAAAAGAATCCTTGAATAAAATTTCATTCTCAATCTGTTTGCCGATTTTTACCAGGATGTTAGTAGGATGTTAGGAGGATGACCCTTTAAAAATACAGAAATGAGTAAAGCTCCTGACTTCTACTCACTTCCAATTAAACAGGAAAGACAAATACCCACACCCTGAATTCCCACCCAATTGTCAGTGCTCTATATCTTAGAAGGAAGCCTGAGTGTAGGCCACCTTCTGGTTTCCAAACACACCAAACAGACACATTTCATTTCCAAACAAATAAAAAATCACCACCAAGGATCATGTATGTGATACTGGATTCTGGCACTGAAATGGAGTTCTGGGCCAAGAGCACCAATCGAAGCAAGCATTCTGTATCAGAGTAGAGGTGAATCAAACCATAGTTAATGGATGAGCTATTACACTGAACTACTCCTGAGGACCTGCATGTTCAGCTATACTTGAAATAAATGTATGAATGACTCAATATCATAAAAATGGATAAAGCTATTAAGTAATTGAGTATATGCAGCATAATATTCCTTCCAAAGCACAAAGTTCAGTTTTCATGTGTAAGGAGTTGGGGGTCTTCTCAACAGGGCTTATTTTAAGACAGAGTTATTCAATGAGTCCAACCTTCCTTAATAACCATGGACCAGGATGGAAAGGCTCAACATGGAAGATGAAGGTGGCGATGAAGGAGTGTCCTGCAGTCCAGCAGCCCACAGAATGGTATGGCATTAACTATCTTTTTTGTTAGTTTAAGCAAGGGGGCAGATCTAGGTTTCAGTTGGCTGGCCTACAGAATGAGTCACTTCTGCAACAGCAAAGTCATTTCTTGTAGGAGTCTGCCTTCCATAAATCAGAGTGCTGACTTGAGCTAGAGAGGTGAACACTTTGGAACAGGTGGTCTAGTGTGTGTGAAGATACACTGGCACCCAGCTGGAGTGAGGCAGGCAGTGATGTGGTCAAAGCATTAAGGGTTAGAGTCAGATGAACCTGGACACACAGGGTTAACTGTGATTCAGCAGGCAAGCACATTTCTGTCAACTGAAAATAGCTGCTGTGAGAATTACAAGACCATGTATGCTAGACACTCAGAGGCATGCCTAGCATACAGTAACTAGTAATTAGAAGAAAGTTTTAGAAGATAGTTGTTCATGTTAGCTTTATCTTACTACTTTAGCTGTTAGATTTGCTTCCACTATTTTGTATGAAATTCTCCTGTACTAAAGAACACATCAAAGAAACTCCTCTGACTGGAATGATTCTCAAAGTACTTTCTTCCAGCTACCTGTTCTCTGGCATTTTCATTATCAACATAATTTTGTTAGCAAAAACATAGAGATGAGAGTCATTTAGCTGGCCACCTAAGATCACCCAGCCACAGGCCCATTTAAAATTCCTTCATTTGGGGGTTGGCATTGTGGCACATCAGGAACCTTTATCTGTGCTAGTTTTTGTCCCCCATGGACTACTTCCAGTTTAGCTCCAGATTAATGGCCTGTGAAAGCAATGGAAGACAGTCCAAGTGCCTGCGCTCCTGCCATCCGCATGGGAGACCTGGATGAAGCTCTTGGGCCCTAGCTTTAGCCTTGGGTGAACCCTCACTATTGCAGCTGCTTGGGGAGTGAACCATTAGGTTGGAAGACTTTCCTCTTGCTGCCTCCTCTTCTCTGTAACTCTTTTAAATACATAAATTCTTTAAAATGCTCTCATTCATGTCCTCAGTAGTCACCTAATATTTAGAAGTAGAGAAAATAATTTCCTGGGCTATTGATTAAATGCCTGTAGAAATCAAGCCTCCTTTGGTTATTGCTAATGATTTATAGAAAAGATAAAATGTATAAATCAAAGGAGTTGTGTGTTGAGTTGTCGAAATGCCAACTCTAAAATATCAGAATGTTTTGGAAATGATAATGAAGACTGTAACAACACCTAGCGAAGCTTACTATACCATTAAGCAACCATAACAAGAAAACATAACCTCATTTATGGTTTAACTGTAACTAGACAGAGTGACATACACATACAGCAAAAACTGGGAAGGAAGTTAGAAAACTGCTAGGGTTGGTTTGTGAGGCAGGTACAGGTGTGGGAGTCTTATTCTGAACATGTGACTATAGCGGCATCGGCACAAGACACAAGTGTGAGAAACATAAGGAAGCACTCACCCGGGATTATACAACATAACGGCGGACAGGTTCTCACGGGACTTGGAGAAGTCGGTCATGGACAAGCTGAAGGAGGACAGAAGGCCACTCTAAGAGTAGACACAGGGCAGAGCGGTTACCACAGCAGAGAAGAGGTGACCAGTGCTCTGGGTCATTGCTTTCCACCCAAGAGAGACAATGAGCTGCACGCAACCATGATGATCAGCACTAACAATCCATCTATCCAAGGACAGCAAACTGGGGGGTGGCTGGGCTCTGCAGTCTCCAGTGAGTCCTGGACACATAGGCTAGGATCCATGAGCAGCTGTCCTGAAGAAGGCAGTGTGCAGTGTTGTCATTACTTCCCATCTCAGGACCTGGCAACCCCTGGTGGCCTTAAAAGAGCACTTGAGATGGAAGGCTGCTGAACTCAGTGCTGAAGGGCAGAATATTCTGGGATGCAGGTCAGAGTTGCTCTTGTTGGCTATTGAATGGGGGAGCGCCAGCCTCAGTCTGGCTCTCTTCATGATCATCTGTCTATCCCACAGGGTAAATAACTGCTCCAGCACATAGAAAGTAACAGAACTAATGTGGAAATTTAGCACAGGTCCTACCTCAAAGAAACAGTGACTATTGACTATACGGGCCTTATCAGTTTAGGGACCAGCTGTGATATTTTTAGACTATTTCTTCTTTCCATATGCCCCTCCTTGTCAATCTCCCCCACTGAGGAGTTCCCACGACCTTTCTCTAATGGTCACTACTCAATCAGATGGGGCCTATACTCACCCCGATGCTGCATCTCATCCAACTGTGCCTGACTGTGGGTCAGAGTAGTTCCAACTCAGGCAAATTCTTAAAACAAATCTGATTGAGTGCAAATCATTCTCATGCAAAATAATATCCCAACCCTTTGCACGGGTGCGGTGGGATGCCAAAGAGAAACATCTAGAAAGGTCCAGAAGGAATATTTCCACCTGCCTGCCCTGGACTTCACTGAGTGCTCTCCCACTCTACATGCCAATCAGTTCCAAAAGGAAACTGCCTGGCATCACTTCTGACAGATGGCTGTGTACTCCTGGAAGTTACAGTGTTGGAATCAGTGTGGACCCACCTCCCCACTCTACTATGATACAGCACAAGGATCGCCCCCTTCCCTACCCCCACCTATCCACCCAGCCCCTGGAGAACTCATGCCACTCACCTTTCTCTTCTCCCTGAGTTTGGCAGCCTCCTTTGGATGATTAAACCGAAACATATTAGTTCTGCCCAAGAGTATCACGGCACCTGAGAACACACAAGAACAGCAATGAATTCATGGCAAGCTGCAATATCATAACATGCAATTCTATAGTCAAAAAGTAACTCCAATGCATTATCAAATAATTCCAGATTACTCTCAAAAGTCTACATACCAATTCCAAACCTGCAAATACTTTCATTTTTATAGCTGATATCACAATACTCATAATATCCTAGGCAGAAGTGATGAGTCTAAGCATTACAACTCATTATGAGATTTAAAAGTTAATACATGGATAATTAGACCTTTGATTGTTTAGAAGGGAAAAAAAAATAAAGCAAGTTCTCCAGAGACATACTATCGAGCAAAGCATCTGGTTACAAACTTGGGAAATGTTTATTAATGACAATAACAGTACAACTCTCAAAGAAAAGTGCTTTTGAACAAATTGTGACGAAAATGGCAGAGCACAGGTAACTGTTACTAAAAAAGCCTATAAAAAATATGTCAGTGGGCCTTGCATGGATGGCCTAGTGGCTAAAGTTCTCACTTTAAACATGCCAGGATCCCATATGGGCACCTGTTCTAATACCAGCAGCCCCACTTCCCATCCAGCTCCCTGATTGTGGCCTGGGAAAGTAGTAGAAACGACTCAAGATCTTGGGACCCTGCAGCCATATGCTAGGCCCAGAAGAAGCTCCTGGCTTCAGATCAGCGCAGCTTCAGATGTTGCAGGCACTTGGGGAGTGAATCATGGGATGGAAGATCTTCCTCTCTGTCTCTCCTCATATAAATATGTATATATATGTATATATATATATATACACACACACATATACACACATATAGAGTCATACATATATGACTTTGCAATAAAAATAAATAAAACTTTAAAAAATATGTCAGCAAAGAAACCACACACATGTATGATCTATTTCCAGGAAAGAACTTTGAAGTTGTGATAATCATGTCACACACAAGAGAGAAGCTCTTTTCTGATTGACTATAGCCCTCGTTATTGGAAAAAACCCACCACACCAGGAGCAGAGAATTTCAAGGTAAGTCACATCATATTGGTCTTAAAAGTGGGGGAGAGAAGCGGAAGAAAGGAGTTTTCACCCTGGTTAAGCAAACAAACAAATCCTTCCTGAGATCAGAGATGTCCACAGCTAGCAAGGCATGGAAATCAGCCAGTTCCTTGTCACTAGAGGCCTTGAGGGAAGCAACACTCCAGAGAAGCCCATGCCATCTTTGGGGCACCTCCCCACCTGAGAGCCTGAGACGCCTCAGGACCAATGCTCAGGATCAGCATTGTCTGCAAACAGATGTGTTACTGGAGGCAACACAGATACTGAAGTCAACTACAGCAGATGCATGATTGGGCTGAGAACAGACTTTTGCACAAAAAAGCTGACCTGGGACTCACTGGCTATCTAAGGTGACAGGAAGTGTTCCAGGTGGGGTCATCGCAGGGAGAGGCTATGCCTTGAACAGGAGAATGGGATAAAGCCAAATCCATCAAAACACGGGATTGTACAATAGCGGCAAGTGTCAACTGTGGGAAGATTAAGTGAAAACAGACTTTGATGACCAGCACAGCCAGGCAGCAGAGCCTTGGCCAGAGGCCACAACTGGTGAACAGAGATAAAATTCAGCCCATAGATATGTTCTGTGTATCTTGTGTAAAGTCACACAAAAACAAAAATACTAGTTGCCAACAGCTATAACCCTGAAGCTTTCAAATGAAACCCCAGCTTTCTTCTTGTTATTCATTTGACACTGGTTGATACAGAATCAGACCTTTGTTGCTAGCTGCTTAAAAACCCTGGCTATAATGATAGCTGCCTCCTTTGAACACAGCACAGGACATTTCATTGATCACAGGTGCCAGTCTCTCTTCTGGGTGACATCATCACAAAAGACCCGTTCATTACCCCACACAGTTATTCTGAAACATCAACCAGTATATCCACCTGCACTATCCTGATGCCCGAGAAGTTTCAAGGTCAATATGGTTAAAACCAGACTGTTGTAGGTAAAGCTGACCCTGGTGATTCCAACATCCCTCCTCTGATGCCAGTTCTAGTCCAAGCTACTTTGTTTCCAATCCAGATTCAAGCTAATGTGCCTAGAAAGGCAAAGGAAGATGGCCCAGCTACTTGGGACTCTGCTACTAAGGCAGGAGACGAGGATGAAGTCCTTGGCTGTCTAAGCCATTTGAAGAGTGAACTAGTAGATCGAAGATATCTCTCCCTTCCCCCACACCTCTGTCACTTTGCCTTTCCAGTAAGTAAGCAAGTAAGCAAATACATAAGTCTTAAAACAAAATATGAAACTGGTTTAGAGCACAGTCACAAAGGGCAACTAAAGAGCTGGTTTAGGCATCTGTCACTATTTAACAGCAGTAAACATGAAATGGAGAAGGCTGTTTTAGCAACCAGAAGGGCAGCACTCAATGTTACCCACTCTGCAATCTATAATCTGCCTTATCCCCCGCATGTAAAACTGCATTGTTAGTTTTCCAATTATAGGAAGGCACCATGACCATAATTAAGAAATGCATTTCCCATGCTTTTTAAGCCTAAGACTTAGAGCTGTATGCCACACAAAAAGTCAAAAGTTAAGCAGCCATGTCTGGGATATATGCATATCTAATGCTCTTAAAGTTACATTAGAGATTAATAAGGCAATAGCATTCCAGGTGTTAATTACATCTAATCCAATTCTTTTCTTTCCCTTCTGTTAATCATATGCCCAGCCATGCAAGCTGAAAATTGCTAAAATATGTTAATAGAGAAATAGAATAGTATTTCAAAGACATACTTCAAATACCACTAAATCATTGAAAATAATCTTGCCACCCACATTATTTGCTTCAAGTTCACACACAAAAAAAGAAAGTCCTTTAGGGAGTTATGAAGGAAAGCAAAAATATCCATGACAATCCATTGTTTCCACTTAAACAACTTCAACTGCATGGCAATGTAAAAGGTCGTAAATTAAGGCTGGTTCCTTCCCTTTCCTCTACTGTATATTATCACATTAAAAACAACAAAAACAACAAAAACAGGTGTTGGAGCAGTGATAACACACAGCCTGGTTCCTGGCTCCTCTGCCTCTGGGACAGCTTCCCGTCAATACGCATCCTGGAAGGCGGCAGATGATGGCTTAAGTATTTGGGTCCCTGTAGCCCAGAGGGCGGAACCAGACTGAGTGCCCAGGCTCCTGCGCTTGGCCTAGCCAAGCCATGACTTTTGCAGCCATGAGAGTGAACCAGCAGATGAAAGTTCTCTATTTCTCTCTCTCATTCAAATAAAATGTAAATAAATTTAAAAATTAAACATGCTGGGTTTTAAATTGTGCATCATTTTTACAGAATGTCACTGTTCATTCTCTGAGAAAACACCTTATGAACATTTATTGTATGTTACTCAACATGAGCAGCACTGCAGATACACAGTGGAACAAGTCAGATATGTGCTTCGCCCTTTGAGTTTTAATGCCACAGCAATTAAACCACTTCATAGAACATCCACATTCCACATTAGAACTAGGATCAAGTACCACCTCTGGGTCCTGCTAACACATACTCTGGGAGGCAGTAGATGATGGCCCTAATACGTAGGCCTCCATCACCCACATGGGAGACTTGGATGGGATCCATCTTCCTGCTAACGCACACCCTGGAAGGCAGTAGATCATGGCTCCAATACACGGGCCTCCATTACCCATGTTGGGGTAAGCAGATAGAAGACACGACACCACCAGTCATGTCTAAGGAGTACAGGGACAGTGATTAAAATCTCCATGGATTGCGTTACCCATCACATTCTAGGTCAGGTTTGGCCTGTTATATCAGCTCATGATGACTGAGATCACAGTGTAAGGATTGACTGTATTCAGAGACAGCTGACAAAAACATTTGAGGCAACCACAGCTCCCCTAAGGGCTCGGTCCAACTTGCCGTGTGTTTAGAGGCTGTGTTAGCAACAAAAACCAGAAGCCATATGTCTTTCTCTCAGGGTTTCCTAGTTTGCATTTTCACCACCTTAGAAAGGCCTACCTCCATCACCACTACCCAACACACACACACACACACACACACACACACACACACGCGCGCGGCTACATAGGCATGCTCCACAGAAGACACGCTTTCATTTTAGATGTGACAACTGAAGAAGCCAGGCTCTGCTGGGAAATTTTCTGAAATGGTTCTGATCAGAGGTCCGGGGAAAGAGGGATGGGAGACAGGGACAGCTCTTCTTTAACTGCCAGGTTGTTAAATTAAACTGTTGACTACAAAGAAACTTGCTCCTGTGCAATAACTCATTTTCAATGTCTTAAGATATTTATTTAATATATAAAATACGTGTAAAATAAGTTGTGAGGATGGCACTATTTGTAGGGTCCTGAGGGAAAGTCAGCTCCAATAATATGCTGATGTTTATGAACAGAATAAGTGGGATGTCCTAGGGCTTTAGACTCCCATAACAACAACAACAACAACAACTACTACTACTACTACTTCTTCTTCTTCTTCTTCTTCTTCTTCTTCTTCTTCTTCTTCTTCTTCTTCTTCTTAGTATTATTAAAGATATCTGAACTATGGTAATTTTTCCTCTATCTTGAGAATGGCTTTGACTGGTTAAGTGGATGCACTCTTTGCTACTGATAGCTGGCCTGGGGATGAATGGCAGGTACTAGAAATCACAAGATACCATCAGATCATCAGTAGTTGTGAAGCTGTAAGTGCACCTGACACTTTACTGAAAATCCACATGGGCCTTGTCCCTTCCTTTACAATGTTGATGATTCTCATATACATTTACTATTTCCTGTCTTAGATAAATCACTTCAACCCCCGTTTGCTCTTTGTAAAGTGAAAATTGCAAACTTAGAGTCTGAAACTCTGGAGAATAAAGAAAATTGATTTTCAATCTTTGCTATTAAGCTTTCCAGCCAAATAATCCATCAAGAATAATTTTCCCAACAGTGTACATAAGCCGAGGATGGGGCTTTGTGAAACTTCGAGATGCCCCAATCTGATCTCAGAAAAATTTTCAGATGTCTATGCAAGTGAATTGGGAGCTGATTTTTATTTCTCCTTGAAGCCTCACGGGACAAACAGGAAAGAGCATTAGGAATTTGAAAAGAATAAGGTGGTCATGGTATGAAATGAGGCAAGACAGTAGGGGATGACAGGCTAAATCCAAAGGCCCTGATCAGAAGGCATGACGGTGGCTGGCCAGCCAATAGTGGCTGTCCATGAATTCACTTCCCTCCCCACACTCCATAAGCTTTGTTAGGACACTCTTACTTATTGCTGGCGAGGAACACACTCAACACAATCCAAATTACCTATTCTATGGTTCCTTCTGAACCAGTAAGCAGTTCTTACAAAATGTCTTCTTTCTCTCTTGTCCCCAAGCTCCCACAGTTCTTTAGTTCTTTAGTTTTAGTGTCCTTTCCTTACTGCTCTTCTAGGAGACTCCCTTAAGGTCAAATGCTGCCACGTTCTCCCAGGCCTGCATTCCTGCTGTCCGGAATGCCGAGTACTGGCTCTTTTCTGAACTCCAAGGGAAATTTATGCAACCAGCCTGGGACTTTAAAGCTGACAAACTCGCCTAGAAATCCCCATCTTTGGCCTCATGCTACCCTCCCTGCTCATCAGCCAGCCTCTCACTCATCAGGCATTCCTCCACTGCACACTTGGGTCAGAAACTATCCAAGTTACTCCTTCATTCTGCATCATTGTCACAAAATCATTCATTCACTGTAGAACTCAGCCCTGAGCCCATTTCCCATGTTCTCTGCAGTCCAGAGCAACCTTTTGGAAGGAGCTATGGTTCTGAGTAAGATGGGACAGGCACCAGCACAGTTACTGCCTGGGCAGAGCCCAGGTAGCAGTCCTCAGAAGGGTTCAAAGAGCCACAGAACTGACAGCAGGGGAATGATTACTTGTTCCCGCCAAGGTTTCCCAGCTTAGGCTAGGAGAAAACCCACAAGTGAGCATTGTTGCCAAAGAAAATCAAAGGAGAAGTCCTTGATGAGGCATGCTTCTTAGGGCCCAAGAGGAAGAGGGCACCTCTCTCTAGAAAGAGAAAGAGGGTGCAGCAGACCCTGACTGCTGTCCTTCATCTCTCTGTCCTCCCACTTCTTGAGCCGGACATAAGCACAGGCACGAGAAGTAGATAATGGCAGAAACAGCAAAGCTGCTCCTTCCTCCTAGAAGGCAGAAGAGTGAGGGCCCAAAGCATGTAGCAGGTAGAGAGAAATGTTCAGGAAAGTGATTACACAGAGTAGTTTATAAATTCCTGGGTTCTCCTGAACCTGTACACACCCAGATCGTCCTCAACAGCACACTAAGACTTGGAGAACTGACCCCTGCTCAAGTTCCAGCCTGGCCAATGCTGGGCTTATCCACTACTCAATTTAACAGCATTAACAACGGTTTTAAAAATGGAATGGGGGCTGCAACAGGAGGCACAATGCACACGGGCTGAATGTAGCTTATGGCCTGAATCTAACCAGGCAAAGGGCCTGGTGAAGCAACAAGTGTCAACATTTCCCATTGAATTGAAACAAGACTCAGAGTCTCCAAACAAAATACTCAGAACATCCAGGACACAATCCAATACTATAACTCAGCATAGAAGGAACCAGGAAAATCTCAACTTGCATGGTAGAAACTTGTCAACAGATGCAGAGATGTCACAGTTATGTGATGAAAAACTTCAAATTAGCTATCATGAAAATGCTCCAACACCCTTCAAGGAAATGGAGATATAAAAAGTTTTAATAAATAAAAGCTATAAAGGAAGATCAAATATTACAACTGAAAACTTCAGTAAAATAAAAGAAAAAAAAATCTCATTGGATAGAGTCGAAAACTCCAACAGAGATGATAGTAAAAGTGAAGGATCTTTGACAGATCAATTGAAATTATTCTGAAAAGCAGAGGGAAACAATTAACAACAACAACAACAAAAGTAAATAGGGAAGTATCTGTAATACTAAAATATCTAATTTTCATGTAACTGGAGTTCTAGAACATAGAGAAAGGTTATAGTGTAGTAAAAGTAAATAAATAAATAAATCCCTAGAAATCCATGCCAAGACACCTTATAAAACCACACTGTCAGGTGTGAAGCTGAAAATGACCTTCCAAAAGGAGTAGAGGGAGCTGTGTGATGAGCGGGACAATGTGAAAAAGGGGGCTAAAGACAACGACAAATGCTTGTTTCCCACATGGAGGTCTGGGAACACAACAGAAGACTTCAGCACAGTTAGCTCTGGGCAGTTGCTTTCATGCTTCAGCATGCATCAGAATCACTTGCACACTGATAGTAAAGCACTTTACTGGGCCTCAGTGCTGGAATTCCTGATTCCATAAATCTAAGGACTTGCATATCTTACAGGCTTTTAGATGACACTGATGTTGCTTATCTGGGAACACACTTTCAAGAACCATGAGCCTTGGGTACAGTCTTTCAAGAACAGTTAGGACTCTGACATTTAAAAAAATATCTGTTAAATCAGCGCAGGTCCAAGTGCCACATGTGGATGGCAGGTCTCTACATCTGACGAGCACACAGGGTTAAGTGCAGGTGAGTCAAGAAACACACACATTGAGCTCTGATGGCTCTTTGGAGAACATAACAGGTTTCCTCTGGTAACTGGGAAACTTGGCTACACCCCTGAAAGATCTATTTCCCTTTCTAGTTCCACTAAAATTCTTTTTAAATTTGTTGCAGAACATCTCACAGATCCTCCAGCATACAAAACTTTTATCAAAGACTTCTCAGCTCCACTCCACAGATAATCACCTGTTCCCCCTTTTGGAGTACTGAATAGATGCAAATATATTTTGGCACTCAAGTGTAACACACTGAAAGACAACTAAGTGTGAATTTCCCAGATGCAGTCGCTGCAGCACCTCTAAAACGAGTGATGAGTGTCCAATGGCTCTGACAAACCAATGCACTGATATGAAAGGAAAAAATACGAATTCCATTTAATAAGCATTACTTGCAAAGAATATATTGCAAGGAAAAAAAGTTATTAAAATTAGAGACTAGCTGCTAGTAACTATAGGATAAATGTTAAAATATCTTTTGAACTACCAGTTTTGATTGTTGTACCATTTCATCTTACATATATAAAAAATAAAAATCGAGACTTTCCCAACAAGAGCTCAAAATCCACAGACTAGACATCAGAGCTGAAAATAACACTTTTTCCCCCTCTAGCAACTGCCTGTGCTTTCCATTGAATCGTTCTATGAAATTACAGTATGAAATTATGGGACTGAGGAGAACTAAGTGTTGATGAGCCCACTGAAGGCATGGTTGATGTAGAGCTTCAAATCCTATTCACTCAAAAAAGAAAACGAGAAAAGCTTCTTGTGCCAGTGTTTAGGTGACATATTATGTACACCATCACAACTAACACTCACAAGACAAGCAAATGCCTTTCCTTAAAGTGGGGATGCTGATGGGGAAAACATTACTATAAATTAATGCGGGAAAGTTGTTCACATAATCTGAAGGAAACAGAAAGCTAATTGACACAGGTAAAGAGTGTGCCCATAACAGTGACAATCTGTTAACTTCAGGTAAACCTCCTATTAGCTGGTATTCACAAGTGCTAGATGATTCAGAGAAAGCAGCATGTGCTTTTAAACAGGACAGCCTAGCACTTTCCAAATTACAAATGAAAAGAGAAATTTCAATACCAACTACCACCAATAAATCAGAAACTGTCAGGAATAAAGGTAAACCAGGTACCCAGCCAACAACTGAGTTAGTATGGCCACAAGTCATTGTAACATGAGTTAACATCTGCCTGTGCTCTTGACTCTTGACATCTTTTCTCTCACAAAAGGGGAAATGTTCTTTGAATCTGTTTCAAGAAAGTTCTTTCTGTTGAGCTTTCCATAGATGCAACCAAAGGGCCAGGGGCCAGTAGGTTCATTCTGATGTCTTATAGACAATGGGTCAAGAAGGGCACTGGCCAATAATCACCCCCAGTTAACCAGAAACTAGAGTTAGGACAATAAAAGTGGAAGTGACCAGGATTGCTTGGAGTTCATGATTCTCAGCCTGGATTGGATAACAAAACAGATGAACTAGCATACATATATTAACAACAGTTTTAGAGGAATGACACATGCATGACAGCATATGAGGAAATGGTCTCTTGTATTTTCTGATGAGGCATTACGACTCAATTTGGCAACTCCACATGGACCCCAAGACCCATCTCAAGAGGCCTGGCTATCATCTTAAAATCAGAACATCTGACTTCATAGAAATTAAAAAGATGAAGGCGGGACTTTACAGAAATGTTACATCTATGTTTTATGGGAAATGTTGTAATTTTGAGTTTTTTTAAAAAAAAAACAAAAACTTTATTTAAATGGCAGGGACTGACTGAGACACAGAGACAGCAATCTCCCTTCTACTGATGCACGCCACGGCTGGGACTAGGCCAGGCCAATCTGGAACTCCAGTTGGGTTTCCCACATATATGGTAGAGGTCCAAGCACTTAGGTCATCCTCTCCTTCCCAGGAGCATTAGTATGGAGCTGTATAAAAAATGGAGCAGCTAGAACTTGAACTGGTATTTGTACGTGATCCTGGTATCACAGTTGTCAGCTTAACCTGCTCATTGATTCCAAGTTTATTTCCAAGATATTTTAACAACCAAACTGAACCCAAGAAACCAAAATTCAATCTAGATCTACCACATGGGTGGCAGAGTGCCCAGTGAGTTGAATCATCACGTGCTCCCTCCTAGGGTGGGTAGAATCAGGAAGCTAGACTCACTGGCAAAGCCAGGAGTAAGATCCAGTCACTCCTCTACACAATGTGGTCATTCCAAGGGACCTTACAAACACCACCAAACACCCATTCCAAAATATCTTAGAGTATAAAAATGCTGCTATGTTTAATCCCAGAATTCATTTATTGTGTTTTAACAAAGTCCACATACGTTTTCTCCTATTTGGCCTTTGTCTTGGTGTTTTCCCCTCTATAATCAATTCAATCTAAAAATACAGTTTGAAATGTGTTGACACCACTGCCTAATTAGAACCCATTCCTCATCCTCCAGTGATTAAAATGATTATAAAGTAGCTCTGTATAAGTCCACTCACATGTTTCAGTTCTTACTATGTATTTTCATAACCACAAACAATATATCATTTTATGTTATATAAATATGGCCCAGCTTCAATAACCCTCCAACATCTTCACTGAACAAAAAAAAAGGGGGAGTGGAGTAGTAGGTCTAGGAAAAAATTCTGATTCTTATTTTCTGAAGAACTATATGGTTTCCCCTCAATGGGATCTTTCACTGTTCAAGTATGTGTAACAACAACAACAAAAAAAGATGCCACCTTGATTTTCTCATGCAATGCCTTGAAACACAAAGTCATCTTGCATTTCGCTGCCCTAAGACTTGTTAATGACATTGATACTCAGTGCACAGCGTTTTAACACCTTCAAATATAGCAGTTTTATGTCAATTTCATTAACAGTGATACCGAGAAAACTGTTCAGCATCACAGCAGAACGCCAGGAGAACTCATCAGATCTGAAAATTGTGGCACCACCATTGTAATAAAACAATTAACAGCATCCTACAGGGGAAGACAAGTCCAGCAATTAACCTTCCATGCCAATTAGAATTACTACTTTCTTAGTACAAGTCATATTTCCAATACAGAGATCAGAAATTTAGCCCCAACTTGAATCACTAACCAGAACAGACATTTTAAAATGGCCTTTCCACTTAATTACAATTTTTGAATCAGAAACCATTTAATCAAATACTGTATGGAAGACAGATTATTTATCAAGTCTCAACCCTTAAGAAAAAAAAAAAATAGACACACAGTCATAGCTACATAAATAATTCCTTCAAAGTAAAAACAAGAGCCATAATACTTTTTGAAAAGTAAAAAGAGTAGAAGAATAACCCCAAAGTATAATGTTAACCACCATGCAGTGCCCACCTTAAAGTGGTATGTGCCCCTAAGAAGAATCAGGGCTCCTTAGAGAACTTCCCACAAAATACAAGGTAAGCCTAGACTATCATCATGTCACTACGTATGTTATTGCTATAGAACGACTACAAATCAAAGACATACAAATTAGCTTGATAGAGTCCTCTCTGGCAGATCTGGACAACCACCACATCAAAACACATAATGGTTAGAAGCAGACTAAACCCTATTATAAAGCAGCAAGCTCTGCACAACCTCACTGAATTAACTGAATGAATGCTTGAGTAGAAGGTTCTTTTTCATAATAAAAAGCCAACTAATAAACATAGTAGAAATAATGAATTAAGAACACCACCTTTTGGCAACTCTAATAATAATAATACGTAATCCAGCAAAGAAAAAAAGCAGTGGATAAAAATATGAGAAAGAATGGGACATTTATGATCCTAAAGTACTTTTCCAATATAATTGCTAATTAACACTGCAGGGAAGAGTAGTCTGGCAAGTTCCACCTTCATCAAGTGACCAATATTAGCCTTACAAATCATGGGACCAATAGAAGTCATGCACTAGAACCTGAGAGAAAAAGAGCCTCACTTCCATGGTAGTTCAGTCAACCTGCTATCACCAGTCTAATTGTGTGGAAATACTAGGGAGACTCTATAGTTATATGTACAGGACATTCTACAACATATAGGAAGAAACCATGCCAGACTGAAGAGTGACTAGAAAGATGAGGTCATCAAATGCCAAGTGGTGTTGCACACTAGACACCCTACAAATACTGATGATGGTGATACTCAAGTGGGCTCTATTACGCGTCAGGAAGAGTCTTCTAATGTACATGGCTTCACAGAGCTCGACACAGAAGTACTTGTCACTGTGTAAAGGAAGCACAACTAGACGAATCAAGCAGGTCAGGATAGTTCTGCTAACCACACTTGCAAGTTTTCTCAAGCAGTGAATGAAACCATTCCCAAAGAAGGGCAGAATACTAAGTCTTCCACATATAACTATAACCAGTCCTAAAAAGAATGTAAACTACAAAAATAAAATTAAGAGAAACCATCATGTACTATATGCAAGGGGTACTTTAACAAACTATTCTAATGTCATGTTTCTATAATAGTAACAACTTTCAAAAAAAACAATTACATACATGTTCATGTATAATTTAACAGCACAAGGAGTATTACAAAGCAGTCCTCCAGGAAAACAGAAGAGAAAATAACATGATGAAGTGATCTTCAACTTTTTTAGATGCAATAAGCAATGGTTTCTCTGCCCGCCCCCACAGCCTTAGCCAACTTTTCTCAAAAATACCTTGATTTAGGTGCGTGGCCTCTGTGATCTGGACACCATTGACGGAGCACTGAGACCCCCTCAGTGGGGTGAGAGTCACGACGCCCCCAGCATTCTCAAAGATGCAGTGCTCGCTCTCCAAGTCAAGGCCATGGAGAACTAGGGTGGAAACACAAAACAGAAAGGCTCTTCCTTTCTGGTATCCACTACGGTGATTCCCAAACACATAGTTATGACTTTATTTCACTTTGAATAGCATTCCTTTTCCATGTTAAGTATTGTAACACAAACATCTATGTTTGATGAGAAAACAATTTTAGGAGTTCACAGCATCAACTATCGTCAGTGGTAGCATTCCTGAATGTTACCTTAAACGATCTGGACTTTTATAAAGATGCAAGTTGTGGAATATTATATCCTATTTAGACAGAAAATAGTTGGACAAACTCATTTTAACTGAAAGCTATTGAACTGCTCTGTTTGGTGTTGAAATAAAAATTCCTTTACCAACCTCCAAAAGGCCACAGGAAAATGGAAGGGGCAAAGGACTAGGTGGGCCAAGAATGTACCAAGACCTCATATTTTGATACATTCCAAGAGAGAAACCAAACATGAAGTTGACATGACACAGACACTGGGAGGCTCATGCGATGTCTAGGAGGGGCACTGGGAAATCTTTTTAATCATAGTCCCTGCCAATTTTAAGATTTCTTAAAATATGCAATTATTAAGGTTTACCTAACTACATATGACTACCACGGGTTATTCTTGTTTAAAGAATGATCAGGCACAAGTAAGAATAGCTATCAAGCCTGCACAATTTCAGACAAAGTTCTTGGCTGGCTAGTTCCCAGTCTCTCAATGGAACTGCATCACAGAACCATTCTGATGACAGAAAACACATATTCTGACCACTCATCATCATTTATAGCTACGGCAAAGGGCAGCTCATAAATCAAGCCAGAGGTCTATTCAGAAATGGCTGAACATGGGGACTTCTGTGAATTGGTTTTCAGCCCTCTCAGTCCCATAGTAAACGTTAACACTTATAGGACTATGCTAAGATTGACTTTGAACTTGGTGGAAAAGCAGGTTCATCAACAGCAAGTTGCAAAACAGCTGAGATGACGTGAGGGTTTCCCCTGACAACCTACAGTTTGTTCCTCGTGCACATACGCACCCATCATCACCTCGACAGACTGCCAGAGGTAGGCTCTAGACATCTGCAGGCCTTCAGCAGCACAGGTTCAACCATTGTTAGCTGTGTGCCTCGTGCAGGCTGCTGGGCACCCCAGAGAGCCAAGCCTCCTCATGGATGTCAGCTTCAGCTCTCTTCCCTCATCTTTGTCACATCTATAAGCATAATCCTATCAATCATTACCCCACTGCAACAAGTATACTCTCAAAAGGCTTGATGTGGTAGATGGTCTCTATAAGGACCCCAGCCCCATTTCATTCACCAAATTAACTCATCTGTGTTATTCACTTGAATTGTATCCCAAAGTATTTCAGAAAATACATATTTTAATCAATATTTTATTTGATACAGTCTTCACTTTTATATTACTTCAATGTTAGTCAATCAACAGAAGGTTCTTCATTAAATGATTTAAAAAATTATTTGAAAAGAAACTATAAAGGTTCTCACCAATATCTTGCTCGGTTGAAGCATCTTCTCTACCGACATATGTCTGACCTTCCTAGGAAGAAAAGCCAAGTAAAACTGATTAGTAATGAACCAAGATGCCTTGCTTATCCACTTCCATTTTCTGTCCATGTAGCCTGGTGACTGATGGGATGAGCACAGCCTGGGGACAGTCACACCTGGTGATCTGGAACAGGACAGCACACCAAGGTTGAATGTGCTGATTCTAGTCCAACACACATCAGTAATCTGCTCCTGGTTGTCCTGTCCTGGATGCATCTCCCATTCCTACTAGGTTTCTCCCTCAATAATCATGGTTGTTTTTTTGTTTCTTTCCTTTCTTGCTTCTTTTTTCCACTTGTAGCTCTAAAGAGGGCAGGCCTTTGGCCTAGTAATTAACACAATGAAGATGCCCATGCCCCTATCAAGAGTATGGATCTGAGTTCTGGCCCCACTCCTGGTTCCAACCTCCTCTTGATGCAGTCCTGGGAAGCAGTGGTGCTGCCTGCACCATGGGAGAACGGGACTGAGTTCCCAGCCCCTTGCTTCAGCCACCAACCAGAACTGATGCAGGCAGATACAAGTGTTCACTTTCTGTCTCTCAAAACTAAATAAATAAATGACTATTTTTTTTCCTAAAAAGAAACATAGAAAACCCGTGAAGCCAAGTACCAAACCATTCTCATTTAAGTTGCAGATGAGAAAGGGGACACTATCAAAGCCACAGAGGCAATTGTTGACCAGAAGTCTTCTGTCTCCTCAGAATTGAGCCAAGTAATGTAGGTGAGAGGCACAATTTCATAATTACCAGCAGCAAAACTGCACTATTTCTAAGTGCTTATAACTTTCTCTCTCAAACCTCTGCATTTTTGTTCCATACCTCTTGGTGATTCTTAAAAAAAAAAAAAAAAAGCAAACAAATAGCTTGTCATTTAGCTTGAGAACTCCATAACCATGGGAACTTCAAATGCTACAAGATCTCAATGAACCATTGACAATCCCCAAAGGGCATAAGGATTTGTTGTATATTATTTAATAGTTGTGTTCATGGTCATAAAGTATTATAACAAAGTTTTCAAGTGTCTACAGGGAAAACTGGCAACAAAATTAAAATGGTCCACTTAGACAATTTCTACCTTCAAGTGATATAGGATGATTCCAGTGCTCAGAAGGTCATCATCAATGCCAATCAAATGTGGGAGTTCAGAATCCAAAACAACTCCAATCCCTTCTTTTCTAAGGGCTAGGGTTTGTTCCTGAAATTAGAACAAAAGGAAAAGGTTATTTCAGGTAAAGAGAGAATTTTACATTAGGTATTCCTCAGTTGCTTAAAATAAGCAACATTTAATTTTTCATCAAAAATTGTAAGAAAAGTGGACTTTAAACTTTGAATTTCCTACTTGAATTTGACAGGCTATAGTCAGATCAAGCTTGAAACATACAAGAAGCTCAATATAAATAATTCAACTTCTTACTTGATTCAAACCTAATCTCAAACTCTACCTTCATTAGAAAAGTTCTTGGACCACACAACTATATTGTAATATTTCTTCTTCATCAGAATTGTTAATTCATTTAATATCTATAAGTTTCCTCAGTTGTTGGCTCTTCTTTCTAGCTAACTTGTGCATATTCCTGACTGCAACCACAGAAGTCATGAGTGATGGCCTGTACTATTGCAGCAAGGGATGTAAAAGATGGGCTGGGGAGAAAGGGTGCAGGTGGTTAACATAACAGCTCTGCAGCATATGCTTCAGGAACAGTTAACACTGTGCATGCAGAGAGAAAGAGAGGAACAGAGTAAAGCCACGGTTTTTGTTTTGACTTTGGTGGGTAGATACACACAGATGAGTGAATATATATACACACATACTTACATATAACTGGCTATATAGATTCACACACAGATGAGTTTTAAGACCTATACATACATATGTATACATGCACACGAATGATGCACAATTACATGTGTATAAGTATGAGATTCAAGAGAAAGGTCAGTTCTGTAGATTTAAATTTGAGAATCATAAGTACAGGGGTGGCAAGAAAAGTCAAGAGAATAATTTTTTTTTTATTTTAAAAAGAAGGGAAGCATGGGAGAACAACTGCGGGGAACATTTTGGAGGAGTTTCCTCTAAATGAGCAGAGAAGTTAGTGGTAGCTGAAGGGTGGTATAGGTCCAAGGGTGGTGGTTGGGCATGGGAGACATATGCAGGTGGAAATAGTTGATGAAGGTTGATGAAGCAATACAGCAGCATCATTGAACAAGGTTCAGGTTCCTTTAGTGCAATGGTAGCTCATGCAAAGGAAAGGGTTGCTGTTGATAACATGAGCAATTTAGTTGGAAAGAAAAGCCAACCTTCCTTATACTGATCTGCTTTTCTCTGGAGATCGGTACTATTTGATGGCCTGTGTACCCCCAAGTCTATTGCCTGCCCTCTGACTAGCATGTAACTCAGTGTCTACCTCATTTCTAACACGAAGTAGATCCTCAGTTAACAGCGAGCAGATGTACACAAGAAGCTGGGGCAGAGGCAATCCCCCCACAAAAAACTGGCAGGACCAGGTGTCAGCATGAACCCATCTGGCCCAAGATGAAAGTCCTCTCAAAACAAAGTTTGGGGGAAGTCTGAGATGGAAAGCACGCAAATTCTAGAAGAGTGAAGGTAGAAATGTGTCTTGAGGTGGAGCTGTGTGGAGCGCAGAGTCACATCCAAGTGCAGGACCGGCATTCTGTGATTGCAGGGATATTGGGAACTGTAGGGGTGCAAGTTTCAAGCTAATAACTGGGGCTCCTGGTCAGATCGAGAGCCCCTCACCCGTCTTTGCAATGACCAAGACACTGCTCTGTACCTCTGACACCCAGAGCCACCCAAAGTGCCAATGCTATACTTTACATTCCTGCAATGAGCAAAAGTATTTTCCAACAATCCCAGGAAATACATCATTCCATAGATGGAGGATTCAGAACTTCTGACGCTTGTGTTAACACCATCAATGCAAAACTCAAATCTTGCAGACAAAAGAACTCTTCAGATGTTCTGGCGTTGGATGATGGAGACAGAAATCCCCTGGGCCCCTGTCTCTGTAGATATGAAGATTTCAAATGCACATGGTAGATTAGGGGTCACACAGGATGATGGAATGAGGGGAGAGAAAAGAAGGCTTAAAAAAAACACACACACATAAAAATTACCACTTGAAAGAAAGCAATTTAATTTAACAACCATTAAATGGATACGCAGAGAAAATGACCGGTGCATAACTTAGATTCAAGAAAAGGAAATGAAGCGTATCATTGTTCTTCAATGGCTCCTCTTATCAGCCCAGCTCTCATTCCACGCCTTGGAAGCTGGGGCTTTGAGGCTGGGGGCATCAGTAACCTTGATTTACTGTAACAAGGGCCTGGCAAATCTCAGCGGCAGTGAACATTCTCCCAAAACAAGCCCTCCTCCTCCACTCAGAGAAAGGTGAAATTCATGCTTCTGCTCTGCCCATGGAATTAGTGAAGAAGTGGGAATTATTGTGTTCCCCATTTTTGTAAAAAAAAGATATATATTGCAGTGGAGAATGGAATCACACAACTCCCTTTCATACAACAATGCCCTCCCTTCGAGTTCTGGCTGCTGTAGGCTGCGTCAGTACTGCATGCCAGGTAAGCAGCCCCGTGACCACGAATGGGTCCTGGCTCAGGCCTATATGAACATGTGAAAAGTGACTGTTCGCCAAGGCCCAAAGGACAATGAACCTCTCACGAGCAAAAAAGCAATATTTTAAACTTCAATGGCTTCTACTTAAGGCCACCGAAATTACTTTGGACTACAGTCAAGGTCAATTTAATACTCTCCTTCTTCTTACTCCTTTTTTAATCATTGCAAAAACACTGCTTTTTTTCCTTCCTTGAAGTATATCTCAGACTTTGAACAACATGGGAAACCCTTAACTTCAAAAACATTAGGTCAAAAGCATTACTTGTTGTCATCCATCCCTAAAACAAATACATTCATTCACATGCACAACACACACACACACACACACACACACTCTTCCATATATACAATGAGTAAAATCTGAATTAAGAGGTTCTCCAGGATTTGGGGGAGGGGAGGGAAGACAAATGTATGATGAATGCTGCCCTAAAGCTCTCTGACATTCAAGCTGCATTCAACTGTATGATATTATAAAAGTGTCACATCATAAAACTGAAAATGAGGGTTTAAATCACTGCTCAAGTGAAAAAGTAATTTCAGACAAAAAATATCTATCATGTATAAAATATTTATTGAGTGGCATCTACTGTTATACATAATTTATGAAACACCTCTTGGATAAGATGGAATACTTAACATAGCAGAGTTGGCCCCCTTCCCCCAACTACAGGCACATGGATTCCTAAAGTAAGGAAGAGGTAAAATATGTACTTGTTTTGCATTGAATAAGGTGCTTGACAACTAAGTTTATTTAAACAAAAAGGAAGGTGTAGATTGATGGCAAGATAAAAAGGTAGTACCAAGTTTTGTTTTGGATTTTTTTGGCTAGTGAGGCAGAGAAACACGCGTGCGCGCGCGCGCACACACATACACACGGAGGGAGGCAGAGGAGGAGGAAAAGGCAGGAGGACAGAAAGAGCCTATTCTACTATTCACATGGGCTAGGGCTAGGCCGAAGACTGAAACCAGGAGCCAGAAACACAATCCAGGTCTCCCGCACAGATGGCAGGAACCTAATCACTTGAGCCACTGGCGTCCAGGGCCTGCACTATGGGAAGTTGCCCAGTGGACCAAGCTCAGGAAACAGGCATCATAACCAGCATCATTAATTACCAGGCCTGCACTGTTAGCTTATTTTAAACATTACATTCATTACTTTTACAAAGAATATTCTTCAACTTCTAGACACCTCCCTAAGCTGAACATCATTGAATTTAAAATATGTGTTCAGCATTGGCACTGTCAGACAAATCAATACACCGCGCCCATTCCAGAGTCCAGAGGAGAGGACCTAGTGAGGCCAGGGCTCATTCGGAAGTCCTACACAGCCATCACTGATTATTAAACTGGGGGGATGTCTGAGCTCTCTTGGCCACAGCTGCAGCCTCAGGAGCCAGCACCATGCCTTAAGAAACTCCACAGCTTTCCTCAATAAATTCATAAGGCAATGCAAAAACTTAACAACAGCAACAGTTTCCCCCTTCCGGGAGGCCTAACTGGGAGCTGGTTATTTCCTGGAGGGGAAGGAGGTAGAGGAGGCAAAAAAAAAAAAAAAGGAAAACTTTGGCAATGTGTCTGCCACATTAAAGCAAGAGCCTTCCGAGAGAAATTCGATTCCTTACGCTGAGTATTTTAAGTGAATGTAGCTTCACTGCTCATCATCACTCGCTCAGTAAGTGCTGATCAGTTGGTACAACTGGGACGTTTTTAAGTGCAATTTTCTTTTTTCTTATTACTCAAAAAACAACTCTCAGGGTCTCTGTATAAATTTATGCCGTGGAGAATTATATATATGTTATCTATATATAGACACATATACATGTACATATACACATATATAGATACATCTAATGTATGTTAGCTATCTATACACACATATAATATATGATTAATTGTATATTATATAGTTATATGTCCAATACAATACATTAATAATATATCCTCATTGAGATTATATTATACTTTCTATATTATGTATGCAATTTTTTTGATAAATTATATGTGTGTATATATATATTAACTATTGAAATTTTGTAGTTGACTCACATTATAAAACACATGTAATTTTTGTAATCTCAAGCATAAGTATCTGGCAGAAGTGTGTGTGGTGGGGAGCCACCCTGGGGGAATAGATAACAGGACCAGTGGGACTGTGACCATAAGGAGAAATACAGGAATTGGGGCATTCACAAGACTTCCTTATTTAAAAAAAAAAAAAGTGAAGTTATCTTCTAACGAAGCTTTTTTTGTTTAAGCTTTAAAATGTGTAGGTAATTTCATTTAAATTTAACCATCAGAGGGCCAAACACAGTAGCTCAATTGGCTAATCCTCCCCTTAGAAGTGCCAGGATCCAATATGGGTGCCCTTTTGTGTCCTGGCTGCCACACTTGCCATCCAGCTCCTTGCTTATGGCCTGGGGAGGCAGCAGAGGATGGTCCAAAGCCTTGGGACCTTGCAACCACATGGGGGACCTGGAAGGAGCTCCTGGCTCCTGGCTTTGGATCAGCTCAGCTCCAGCTGTTGGGGTTGTGGCCATTTGGGGAGTAAACCAGTGGATGGAAGATCTTTCTCTCTCCCTCCTCCCTTAAATCAGCCTTTCCAATAACAAATTAATATGTTTTAAAAATTAGCAGTAAGAAACGAAACCAAAACGTTTGTTGAATATCAACAAAATGTTTCTTCGTTGTAATGATTAACACATTCTGCTAACAAAAGCCACTAGGTATGAAACACATCCACTGTGTTTACATATTCTCCTCCTACATTGTTTTGGTTTGAAGTAGGAGTACCTGAGTTTGTTCTCCTTTGAGGATATTTGCCCTGACACCTGAATGACACTACAGCCATGTCACTCTGGGGCTGCGGTGGCAGCATCACGCTGCTTGCCAGGTACGGCTCCATTGTTCTCAGCAGCTGAAGGCTGCTCCAGGGCAAGCCCGCCTGACTCTCAGCCCACAGCAGAGAATGTGTTTTTGCTGCCTGAATGTTTAAAAAATGCTTTTCTTTCTCCTTGAAATGTTATAGCTTAAATAAGATAGATCTTGTAATTGAACATTTTGTACTCTACGTTTTCTTTAATATGTCACTTTAATATGTGAACTCCATTCATTTTTCAATTCATGAATGTTTTCTTGTTTTATTTCCTCCTTTCTGTTTCATTTGTTGACTGTCTACCTTAGGGACATCAATTATCTTTATATTACATTGTCTTCTGTATCTCTTAGCTTCTGACAGCTTCAGCGCTTTTTTTCAAACATTATTTTTTAAGACTTCGTTATTTACTTCAAAAGCATGGAGACAGAAAGAGATCTTCCACCCACTGGTTCACTTTCCAAATGAACAACAACCAGCGCTAGTGCAGGACCCAGCTGACAGCCCAGCACTCCATCCGGGCCTC